>NC_090446.1:857182630-857495796 GCF_031143425.1 Pleurodeles waltl | reverse complement strand
CATTTGGTCTGCTTTTAGAAGCTGCACGAGCCTCAGTGGAGGATGGAGTAGATACAGTGTTGCAGTCCAAGTACAGGATTCTGAGAACATGGGCCAAATCAGAAAACATATCTCAATAGAAATACCATAAAAGGTTGGACATTATGATTTGTGTCATGCTTAATCTATTGTTAGTGCTGAGTATAAAAACAATGTCTTCCAGTTAATCATTCAGCCAATGTCCATGTCATTTTCCTTTATAGGTTCAGGAACACAATACTGGTGACATCACACAAACAGAATGAGGAATCAACACTGGAGTCTTTAGGAATATTTTATGGATTGGGGGCCTTGATCACCACATTTAAAACTGCAGGGTCCAACTGTAGGGAGTCAAGATGAAGTGCTGGCGTATCAGTGAGGTCAACAATGATGTCTTTGGAGATGTCATCAATGATGGCATTTAACAAATCAACAGTGATTAAATATGTGCGGTCATAAGCAGTGTATGAGAGGGACCAAGTGATAGTTTGTTCAGTGATTCTTTCAGATTTTAAATGTTTGATTCTGTGTGACTTTGTCACCTAACTATAAAGTAACTTTTACCTTTGTTTTTTTCTGTGAATTTCTGAAAGTTTTTTTGTGTAGGTTGTGTTATTTTTCCATGCCTACCTAAAACATTACTTTAACATTTTAACCTTTGTTTGTATATATACACCATGTACTCAACACTCCACAGACCCCCAACTCCCCACTTCCGCACACAACTGAATTTGACATATAACAATTTAAAGTGTGTCATTTTAAGCAAGGGAGACCAACTGCTTTGTCAAATCCTCAAAATATAAAAGTGTCTCTCACTCTCCTAACTTTATCAAAGGGTTAGCACATCAACATGTATAAACCACATTAACAGGCTTTCTCAAAGTGACATACCTATAATCCAATTTATAGGTAATGAACTCATGCAGTGAAATGTTTAATACAATTGATTGTCTCAAAATATTTTGAATGAAGCATGTTTAAAAAAGCATCAAACATGTCTTTAAGTCAATCTTTTAACATTTTTCAGGCCCATTAGATGAACTACAAGGTCCTTGTACTCCAGCTGAAGAGCATACAGCTTCCCCTTGGCATACTTTAAAAATATGTGGAAGGCTCTCCTTGTGCGTAAGGTAACTATTCTCATGTATAATTTACTGAAAAATTACAGTGATATTATCAATGATGTCAAAGAAGATGTCATGAGTGATCTAATATGTGGGGTGATTAGCAATGCATGGCAAGGGTGTGAGTTATAGTTATCTTAGGGCACTTGAGATACATATAACTTGTGAATTTCATTGGTTTTTACAGTTTAAAACTTTATGTTGTTACTGAACCTTTCACCTAACTATAACGTGACTTTAATCTTTGGATTTTTCAGTGAATTTCTAGTATTTTATTTAATGTAAATATGTGTGTGTGTGTTGGTGTCTGTCATTCTGTAGTGACTGTTAGTTCAGAGTTTCTACAGCAAACTATTTTTTGTTTTGCTAACAAACTTGGTGTTGTTTGAAGAATCTGCATGAAATTTCCACAAAAGAAAGTTCATTCACCTTAGCTCCTCCCTGGAACATTTTGTGCTGATCCATCGAGCGGGAGGCAAGAAAAAGTAGGGGTCCCAAAATGTTGATTTCCCAAGTGAATTCCCATAATAAACGTTGTTACCCAATTTTTAAAAAACAGATGAACAGAATTACATCAAATTTGGCAAAGAGATACAAATTCACTGAGAAAGCATATTTTTGTGATTTACAGTAACTATGTTCAGCTATTTTAGGGAAAGAGGGGGTAGAGTGGGCATGAAGGTATTAAAAATCTTGGTAATTGGTGGACTGTTGGTCCCACAGGAGTCCTGCATACAGATAATTTAAAAAATAGTGCCCTCTGATTGGACGAGGGAGGTTTAGCTCCAATACTCCATTTCAGAACTGTGGGACCAGTACAGGTCTGGTGGTACCAAATGACCTGATTGGCTGGCTGCATCCAGGAGAAAAATGCTGTGGCTGCCATTACAGGACGCTAAGACTTGGTCCCAGTGTCCTGAAAATGTGTAAACATAGGGCATAAGGGGCACTATAGGGACACACTGACCTGTTGGCACTGTGGGTGGGGGGGGAGGGGCAATCCAGAGGGATACACAAGACCCAAAATGTGAAAAACAATATATACAATATTTTCAAGCTTTTTGACCCTAGGTACTTCCAAAAGACACAGGGAGGCCCTCCCAAGAGGTACCATGGTACTTCTTTGAGAGCTGCTGCTCCAGCTTCACCACTATGGTACCACAGCACAGTACGAGCGTCTCCAAAGAAACTTGCATAGAGTCGAGGCACCATGGGGTAGAAGAATGCAGAGTAAGTAGGTACCTGAAATAAAAATAAATAAATAAATAAACCAATGTGAGTTGGATGTCCACAGGGGGATATGCATATACTGGTGGTGGTGTCAGGCCTTGTTGCCAATGCCCCCTCTCCCGCTGTGCATCAATTATGTGCGGGTGCACTTGGAGGTTGGCTGCCTGTGGCAACCAACTGATGGCAATGGTCACAGACTGTAAGAGCAGGGATTGGCCACCTGCTGTGGGGTTACGCAAAATGCCTGGCTGTGCACAGCTGGGGGCTGTCTGTCTGTGGCAGGGTTGGGTTCAGTGTCCAGCATCCTGCTGTGGAAATCTGTAGGCTGTGCACAGCTGGGAAGTTGGCAGAACGAGATCAAAAAAATTGAACTTCACTGAAAAAAAACAAAGCTTAAAATGATGTTATAGTTGGGTAGTTTATGGTAATAAGATCTTAGCTTAAGTAAAACAAAACCTAGACATTTACTGGAAAAATAAACTTAAGGCTAAAGTGACGGTATAGTTAGGTATCAAATCAAGAGAAAAAGTAACATTTAAAAACAAAAAACAAAACTCACCATTCATAGTTTACTGAGGTAACTACAACTTGCGCACCCCCCAAATATTGGGTTCCCTTGTGGATCCTTCCTTGAGAGGGCACACCAGCTAACTGTGGGTGCGATCAAGAGTGCTTATAAAGAGATCTCGGTAGGCAATGAGATGGAAAGAAAAGTGAATGCCCAATGGAAAGAGAATGACAGAGGATAGTGGTGTCGACTACATTCATGATATTGTTCAACTCATGTGACTAGTCATAATGTAGGACAGAGGTAGATTAACAAATAAAATGTTTATTGCTTTGTACTCTATTGCATTTTATTTGGCACATAGGGGCATTTGACGCGGCCATTTTAATCAATGGGCCTACCTGTGCTTTGCTGCACTAATGTCAACGTTTTTGAAGCTGGTGCAGCAAAGCGTCACAATAGCATCAAAAATGTTCATGTTATTGTCCTAACGACCGCCATGGTATGCTGTATTGTAAATATGGTGCAACCATGGTGTCATGAAGTGGGGAAGGGGAGAGGCAAGAAAAGTGGCGCATCGGACCGATGTCCCACTTTCGTGTAAATATGCCCCTTTGTGTTTAAAGGGGTTTGTGCATAGTTTAGCTTTGTTAAAGCTATTTTCATTTTGTTAGAGGTTCCAGACTTTGCAGTAGTCCAGTTCAGCTTCAGTTTTCTACGGAGACAAGGCTGTGTCCATAGCAGTTACTGAGGAAGGAGCAGGTGAGGTCCACTTTGGAGACATTAAATATAGAGTGGAATGGTACACAGACATAGTACTGTGGCTTTTAACCCCGTTGGCCTGCAACCACAAATTGCCTCCCAAGAATGTTTTCTTTTGTGACATACACCGCAATAATTCAAGATAACCAAGGTGCAAGCATGTCCCATAAAAGAGAAACTAAGGAGCCCAGTGCGTGATGATAAACTTTATATGTGTTTTTCCATAGCCAAAGTAAAGTACTGGCTTGTAAGAGAAGAACAAAATGACTGTGCGATATTTTCCTAAATAGATGCTCAGCTCAAGTCTGTTTTGAAGATGTTTTGATGAAAAGCATTTTAAAATGTGTTAGTGCATTCAATATCTCAGCAACCAAGAATCAAAATCGCAGAGACAACCAGCTGTCAAATGAACCATTACCACAGGCTTCTCGCTGCCTTGGTTCACCTCGCGCCCAGCAACAAACTAATTACCGCAGCAGATACTCTGGCCAGAAGCTGTTAAACTGGCTGTCACAACTCATGTGCGAGAGCTCTAAAACGATTACTGCATGTTACGTTTGCAGATGAACTTTTTAATGAAGTCTTTGGCTGTGAACTACGGAAATGGTTGCACACATAAAAGCAACACGAGATTCCGTGGCTTCACTTTTAACACAACTCCTTCCATCAATGTAATTTGATTTAAATGTGATTCATAATATGCCCCTTGCTAATTGGACTGGACAGTTTGTTATTGCTATTTTCCAACTGCGCACTCACGTTAGGTAATGTTTTATTTTTTCCCTTTCACAGGAGGTATTACCACACATCAAAAATGATTAACTATTCAACTGTCTGTCCATTAGTTTCATAGCTTCATTTTTTATGTTTTACTCTAATGTATGTATTAATTTGTATAGTGCTTGTTGTGAACAGTTCCTTGGGTAGGTTAGAAAAATTGCACGCATGCCAATTTATCAGACATGTATCACCCGGGTTAACTGATTGTTGATGTGGCCTGAAGTGACTGTGTTTCACAAATGTTAAGTAGTTAGTCTATGTGGATAGCCTGCAAATCTCTGCAAAAGAAGCTCCTTGGACCAAATCCAAGAGGAGGCTCCAGTTGATCTATCAAACCCAAAGAAACAAGATGAATTCCCCTCTTCAGGTTTTGACTGGCCAATATGGCAATGGGGGTGGGAACGGTGCAGAGTCGTGGGGGGCAAGAGTGCGAAGCATTGTTGCTTCTGTTACTGTGTTACTTGGGGCCAGAGTTTGCAGCACTGCTGCAAAATCGCCCCCCAGTAAAAAAAACGTCCCCCACTTTTCCAGCCCACCGGGAAAACGCCAGGTGCGCGCTAAGCCTAGTCCAGCCCTCTACGTCGCCAATTGTATTCTTGTCCTAGCAATGCGGCATACGAAGTCCTGAGAAAATAATCATAAATATTTTTGTAGCAAGTGGTTGTTACTACTCCATTTTGTCGTACACTCGAGGAATAGGAACTGTTGTTGCATGATACACTACCGTCACTGGCCTAGAGAAGCCTCAACCGTCAGGAACATGAATTCGTGACTTTACGAATAAGAGCAAAGTACAGGGTATTTTCACACGAGTGCTTCGAATTTCTGCGAAACGTTCCCTCTAATAAAAGCTGCAATTAGAGCGCCTGCTACTGCAAGATATAGAGCTGATATTTTGGCCTAAATGCGAACAAAAGAAATAGAATGAACAAAGCCCTGCCAATGGTTGAAAGCTCATATAATGTTCTCGCCAAGCCCCCCCATGCAACGGTTGACGAATGTTCTAGAAAGATGAGCATCTTATCTTTATTGGTGAGCATCGTGCTTCTTCATAGAGATCAGGCAGCTTTGTCTAGTCTACTAGAGTGCCAAATAAATGTCACGTTCACAGAGAGATAGAGAGAGGGAGCTTGTATCACAAATAGCAGTAGCTAGATAAATTGTGAGAAATCCATTTCTATGACAACCTTCCGAGCTCTTATTTCGCTGTAATGATTGTGAAACTCAATAACGCTTCATACAATGAAAAAGTAAGAAAATAACTTTAAATAGAATCTTTTCCATTCCGTAGACACTGTTCGGTGCATGCTCCCGTCATCCTCACACAATCTTGAGGACGAGGAACATATTATTTAGTATCATTATGAGTGTAATACTCTCTGTTTCCGACGAGCACAAAAAATGGCATCGTCGGGAAAATTATATATGAGGGCTCCCTTCAAGGTTTTCCTCGGTAGCCATGGTACTTACATTACGATAGAAAGAGTGTGTGAGGAATGTGGCTTTTCCATATCTTTTCACGTTAATCGTTACATCTTAGGTAAACGGCGGTTAAAGCATTGGACACACCTGTGACATACCATTGTTGATAACATGAAAATCAAAATCTTTATCTAGAATGGCGTACCCGCAAATATTTATACTGTTAACGCGTCCCTTTATGATAATTTATTACACATCAGGACTCGTTTTAGGCCAATGAATCTTTTGACCCAGTTGAGAGACACCTTAGGACGAGATAGCTAATTAATAAGTCAATCAGTACGTCAATAATGTCATCAATATTTATCACGACAATACATTTCACTTTAGTCAAGGTCATTAATCAATTCTGAGATGCTACCATGACCTTTCAGCCATGAATAATCACACCAGTTTAATAGAATTTTATACGTTATATTCTCTATTAATTACAATCTAGAAGCAGATGCGTTAATTTCAACACCAAGAAACACAATAGCATAGCCACGACGTGGCAATCTTTGGTAAGATTTCATTAAAGCGAGAATCACAAACATCAGAACATAACAAAGCGTGAACATAGATCAATTTAGCAGAGTGCCAATAACGCGTCAGTTCAACAAAGCATAGATTCGGTCATTTGTCTATTTGCATCAGTTTAGTGAACACCTGTCCTAACCACTGATTAGCATTAGCATGTTGGGCTTCATGCAAAACAATTTAGTACATCAATTTGGAAAACATCTATGTGAGAAAGTAGCCTCTTTCTAGCCTTGTTACCCCCACTTTTGGCCTTTTTGTGAGTGTATGTCAGGGTGTTTACACTGTCTCACTGGGATCCTGCTAGCCAGGGCCCAGTGTTCATAGTGAAAACCCTATGTTTTCAGTATGTTTGTTATGTGTCACTGGGACCCTGCTAGTCAGGACCCCAGTGCTCCTAGGTTTGTGGCCTATATGTATGTGTTCCCTGTGTAGTGCCTAACTGTCTCACTGAGGCTCTGCTAATCAGAACCTCAGTGGTTATGCTCTCTCATTTCTTTCCAAATTGTCACTAACAGGCTAGTGACCATTTTTACCAATTTACATTGGCTTACTGGAACACCCTTATAATTCCCTAGTATATGGTACTGAGGTACCCAGGGTATTGGGGTTCCAGGAGATCCCTATGGGCTGCAGCATTTCTTTTGCCACCCATAGGGAGCTCTGACAATTCTTACACAGGCCTGCCACTGCAGCCTGAGTGAAATAACGTCCACGTTATTTCACAGCCATTTTACACTGCACTTAAGTAACTTATAAGTCACCTATATGTCTAACCTTTACCTGGTAAAGGTTAGGTGCAAAGTTACTTAGTGTGAGGGCACCCTGGCACTAGCCAAGGTGCCCCCACATTGTTCAGAGCCAATTCCCTGAACTTTGTGAGTGCGGGGACACCATTACACGCGTGCACTACATATAGGTCACTACCTATATGTAGCTTCACAATGGTAACTCCGAATATGGCCATGTAACATGTCTATGATCATGGAATTGCCCCCTCTATACCATCCTGGCATAGTTGGCACAATCCCATGATCCCAGTGGTCTGTAGCACAGACCCTGGTACTGCCAAACTGCCCTTCCTGGGGTTTCACTGCAGCTGCTGCTGCTGCCAACCCCTCAGACAGGCATCTGCCCTCCTGGGGTCCAGCCAGGCCTGGCCCAGGATGGCAGAACAAAGGACTTCCTCTGAGAGAGGGTGTTACACCCTCTCCCTTTGGAAAATGGTGTGAAGGCAGGGGAGGAGTAGCCTCCCCCAGCTTCTGGAAATGCTTTCTTGGGCACAGATGTGCCCAATTCTGCATAAGCCAGTCTACACCGGTTCAGGGACCCCTTAGCCCCTGCTCTGGCGCGAAACTGGACAAAGGAAAGGGGAGTGACCACTCCCCTGACCTGCACCTCCCCTGGGAGGTGTCCAGAGCTCCTCCAGTGTGCTCCAGACCTCTGCCATCTTGGAAACAGAGGTGCTGCTGGCACACTGGACTGCTCTGAGTGGCCAGTGCCACCAGGTGACGTCAGAGACTCCTTCTGATAGGCTCTTTCAGGTGTTAGTAGCCTATCCTCTCTCCTAGGTAGCCAAACCCTCTTTTCTGGCTATTTAGGGTCTCTGTCTCTGGGGAAACTTTAGATAACGAATGCAAGAGCTCAGCCGAGTTCCTCTGCATCTCTCTCTTCACCTTCTGCCAAGGAATCGACTGCTGACCGCGCTGGAAGCCTGCAAAACTGCAACATAGTAGCAAAGACGACTACTGCAACTCTGTAATGCTGATCCTGCCGCCTTCTCGACTGTTTTCCTGGTGGTGCATGCTGTGGGGGTAGTCTGCCTCCTCTCTGCACTAGAAGCTCTGAAGAAATCTCCCGTGGGTCGACGGAATCTTCCCCCTGCAACCGCAGGCACCAAAAAGCTGCATTACCGGTCCCTTGGGTCTCCTCTCAGCACAACGAGCGAGGTCCCTCGAATCCAGCAACTCTGTCCAAGTGGCCCCCACAGTCCAGTGACTCTTCAGTCCAAGTTTGGTGGAGGTAAGTCCTTGCCTCACCTCGCTAGACTGCATTGCTGGGAACCGCAACTTTTGCAGCTACTCCGGCCTCCATGCACTTCCGGCGGAAATCCTTTGTGCACAGTCCAGCCTGGGTCCACGGCACTGTAACCTGCATTGCACGACCTCCTAAGTTGTTCTCCGGCGACGTGGGACTTCTTTGTGCGACTTCGGGTGAGCACTGTTTCACGCATCCTTGTAGTGCCTGTTTCTGGCACTTCTCCGGGTGCTACTTGCTGCTAAGAGGGCTTCTTGTCTTGCTCGACGTCCCCTCTACCTCCTGGTCCAATTTGCGACCTCCTGGTCCCTCCTGGGCCACAGCAGCATCCAAAAACGCTAACCGCACGATTTGCAGCTAACAAGGCTTGTTGGTGTTCTTTCGGCGGGAAAAGACTTTTGCACAACTCTACAAGGCGAGAGAGATCCGTCCTCCAAAGGGGAAGTCTCTAGCCCTTTGCGTTCCTGCAGAAACCGCAGCTTCTTCTGTCCAGTAGAAGCTTCTTTGCACCCGCAGCTGGCATTTCCTGGGCATCTGCCCATCTCCGACTTGCTTGTGACTTTTGGACTTGGTCCCCTTGTTCCACAGGTACCCTAGATTGGAAATCCACAGTTGTTGCATTGTTGGTTTGTGTCTTTCCTGCATTATTCCTCTAACACGACTTCTTTGTCCTTAGGGGAACTTTAGTGCACTTTGCACTCACTTTTCAGGGTCTTGGGGAGGGTTATTTTTCTAACTCTCACTATTTTCTAATAGTCCCAGCGACCCTCTACAAGGTCACATAGGTTTGGGGTCCATTCGTGGTTCGCATTCCACTTTTGGAGTATATGGTTTGTGTTGCCCCTATCCCTATGTTTCCCCATTGCATCCTATTGTAACTATACATTGTTTGCACTGTTTTCTAAGACTATACTGCATATTTTTGCTATTGTGTATATATATCTTGTGTATATTTCCTATCCTCTCACTGAGGGTACACTCTAAGACACTTTGGCATATTGTCATAAAAATAAAGTACCTTTATTTTTAGTATAACTGTGTATTGTGTTTTCTTATGATATTGTGCATATGACACTAAGTGGTACTGTAGTAGCTTCACACGTCTCCTAGTTCAGCCTAAGCTGCTCTGCTAAGCTACCATTATCTATCAGCCTAAGCTGCTAGACACCCTATACACTAATAAGGGATAACTGGGCCTGGTGCAAGGTGCAAGTACCCCTTGGTACTCACTACAAGCCAGTCCAGCCTCCTACAATCTAACCATGGTCTCTGTCAAAAGTAAGCAGTTGGTACCTAGAAAGGAAAAGCAAACAGACAAATCACAAATGCATTGTCATAATTACCCTCCAAAGTTTAGGTCAGCGCACAGGTTCAGTCTTCGTCTTCAGGACATCAGTCAATTCGTCATCAGTCAGAAGTCAGCTCCGGGACAAAAGGGCACTTCCCTCATAAGGAGGCAAAGTGTAAAATGGACAGGTCTAAGGGCGAGGATGGTTTTAAGTAAACCAACAAGTCACCAAGCAGAGTGACAAACTTTCTGGATAAAATCAATAGCATTCCCTACCTAATTCTAAATGACTCCCCGTGACATGGGTTTTTATCCCTTTTCCATTGTACATTCCCCCAAAATTCTATTGGACATTTGTTATACCCCACTATCTTTAACCTATCAGAAAATACATTAGGTAACCTAACTTTTCACCCCATATTATTTGACAAGTCTTTGATTGGTCTTCATAATTGACGTCTTCAGAGGTGGCACATCCGGTATGATTTCATCTTTCTGTAATTCTTTGCACATCTTTTAGTCAGCAGCTCCATTGTCTTCACCGGTTTGAATGACCTTCTACATTACATTAATCTACACTGTTTCAGTTTGTTTTTAACATTTATTTTGCAAACAAGGAAAAGGCTGTGAGAATGGATCTAACATGGTTACATTCGTCTTGAAGGAAAAAGAACATGCAGGTCGCGTCCTTTTGTGAGTCAGCACACTGCAAGATAGAAAAATACATTTAATATGAGAGCCAAGCAGCTAAACTTCAGCTCATGCTAACTTAAGGCCTATGAGGATTTCAGCACATATTCAATAATGCAATCATTAGTATAAACTTGTTTAAACACAATATAAACTTTTAGTCATCATTATTAGTCTACGTATACATTGGCGGCCACTCCCCGTGGTCACATTTCAGGTGCACGTTTTAAGCAAAATTATTATTATAGTTTCTATGCAGCATTATCACACATTAATTCATAAACATTTCATGTTAATATATATTATATAAGCCAGGCTCTCTCAGTCCCTCCTCTGATGACGTTCGTCATCACACAAACCTTTCCCTTTGACCTTTCTATTTAATTTTTCACTTTACGCATTATGCGCATTTCAACATCTTGTCCCTTGTGTGAACTCTCCCAAATTTCATTAAACATTTTCTCCCTTTCATTTTCTTCATGCTTTTTACTCCTCTTTGTCCAATTTCTTTTAATTTTGTCATTTATTTTGCAAGCTCCCCATAAACCTAATAGACAGGCCAGAACAATTAATAGACCCCCTAATATTTTTGCAAGAACCCCATTCCAAATATTGCTAAACCAGCTCCCTACTCTGGCAATTCCTTTTCCTAATTCTCCCACACTCCGGGTTCCTTCAAATCCTTCAGATCTGCACTATCTTTAGTTAGGTTAGTAAGCATACCTCTAATCTTTTTACTATTATCAGGTATATATGAGCAACAATGACGCTCGTTGAGCATCTTGCAGACTCCGCCGCTCTTTGCTAAAAGAATGTCTAAAGCAAGCCGATTTTGAAGAGTCATAGCAGCAAGTTCAGTATCCATCAGGAGTATAGCCCCTGTTAAATTTGTCAGCATGTTATCCACAATAGTAGACAACTTTTGAATTTTTATGGAGTTTAAGATAACCCCTACTGAAGGAATTATGGCTCCAAATATGTCACCAATGACAGCAGCCGCTGTCTCTCGTTTTTGATTAGCATGTTGTAATTCAGACGTTTTAGGTATTTGCTTTAAGTCATCAATCTGGTAGATCTTTGGGAAAACTATTCCCAAATATCATGTCCCATACCACCCCTTAGGGAGACGGTAATAAGCATTAAGTCCACAGATATAATAGATCCCATGGATCGCTGGATCCTGTCAATTTAACATGAATGTCCATTTACTCTGAAACAAAAACACATGCCTGCATTCACTCGTTCCCACAAATAAAGTGTAATGTTCAGATTTCGGCCTATATATACAAAGCCTTCCTACATGTAATGCATCTATAGCTAGTTTGCCTTGCGTCTTTATTGCAGTATAAGCATAATCATTTGCATATGTGCGTTTTTCTAACCCCTTTTCTAATCTTTCCTTCTATTGCTTTGCGTCTATCATCAGTGTGATCTAAGAAGCTTTTCTCTACAGGTGTCAATAAGCAAGTCAGATTGTTGCGGTGTGCATAAGCTGTCCCAAATGTAAGCGTCGGTTCAAAGAAACCTCTAACTAATTTTATACTATGCTCCTTAGCTAACTTGTTCAGAAATTCAATCACTGGCACAAAAGAAAACACTACATCCAAATTTGAATAAAAGTATTGCACATGCTCCTGATGATAGAATCTTGTTAATAGCAAGCTACAACTTATCCCGTATGTTAAAGGAAGACTATGATAAGTGACCCCTTCTTGCACTGATGAAGGAATCTTTGTACACACATAACAGTTTTTCGCATCCATGGTCTCAACATACTAATTCAGCAAGCGATAGAAGACATTAGTGGATAGTTCCCCCTTTGAGTTAGTTCCCTCATGCAAGTGTCTTGCATCCTGCTCAAACTTTTCCCACGGTGTTAGTGTTGTGGTCCCAGGTTTTGAAGCATTGTTAGTTTCCTTTTTATCTAACCACAGCATTCCCACAATCACTCCTACAATTATTATTGCACACACAATACCTAATATAAGACTTAACCAACCACACACCTTACCCTTTTTATTACTACCTCTATTATAAGCCATGTCTGTAAAGAATCAGATAGCAGAACAATAATCAACTTGAGGACGATATAAACTCTCTTTTTTTTTTTTCTTGATGCAAAAGTCTCTTTCTCTCTGCGTATATTTACAGTGTTTCACTCACTCCAGGACCCTTTTTGTCAAATCAGGTTAGCAGCTTGTCATAATCGGGTTTTTAAAGTCAAATCAGGTTCTCAGTGTCGCATCCGGTAGTTCATAAGTCTCTTTCTCAGCTTCTCCAACTTTAAATTTCTTTTCAATTTCAGTTTTAACACAGTCTTTTTATCTGATTGATTTCAGGTGCCGTAGAATTGGCCTGGTATTTCTCGATCAAAACAGAACGCTAAGAATTCTTGTTGCCATTCAGATGTTGTTGCATATGCCCATTCAGGACCTGCGTACCTTCTATTTGCAGTTCTTTTCCTTTTCAGTCTGCGTTCGCCTCGCAATTCTCCTTCACTTAGATCCTCTATTCGGGTTGTATTAGTTTCTTCTGTTATTGTTTCACCTGGTGAAACCCTTTCTTTCGCAACCTGCTTTACTGGCCAATTATCTCCCTTATGCGTCTATTTCCTGCTTGTTTTTTCATGACGCTGAACAGCACCCTCCTCTTGTGCTATGGTGTTTTCTCTTGATGGACCTGCAACTGGCTCAGGGGATGCCTGTGTACTTTGGTCTCTCTCTACTATTTCCCCTTCTTCTTTTTCTTCTGGGTCTGTAACAGGTTCAAGCTCTAACCCGTATCCGTCTACTTCTGGGAGAACCTCTCCTTGATTTAGTTCTCCTGCTGCCTCTACTGAGATAGGCACATTGTCACCTCTCTCGAACTCGTTTACTGTTTGAGGGACTAGGCTGTTCTCAGTGGGCTCTCCTGCAGTCTCAGTTCCCTCTTGGCTATTTTCAGGCCCTGAGACTTCCCTCTCCAGAACTGTTGAGTCAGAAACTTCAAGTTCCTCATCAGTTGGACGCGTTACCTTCTTTGTGTGACTGGCATGTATCCAGTTTGGAACGCCTGCACATTTCACAGCAGTGGTTGTTGTCAATATTACTTGACATGGCCCCTTTCAGCGCGGCTCCAAACACGACTTCCTCACGTGCTTCTTGACAACCACCCAGTCACCGGCTTGCAGGGTGTGCCCTGGATCACTGATCGGTGGCAATGTGTTGGCTTCCACTTGGTGAGAAAAAGAGCGAACCACATCAGCCAAACCTTTGCAGTAGTCCAACACCATATCATCCGTGATATTCACAAGAGCATTTGCAGGTACTGCGGGTAGTCTCATAGCTCTACCCATAAGGATCTCGTGGGTGATAATCCTGTCTTCTTATCCGGGGTGTTCCTCATCGACATTAGCACTAAGGGCAATGCATCTGGCCACTTCATATTGGTAGCTGCACACATTTTTGCCATTCTCGACTTCAGGATACCATTCATCTGCTCCACTAGTCCTGATGCTTCAGGGCGGTAGCTACAATGCAGCTTCTGTTCGATTTCTAACGCAGCACACAAAAGCTTAATCACCTCATTGTTGAAGTGTCTGTCCCTATCTGATTCTATAGAGACTGGAAAACCGAACCTTGGTATTAGTTCCCTAAGCAGCAGTTTTGCAACTGTGAGACTGTCATTTCTACGTGTGGGGTAAGCTTCAATCCAGTGGCTGAAAACACACACAATCACCAACACGTATTTTAATCCTCCACAAACCGGCATCTCAATGAAATCCATTTGCATTTTGCTAAATGGACCGATAGCTCTCCCTATGTGGCTCAAAGTTACCACAGTCCCTTTTCCGGCATTCATCTGTTGACAGATGATGCACCTGTGACAAGTAACCTCTGCGGCATGTCTGAATTTTGGGTTAAACCAGTCAATCTTGAATGACCTGATCATTGCATCTCTTCCAAGATGTGCCTGTCCATGGTAAAGCCTCGCAAATTGTGACAGAAGACTGTTTGGCAAAACCAGTTTCCCTTCCTCTGAGACCCACAAGTCATCAGCTCTTTGTACGCATTGAATTCTCTGCCAGGAGCATTTTTCCTCTTTGCTAGCACAACCCTGTAGTGTTTTTAGCTCATCTAATATATCAACCACCCTTAATGCAAGGTTCAAACATGTGTCATTTTCGGTTTGCGGTAACAATTCCCACTGATCCTTGAATGATATACAGTTCAATGCGCAAAATCTTGCGACTTGATCTGCATAGCCGTTACCCATGGACACAAAGTCTTGTGACTTAACATGAGCATTGCATTTCACCACGGCAATTTGAAGAGGTAATTGAATCACATGTAACAAATCCTTAATTTGTTCACCATTCTTCACAGGAGAACCAGAAGAGGTCATGAAACCTCTCTGTGACCACAATTGGCCAAAATCATGTACAATTCCAAATCCGTATCTGCTGTCAGTATAGATAGTGACTCTCAGATTTTCAGCTGCGTGGCATGCCTTAGTAAGGGCAATTAATTCTGCCACTTTTGCGGAATACACTCTCTCGAGCCAGGAAGCTTCAATGATACCAGCTATGGTACATACAGCGTAACCGGCTCCCAGCATTCCGAGTGAGTCTCTCAAACAGGATCCATCAACAAACATAATGCAGTCATTTTCTTTTAACTACGTATCTTGAATATCAGGTCGGGGCTTGGTACATAGTTCTGTTACCTCAAGACAATCATGCTCCACTTCCTCTTCATTATTGATCTCCGTACTTTCAACAGGAAGTAGAGTTGCCGGGTTTGATACAGTACATCTCTTCAGTGTAACATTAGGCGACCCCAAAATTATTGTCTCATATCGGGTAAGTCGGGCATTTGTCATGTGCTGGGTTTTAGTTCGAGTCAGCAAAATTTCAGTTGAATGTGGAACCATTACTGTCAAGGGATGTCCCATCACTATGCCTTCACACTGCGTGAGGCTCTGACCAACTGCTGCAACAGCGCAAACAACCCGGTAAGGCTGCTGCGACAGGGTCCAAGGTAGCTGAAAAATATGCTACAGGGCGGTTTGCACCTCCATGGACCTGTGTTAAGACAGACAAAGAACAAGCATCACGTTCATGACAAAACAGTAGAAAGGTTTCGTGTAATCAGGCATACCCAAAGCTGGCGCCCTGCACATGCACTCTCTCAATTCCATGAATGACTCAAGCTCTTCTTTGGATAAGGCTATGGTATACGACTCGTCCTTAACCTCTTTACCTGTCAGCTTTATTAATGGCTTTGAGATAATTGAAAAGTTGGGTATCCACTGGCGACAGTAACCCACCATTCCCAGAAACATCCTGACATCTCTCTTTGTTGTCGGGGGGTTCATTTGCAGAATAGCAGTTACCCTTTCCTTCGATATTCTCCTGGACCCTCTCTCAATCAAATGTCCTAAGCACTTCACCTCTTTCTGACAGTACTGCAGTTTCTTTGGCAACACTTTATGTCCATTCTTTCCCAAATGATTCAGTAAGGCAATTGTGTCATACCTACAGTCATCTTTTGTCCTGGACGCAATCAGCAAGTCGTCAATGTACTGTACTAGTGTTGAATTGAAAGGTAGTACTAAGGATTCTAAGTCCTTTTTCAATATCTGATTGAAGATGGACGGTGACTCAGAAAACCCTTGAGGAATTCTGCACCAACTGTACATACTGTCCAGGAATTTGAAACTGAATAAAAACTGGCTGTCCTCATGAAGAGGCACCGAAAAGAAGGCTTGTGACAAATCTACAACGGTGAACCATTCAGCATCGCACGTAACCTGAAACATAATCACTGCTGGATTTGGCACTATGGGGCAACACTTCACCACAATCTCATTTATTTTTATCAAGTCCTGCACAATTCGAACCTTCCCACAGGGCTTTTTTAGACCCATACTTCCTTCAGGACTCCTTGTTTTACAAAGTCTGCTATTATTTGTGCCACCTGGATAAGAACATCTTGTGCCATGTGATATTGTGGCACCTGGGGAAACACTGCATTTGGCTTCAATTGAACTTTAACTGGTTCCACTCCTTTTATCAGTCCCACTTACTTTCCTGTCAAATCCCACACTTTCTCTGTCACCGTTCCCTGCAACTCGGCTAGTAAATCAGTCACTGTAAGCATCGGGAATAATGTTATCAAAGGGTAATCTTCATTCGCGGTTTCTGTCTCTAGCCCTGAGAACCGACCATCATCCCCTTCATCATCACTGTTTGTCTGCACCTCAATTCCATCATTTGAACAGGTAATTGAGCATTTCGTTTTGCACAGTAAGTCTCTTCCCAGTAGGGACACCGGATTTGAATCACATTCTACAAACTTATGCAGTCCCTGGAAGTTGCCAATCTCAACTTGCACTGGATCTGTAATTGGATTTCTCAAGTACTGGTTTGCTACTCCGACCACCCTTATGGTACGCCCCGAAAGTGGCAATTTCGGAACCTCTGCACTTCTGACCGTGGAGCGTGTAGCTCCAGTATCAACCAAGAATTAAACCTTGTGACCCGTTACCTTTCCCTCTACAGAGGGTCCCCTTTGATCTACCTCGAGGGACGCTGCAAGCCTGCACTCTTTACTGTCTGAACTGTCATCCGACCATTCCTCATTCATTCCATCTTCACCACGCAATGGGAATTGTTGTACTGTAATATTTTGGCTCATCACTTGACCTGTGACCTGCTGAGGAAGCATCACCTGCTGCTGTCCCATTGGAGCCATTGGTAGTTGCCTTTGCTGTCTACGTACCATGGGAACCTGCTGTTGTACTTGCTGGATTTGCGCTGGTTGAACACGCAGCATTTGCACTTGCTGCATGGGCTGTAACCCTTGCATCTGGACCATATTATGAAAGTTCGGGTTTTGATTTCTCAATTTTGGACCTCTCATATTTTGTAATGGACCGAAATTAGTACTTTGTTGAACGACACCATCCTGCACCACATTTGGGCATTCCCGTTTCCAATGCCCCACGCCCCCGCGCGCATGACATGGTGACATCTTTTTCATTCCTTGTGCGTCATTTTGAACCACAACAGTATTCAAGTCTGCACCGCGATTCACAAAACCTCGACCTCTTGGTTGTGCCTGAAACACACCATTCCCTTGCGGTTGCTGCTGTATCATCTGCTGAATTCCATTTCCCTGCATTCCTGCCTGTGCAGCCCTTATCTGCATCACCATCACTTTCTCCTTCAACTTTTTCTGTTTCAGCTCAATCTCATCACTACAGTATTTCGCATATTGCAACACCTCATCAATCGGCTTCGTTTGCCAACAGATCAAATGATTCTTAATCATCTGGCTAACCTCTGGTCTCAACCCTTCAACAAACCTGAACACGAGACGATTCATGTCTTTCGGCTCAATGGTCTCAATACCACTGTAATGTTTAAATGCCTTCAACAACCTCTCATAGTAAGCATGTATTGATTCCTTAACCTCCTGTGAGGTCCGGTCGATTTTCTGCCAATCAGTCACTTTCGGTGACACTTTCTGCTTCAAAAACTCAATTACTTTGTGATAGTACTTCATCACCTCCTCAGAGGGTGCTCCAGTCACCTTATCCCTTGCCGGCTCCTGCGTCGGCCAGTCTACCCCTCGCTTGCACTCAAGCCAGAAGTCGGGCGGAACAATGATCTCAAACAAGGTATTCAGGTCTTCCCAGAGACACTTCGCAAGCTTCACAAAGCTATCTGTTTGTTGGTACCACTCGATCGGTTTCTCCCTTAATCTGGGCTAATCATTAGTGAAGGATAAGATATCTCCCCTGGAACACGTACATTAATTAGAACCCCACCAGCTGTTTCTCTCATTGGTAGCATTTTTACTGATTCCGTATCTGGTGAAGCTTTAGCCTGACTTGACCCCGGACTGTCACTTTTCTACTTATCTCTTTTCTTTGCCCATCTGCCTTCCCACTTTTCTAAGGCTCCCCACATTTGCGCACTTTGCAATATTTCCTTTAAATGCGCTTTCATCCCGGCAGACCTCATATGCTCGAAGTCCTTTGAGTCAAAGTCTAACCTGTAACTTCTTTTCAAATGTTTAGTATTCTCAATATCAATATTGTATTTGTCTGCCAGGTTCGCTAACTTCTGATGTACCTTGCCTACTTCTTTAGTGATCTTAGGGCACAGGTATCTCAACTCTGCTTCTGTGTATGACTCTAATCTGTTCACCCCCATTGTTCCGTCCACTAGTTCAGCAGCTTCCACGGCCAGTCTCACAAAGTTCAGGTACTCATCTTTCTCCGACCTTTCCGGTTCCACTGCAGTTACTGTAGTCTTTTGCGTAGCATAGGTCTTTTCTAACCACTTATTTAGTTGCTGCACAGAAAATCCTTGCAACAATATATTTCCTGCCTGCATTATTGGAGTCTGTAATGTTTCCACACTCATTGTCTGAGGGGCTAACACACTTGACCCTGCTTGTCTTATCGCCTCGATAGGAGCCCCAATCGGACTAAGGCTTAACAGGGACCTGAGCTGTTCAGCGGTTTGTGATCTTGGCGATATTGATCGAGGGGTTCCTGTGAATCCCCCTCTCATCATTTCCTGGGTCCCCATTCCTTGATCACTTGTCTCAGGTTTACCCTGCACATATAGTGGTACAGGTGGACCAACAGTAATTGGCAATGATATGGCAGCTGGTGTCTGACCTGGTCCCAAACCTCGTGGAGCAGCAACTCCAAAGGTCTGATTTTCTGAAGCCGGTGTAGGTATTAATAGAGAACCTGCTGCTGGATTATACCCTGGTATCAGTTGTGGCTGCGGCAGCAATTGCGGAGTCGGCCCAATCTGCACTAACCTTGATTTTGCATATATCGGGTCTGGCGGCACTATCAGATTTGTAGTAGTCTCTAGTTCTGGGACATCTGGATAGATTCTCTGTATCTGCGGTGGAGGTTGCAACTGTATCTGCATGTCTGCCGCAGTGGGTACACTGACACCATTCTGTATCGAACCCATATCACTGGTCTGTACTGTATCAGTAACTCCCTTCTCCTGCGTCTGGTTCCCAGGACCCGCTCTAGTGCTCGGGACATTGTCGCTTACCGCATAAGGTGGCGGGCGATCATGTGATATCTGATTTAAAAATTCTTCGTTATCTGAATCATCTTCTTCTTTCCAAGATCTTTTAGTTTCTTTAGGCTTACTAGAGTCTTTGTCTGTTTTGCATGTGGCTTTCACCCTTGTGCCTCATCTCCCTGTGTTATTGCTGGGAACAACTTTAATCCATCAACTATTCCCCGTCTCCACATTTTGCTCTCATTATCCCACCTTGCTTCCGCTAAAGTCTTTTCTGGCCTTTTTATTCTTCTTTGGAATTTTTCATACTGAGCTGGCCACGGAGGTGGCTTCTGTATGCTTAACATCCACCTTAAATTCTCTAGAGCTCTTGTATTGAACGTCCCGTGTTCCGGGAACGCCAAACATCCCTCTTTTTCTGTCAATTTGCGTCACTGTTTCATCCACAAACAAGGCGCGACACCTTTTTCCTCCTTGACTATGTAAGCTGGAGTTCCCTCAGGCAGTGTAGGCTCCCCTTCACTCGCCATAATGTATGTGTCTCCTTTCAGAGCACTCTTAAAAGCTTTGACAAAGTTCATTTTTACATCCTTTTCTTTTGTTTGTATATAATCAAAAAGTGACTTTAATTCCCAGGACACCCTTCACCCACCATTCTCAACCTATTGCCTCTCCCGGACGGCAGCCAATCCGTGCGCGACCCCTCTCGACAACTGACCTATCTCAGCACGGCACCACTGACGTCATACTCACACACTGCAGCTGACAAAGTCTTGCGGCTCGTCCGCCCCTCACTAAGTTCACAACAAACTAATGCAAAAATTACTGCGAGCACCTTAACAACAACAACACAAATTTGCCGGTTTACTACAGGAAGGGTACACATTCGCTTCAGAACTTTACAGAGATTTCACTTGAAGCCTCAGCCGCTACTTTCTCCTTCTCAGTTCCCGCACCCGCAAGCAGAATTTGACCCGCAAATCCTACTCTCGACTTGTCAATGGTTCGTTCTAGTGCACTTTAGAACTGGCCAAATCTCCATTGAAGGTTTCACACATACAATTTAACTCAATCTCGACTTGTCAACCACGCCTGATTGACCTATATAAACCGCACAAATTACAACATAAACCCAAGTGTCTCCTACACTTGTCAATATACTCCGGAGTCTTAGACCACGACGGGTCCGTACATGAACAACCAACCACGTGGATAATTTTGAGCACAAAGCTCCACACTCATATGAAGTACGCCGACTTTCCTACTCTCATACTACGGAGTACGCCCACTCCTACTAAAACAACATTACCTGGCCTAATTACACACAAACTTCACAAATCACCTGCAAAATGCATAAGCTGAGCAAGCGCAAATCCTACATCCCACATACTATGACGCAGAGAACATTCCCAACTCACTTAGGCAGGCTCCGAGATCCCGGGAAAGTCTTGGTGAATTTAGAAACACATCATACCTCCAATTTGCATTATCTCAGGAAAACAGTCTAAACAATAATTCTTCATCCTAGGGCCCCAAAGGGCCAAACCGTCGCTCTGCTACCAGAACTGTTAACACGTCCCTTTATGATAATTTATTACACATTAGGACTCGTTTTAGGCCAATGAATCTTTTGACCCAGTTGAGAGAGACACCTTAGGACAAGATAGCTAATCAATAAGTCAATCAGTACGTCAATAATGTCATCAATATTTATCACGACAATACATTTCACTTTAGTCAAGGTCATTAATCAATTCTAAGACGCTACCATGACCTTTCAGCCATGAATAATCACGCCAGTTTAATAGAATTTTATAAGTTTTATTCCCTATTAATTACAATCTAGAAGCAGATGCGTTAATTTCAACACCAAGAACCACAATAGCATAGTCACGACGTGGCAATCTTTGGTAAGATTTCATTAAAGCGAGAATCACAAACATCAGAACATAACAAAGCATGAACATAGATCAATTTAGCAGAGTGTCAATAACGCATCAGTTCAACAAAGCATAGATTCGGTCATTTATCTATTTGCATCAGTTTAGTGAACACCTGTCCTAACCACTGATTAGCATTAGCATGTTGGGCTTCATGCAAAACAATTTAGAACACCAATTTGGAAAACATCTAACCATGGTCTCTGTCAAAAGTAAGCAGTTGGTACCTAGAAAGGAAAAGCAAACAGACAAATCACAAATGCATTGTCATAATTACCCTCCAAAGTTTAGGTCAGCGCACAGATTCAGTCTTCGTCTTCAGGACATCAGTTAATTCGTCATCAGTCAGAACTCAGCTCCGGGACAAAAGGGCACTTCCCTCATAAGGACGTAAAGTGTACAATGGACAAGTCTAAGGGCGAGGATGGTTTTAAGTAAACCAACAAGTCACCAAGCAGAGTGACAAAGTTTCTGGATAAAATCAATAGCATTCCCTACCTAATTCTAAATGACTCCCCGTGACATGGATTTTTATCCCTTTTCCATTGTACATTCCCCCGAAATTCTATTGGACATTTGTTATACCCCACTATCTTTAACCTATCAGAAAATACATTAGGTAACCTAACTCTTCACCCCATATTATTTTACAAGTCTTTGATTGGTCTTCATAATTGACGTCTTCAGAGGTGGCACATCCGGTATGATTTCATCTTTCTGTAATTCTTTGCACATCTTTTAGTCAGCAGCTCCATTGTCTTCACCGGTTTGAATGACCTTGTACATTACATTAATCTACACTGTTTCAGTTTGTTTTTAACATTTATTCTGCAAACAAGGAAAAGGCTGTGAGAATGGATCTAACATGGTTACATTCGTCTTGAAGGAAAAAGAACATGCAGGTCGCGTCCTTTTGTGAGTCAGCACACTGGAAGATAGAAAAATACATTTAATATGAGAGCCAAGCAGCTAAACTTCGGCTCATGCTAACTTAAGGCCTATAAGGATTTCAGCACAGATTCAATAACGCAATCATTAGTATAAACTTGTTTAAACACAATATAAACTTTTAGTCATCATTATTAGTCTACGTATACATTGACGGCCACTCCCCGTGGTCACATTTCAGGTGCACGTTTTAAGCAAAATTATTATTATAGTTTCTATGCAGCATTATCACACATTAATTCATAAGCATTTCATGTTAATATATATTATGTAAGCTACGCTCTCTCAATAGTACACTAAATAAATCGGCAAAGCGGTTACCTCGGTTGATAGCTAAGGTCACAAAAACACTTTCTGATACAAATATTTATAAATAAATGAGCAAGTGGCAAAATAAAATAAACAGAAAAGATGTAAACTGAACTACTGGTAGTGCACTAATCCTATAGGAGGAAAAAATAGCTAAAGGACAAAAATTAGAAAGTCAGCACTAGTGACTCCTTGGTTATGGCAGAGTCTAAACTGAGAAGCCATTTATTCTTTTCATAATAACGTTTGTGCAGCTGAATAAATCTGCATGAAACTTTCAAAAACAAGTTCATCTGATTGGGTTTTGTTCTGCCAAGTTTCATGCAGCTCTTGAAGAGAGGAAATAAACGAGGGTTCAAAAAAGTGGAATTTTTTAATTTACCTCCACCACAAGGGAACCTTTGCCCTATACCTCACAAATAAAACACTGAATAGAATTACATTTAACTTGTCATGAAACTAGAACTTTACTCAGAAGACCTGCTTTGCTGGTCTTGGAGTATAATGGTGGTTGTTTGTTTGGGAAATTAGCATTACAAAATTTGTCAGCAGAGCTTAAAAGACTTAAACGTTTGAGAGCTGCCACCCCCGGCTGTGTCCTTAAATTATGGATCCTTCATGGATTTTATAATCCATGAAGGATTCACAACTTGATTTAAAAAAAAAAATTAAACGAACACAATTGAACGAGGAAGCTTTTTCTCCTGTCATCCATGTGGGATGTCAATCCTCCTGCAGATGTGTGAATCACACTCTGACTGACTTGCTGAAATGTTAAAATATCTCCTGCAGCTACCATTACCCACCGTGATTCAGGGAACTCCGGGTTGAGACTAGTTATGAAAAATAGGGCTTATGGACAGAGGGTGAGCATACCCTGACACACAGACTTTCAGATGTGGGCATCCTTTGTTGTTTAAATTGAATTGTAAATTTAGGACTGGATTTATGGACCCTGGATTCTCCCTCAATGCCACGGATCCTCTTGAGGTCTCAGAACTGGCAAATCCTGACCTGCATTCACACGAATCCAGAGTAAAAAAAAAACATAAATCATATTGGTGCACCTCAGCTGCTCACAGCCAATAATTGTGAAGTATTGTCCTGTGTGGGTATAGATCCTGGCTGTGTGAGTATAGATCCTGGCTAAAGCCTATGCCATGCATAGTTGCTATGAAGGAGCTGGGTATAGGGTGCGACCAGAAGGCTAGGCACTATTGCCATCCCACAGTGTACTGTGTGTTGGTAGTCTGAATTGGGCTGGGCATAGTACCTAGTCAAAGGGGAAAACATCCTGAACAACTAGGTCTAAACCACTACTTGCCTGAACCACTACTGCTAAACAACTAAAAAGTCTCTACAACTAAGTACTGAACAACTACTGTCTAAACAACAATTGTGCCTGAATAACAATTGCCTGAACAACTCATTTTAAGGTAAGGTTTTCCTTTTTGTTTTTATGGTTTATTAGTTGTTTAGAATATATATATATATTAGTTGTTCAGGCAATTGTTATTCAGACACAATAGTTGTTCAGACAGTAGTTGTTCAGTACTTAGTTGTAGAGACTTTTTAGTTGTTTAGCAATAGTGGTTTAGGCTATAGTTGTTTAGGACCTGTCACATATTCAGTCAAAGGTCAAGCCCTGCAGCCAATCCTTGCTGAGCACTGCCAATGAATGAGGATTGGCCTCCTGAGTGTCAGTCTCAAATGCCCATAGACAACAGGGTTGCCTGCTCATAGTGGGATGGTCACAGGACCTGGTCAAAGGCTGTGCACTGGGGAGTTAGCCATTGAGGGGTGTTTGGACTCTGTGCCGCTTTCCCCTATTGCTGAAGGTGGTGCACAGAAGAGGGTGGCAGGTCTCAATGCATTGGAGACAGTCTGGCCAAAGCACTGAGGCCAACACATGCTGCGCAAAAGCAAAGGCTGTTCGCATGGGGGTTTGGCCAACCTTCGGGTGTTGGGCCGGAACCTGAAGGCAATCCATGCTACACAGCATTAAAACATTTACTCTAGTAGCAATTAAATATAGTATTTATCATCAAAAATTCAATGAATTCACTGTAAAAACACAGTTAAAGTGAAGGTATATTTATGTTTATTCATAAACAAACATGTTTAAAAGCAACACTGAAATTCACTTAAATCTGTTAATGTACAGTTATGGTTAGGAATTAAAATTGAAAACCACTAAATGTAAGTTCTGAAAACCATTATTGACAAAAAAGCCTTGCAAACCATAAGTGGCACACTACATGCAATGCTTATGCTTTTCAAGATGTATAGCTCTGAGTATCAAAACCTACACGCATATCATTATATAACAGCACTTACTTAAATATATAAATAATAGTTTTTTCCTGTCACATCATTAATAGTGTTAGTGATAATGTGATACATAATATCACCTATAAGATAATTTATGTCATTTATAATTGCATCTGTCACATCAAGGATGACGTCATGAGCACTGTTTTTGGTGTGTGGCTGTTGCGTGAACTATAGTTTGAGAGCTTACTATAACCAGGGAATTTCAATGATTCTTCTTTTTATCATTAAATATATTCATATTAAGGAGTCACAAGAGGGAAAGTTTTGAGTGGGTCACAATGTCAAAGATCTGCCACTCAACCCTTCTTCACCTAACAGGCCACAACTTGGCGCACAGTGTTGCTTGCACTTATAGCAACCAATATGTACAACATACTCATCTACAAGGCAATCAACTTTGTCATTATACATTGCCAGGTGAGAAAGATGAACAGCTATGAAGGAACATGCGCAAAATGCAGAGCAGCACCATCAGATATCAAAATGGAGAACATGAGATACCTTGGCCTGTATTAACGATAGGGGCCACTTTCTTTGTGCCACAGTACACCTTTAAACAGGTGCACCAGCCCCAAACACGGATAGTGTGCTCTAATATAGTGAATGCCCTGCCCCTAGGTCAGCCACAAACTCACGCTGTCCTGGGGTCAGCACATTCAGTGAAATAGGGATCAGCTGCTATAAAGCCCCTCAGATCCCCATACAGATAGGTGCAGTGAGTGACTACAAACTCCTGCAATGGCTTGTCTGGAGGGTCCATGGAACCCCTTTTCACAATCCGTTTTTGTCAAACACTGCCATTGCTCCTCGTAAGGGCCTCCATGCCTCTGTATTGCTGTCAATTATACTGCATGGACAACAGATTCAGAGTAACTTCCACATTTGCATGGAGCACACCCCCATGCAAATGAGGGAATGCCCTCTGAAGATAGCACTGGCTCTACATGTGTGCCAGCAATATCAATATTACAGAAGCGGGCACACAGCATTAACAGCGCCTCTGTGATACCACAGTGCCCTGGGGACATAAAAACTGGGCACATCCACCCATTGTGCCCTCAGGACACTATCTATACTATGTGCCCCAGGTGCTCTTTTACTATGCTCCTAGAACATAAAACACCCTACCAGTTTAGATCAGACCAGCTTGATCAATATCAGTAAAAAAGTAATTTAGGAACTCATGAGGAAGAGATGGAGGATTGCTAATCAACAACTATCTCATACAACTCTCATGAACTGCTTCCATAAATGAGTAGGTAAAAAGTTTTTGAATAGTGTGATCTGCTATGATCTACATGACTCAGGGAGTATGGCTGGCAGTGGCGGCTCTTCTGCTATGGTGGAGGAGCATCACCTCCCCCCCCCTCCGCCAGCAGCAACCGCTGCAAATCCTTTAACAACAAAAGGATAATAATAAACTAGGTTTATTATCTGGGGCACTGGTAATGACGAGCACTGAGGGGAGTGCACTGTGCACTCTGCTCAGTGCACATGTGTATCTGGCCGGCCATCTCGGGCCAGCCAAACACACATGCGCACTGTGGTCACTACTGCCCGGAACTGTGTTGCCAGGCTGGAGAGAGCAGACACAAGCTCTCAGTCTGCCTAGGAGCACCCTAGCTGGGTGCTCCCAGACAATCCTAACGCTGCTCCGAGCAGCGTCAGGATTGGCTGCAGGGCAGGCTGGGAGCCTGTGCCTTCCTGCTGCTGAGCAGACAGAGGGGCATGGAGCATGGCACAGCATGCAGGTATGTTTTTATTTATTTATTTATTTTATTAATATTCCCCCCCGTGCACCACCCCGCCCAATGTAACACCCCGCGAGCCGCGACTGATGGCTGGTTTCATAAAACCATGGACTCTCAGCGGAGACTGTTTACTCCTATGTGCTCCAAGGTTAAGTGGCATAGGTGTTTGCACTCAATTACTAGAGCAGGAGGCTCTTCTCTATTACAGAAGGAGCCACAGGTGATCATGAAGCTCCTTCTGTAACATCGATCATGCAGTGCACTTTTTGCATGAGGTGCACTGCACGGTGGCCCAGAGCCCTGGGGACACATTTATCCCTCACAATTGCTACAGTTTACTGCCCCAGTTATAGTGAAATGGACCATTTTACTTGCTTGCACCATCAACCATGGCATCATTGCTACGGTACTAGTATCCAGCAATGTCAAGGGGAAGGGTTCCTCTTTTTTTATGGGGCATTGATATTGTGAACCTGTGCCTGCTCTGCATTACCAGCAGATGAGACTCTGGACAAAAACTCTCCCCGGAGTCACACTAGCTGGGTGGTTCCAAGGTGAATATGTACATATAGTGAGCTCACAAAATTGCCAGTTTAAAGCATGATCACTTGGGCCCTTGGAACCCCATACACATTACACCCATCTGAAGGAGTGTTAGAAATGGGGTTTCTGGTTGGCTAGGGTATGCACCACAGCCAGGCAGAACCTACCCACTCTAGTCAAGGCAAGAGAGTTACACGTCCAAGATAACCCCTGCTCACCCCCTTGGTGGCTTGGCACGAGCAGTCAGGCCTATCCCAGAGGCAATGTGTAAAGCGTTTGCACAACACACACAACACACGTGACGCAAAGTGTGCACCACAAAGTAAACACAACACTGAGCTATGTAAAAATAATCTGTATTGCACAAAACATAATTAGACCAACATTACACGTAAGTAATACCTTGCTATCATAGCAGTTGTCAGATCATTAGACAAGGTTACTAATACTCTGCAAGAATATGCAGTTGTCACATTAGAACAGGTAAGTACTCAGGATTCTGCAACATAAGCAGTAGTCAGGAATTACAGGAAAAGATATATGCACTTGTCATGAACAATTCCTAAATACCCATAAAAGGAACATTAGAGAATATCTCACAAGTCATATAAATGCATATCTGCTCGTCATGCTCATAAAAGAAACATTAGCATATATGTAAAAACATCAAACACAGGTAGGTAATATATGAACCAAAGAACTGTGGATTGCAACTATTATTGGTCCCTTAAAAAGCACCTGGTTGGATGAAAAGGCACTTCCAGTGCCTAGAAGGTGAACAATGGGGCCCCCGGCACTCCTATGCGCAAAACGGGGGCCTCGGATTTCCTTGGGAAGAGAAGAGGGCGGCACGCACCTCCTCAATCCTGTCTGGGGACTGGGATTACTGGGCGCCTCCCTAGGCCTCCACCTCCCCTCACGAGGGGGGCACTGAGTCAGGGAAATCCTTTGAGAAAGGAGGGGGGCGCCACGCACACCCTCAGATTGGAAAACAGGCCCCTCCAGGGACCCGCAAACTCCTGGGGTCTCCGTGGGCCTCCGTCGGCCCTTCCACGGGGAGAGACCCCTACAACAATGCCACCGGCCCACGAGGGGGCCAAACATGGAGCCGGTGGTCCGGGCGAGCCTCCGGTGAGGCTACCACCTGGCCGCCCGACAAAGGAAAGTCCTCTGGGACTTCTACAGGTGAGGGAGAGGCGTCCTCCTCTCCCTCCGACGACCTCCTGGCCCAAGGCAGGGCCTACCGGTACCCCGGGGGTGCTCCACGGAGCGGTCCACGACCCGGGGGCACCAACAGGAGCACGCTTGTTCCAGAGGAAAGGAAGGAGGTTTTCTTCGTGCCCTGGGGGCACTGAGATGAGCGCGGACCTCACGCTCTGAGAGAATTCAAAAGCCCGGCTGTGGAGGTGATCCACACACAGGAGAAGTGCCGTAGAGAGAGCAAGGGGCACTTAGAGGCTCCCGGGCTGCAGCGGTGCTCTTGAGGGATCAGCAATAAAGCACTTTTCAAACCGCTAGAGCCAAATCTGCAGCCTGGGCTGCCGCGGTGATTTTTCCTCAACAATAAAAAGATCGCCTTTTGGAAAGTGCTTCAGGCAAAGTTTGTAGAGGTTGTTTGCAGGGGTCAGGGGCCACAACACCCTGCCCCTGGGAGCAAGCCAGACAAGAAGGAGTACAGGGCTCGTGGGCCCAGCTGCAGGCCAGCACAAGGGGTGCAGATGGTGGCAGTTCCTCCTAGTGACCAGGCAGGTCACAGGTCAGCACAACAGCAGCAGTCCAAGGTGGTTTCCTGGTGAGTCCATTCATCAGCGTTCTGTGTCCACTTTCAAGTTCCAAGAATGTTCAAATTGTGGGGAAAATTCCCCTGTACTTATACTGGGTTTACAGTGTGTTTTACAATGTCAGGGAGAGGAGGTTCCAGCCAGTTACAACTGGTTCTGGGAGTACCCCTTCTCTCCTTTCAGCACAGGCTCCAAACATCAGTGGGGGGGTTAACGACTCCATTGTGTGAGGCCAGGGCACAGCCTTTACAAATGCAGGTGTGCCCCGCCTCTCCCTTCTCTCCACCAGGAAGGCTTTACAATATGTAGATGCACCTCTGTGACACCTCCACCCTCCCTGTGTTCAGGCTGTCTGAGAAGTATGCACAAAACTCCAACTGTCAGTCTGCCCAGACGTAGATTGGAGGCAAGCTGCAAAACACCAAAGTCATAAGCACAGATAAATGCGCACTTTCTAGAAGTGGCATTTCTGTGATAGTAATAAAAAATACACCTACACCGGTAAGCAGCATTTCTCATCACTATAACAACCATACCAAACGTGCCCACGCTACCCCTCATAAATCAGACAATACCCCTTACACATAAGGCAGGGCATTTCCAATGCAATCCTATGAGGAGGCAGCACTCACAGCAGTGAGACACCAAGTTAGGCTGTTTGTCACTACCAGGACAGGCCACCAACATGGCACATGTCCTGCCTTCTACACACATGGCACCCTGCCCAAAGGGCTAGCTAGGGCGTACATTAGGGGTGACTTACATGTAGTAAAACGGGAGTTCTGGGCCTGGCAAGTAATTTTAAATGCCAGGTCCCTGTGGCAGGAAACTGCGCACACAAGCTCTGCGCTAGTAGGCCTTAGATAGGTTTGACAGGCTACTTCAGTGGGTGGCGCATGCAGCGCTGCAGGCCCACTAGTAGCATTTAATTTACAGGCCCTGGGTATAGTGATACCACTTTACAAGGGACTTAAAGGTAAATTAAATATGCCAATCAGGTATAATCCAATCATACGAAAATTTGTAAGGGAGAGCACATGCACTTTAGCACTGGTTAGCAGTGAAAAAGTGCTCAGAGTCAAAACGTCAGCCAACAAAGGTCAGAAAAATAAGGAGGCAAAAAGTCTGGGGAATGACACTGTAAAAGGGCCAGGTCCAACAAGGAGGATCCCATTCACCCTACTTAAAATGTGGCCCTCACACTGATAGTCAATAAGCATTGATATGAAACCACATCTCTGGCTTTATCTGCTGGCTGTCCAGTGTGCAGGTGGGAATCTGTCCTATGTATTTAGCACACTTTTAAAATTTGATTGACGGTCTCAGACAGAGTCAGGTACCCTGATGATGGCGCACCTGGACATAATAGGGGCCAGATTTACAAGAAATTGGCGTGTCAACTTTGCTGTGTCACTTTTCTTGCGCCCCCCGCTGTTCCTAATGACACAATAGCGTCATAATTTATGACCCTGTTGTGGTACTTTGCAGGATTAGCACCATATATTGTGGGGCTAATCTTGTAAAGTAAACGGATGCCCATTGAAAGTAATGGGCGTGTCACTTTAACACCTGCCTAAGGCAAGCGTTAAAAATAACACTAAAAATGTTGCAGTGAAATGTTGTAAATTTCACTGCACCCTTTTTATGGGCCTCACTGCGTGGGAAATCTCCTCTTGCATGCATTATGTGTGGCGCATGCATAATGTGGCTCAAGGAGCTACAAAGTGACGCAATGCATGCATTGCACCACTTTGTAATTATGGCGAATGAGAATGGCCTCCTTAACGCCACATTAGCGTCAGAAAAAAATGCACAAGTGTGGCTCTAAGAGGCGCTAGGGTCTTGTAAATCTGGCCCTACTATCTGCCAATTCACCGAAGACTGTGGTTGCATGCAGACAATGACGTGACGCTCTAAATAAACCATTGCAGCCCATTCCAACCTGAGCAGATTTCAAATTCTGTGCTGGAGGGAGATTGCTCCAAAATATGCTGTTCACCCTCACAAACATATTTTTGTCCCTCCATACGTTCAGCGGAAGTCTGAGAGCGCCTTTCTCGATCCTTTCCAAATGCTCGAATGCCTTCTGCTTCACGCTGCTTTCTTTCCCTCGTCGAGCCTGAAACAACCACTGTCCTCAGTGCATACCAACCGCTCCCTCATACATAAATATTCTGTTCACAGTCAAGTCTATCTCGTGAAAATCCTGCAGAGAAAAACAATTGTCGAATGCCTGTATCAGCTAATGATTAGAGCCTGCGGTACACCACTTAGCCCAAGGTTATTGCATCTCTCTCGCGGGGCTGCCAGAGTACGTTTCCAAATTATGCTTCTACCTGCAGGTCACTACGCAGTCATCTACATAAGGCCCGTCGCAAATGTGTCACCCGTACTGCACCTCTCAGCTGTTGGATGGAATCCACCCGAGGCAAAAGCGCCCAGTACAGCCAAACAGGATCAGACATGAAGCAAAACAATCTAATTACGAACTTTCTCATGAATGAAAATTATCTCACAATAATGACATCCAGTTGTGGCAAAGAGCACTGTGCCCTTAAGGGGCATAACTTAATATGAAGTGCTGGTGGTATCAGCTGGTGAATTTATGTAGAACGACTAGAGAATAGGGGGCCAAAGTAGAGATGAGGGCTGTCCCCAAAGACAAAATTACCCTTACAACTGGATCCTGCAAGTTTTCACATGGACTGAAAACGAAGTCTTGTCGGTTTGGGAAATATTCAAAATAACTTTCTGAACAGGCAGCACCTTTCATCTCCTTATGCCAGCTACTGATTGAGAGCTCCAAGATCATTTGAAAAAACACAAACCAGTCCCTTGATCCGGATGTTTAACCTGAAAAAGGATGAGCATTTGTGCCTTAGGCCCTGGTTATGAGTTTGGCGGAGGGGGTTACTCCATCACGAATGTGACAGTTATCCTGTCTGCCGTATTGCAATCCCATTATAGCCTATGGAGATCGTAAATGGCAGACGGGATATCCAGTACGTTTGTAATGGAGTAACCGCTCCGCCAAACTCTAAATTATGCCCGTACAGCCAAATTTGGGGGAACAATTGGCTCCAGTGAAATCAATTGTATTGGCCTTCAGAAAGTCTTTGAGCCCTTTACTCTTAAAGAAAATATTTTTTTAATGCCAGATTTAGCCTTCAAAGCCTCCTGCTCAAGCCATTTGAGACTTTGGTGAATTTGTACCATATATAGTGCTTTAAGCCAATTGGCATGGTGGATGTTCCTTTGCACACAAGTCAATTCTGGCAATAGAAAGAATGACAGTCAATGGCAATACATGATATGGTGAGGCTGTGACCGCGATAACCTGTGACAGGGGCTGGTTATGTACTATATTAAGTCTGTTCCCATCAAGCGATTCTTAAAATATTTTAATCAGCGTATAAAATTCCATCTTGTAACCCCTATCCTGTAATAGACTTAGACTTCTATGTGACAGTTACTAGAATCTTTCATCACTTCAAATTGTGGACACATACAGATTGCTCCAGGCTTACATTTATTAAATATCTGAGGAGATCACATAAAGGACAGCAGCCAAGAGTGATTGCAGACCTCGCAGAATCATACTTAAACCTAACATGTCATTTAGAACCACATGTTCCAACGCGACTGTGTAGCTCGTTGTTGGGTCTCGATCTTTACCCTGTTTGGCTACCTTATTTAAGTGTTGGTGTTTTTCCAAAGAGTGAAGGATGGATGTTGTCATGGTTTCCTGCACTGGAATAAAATGCAGAGACAAGAATAAAAAGGCCTGTTGACATTAATGATGCACAGAAACACAAAGTCACATAAGGCAGCTAGGTGGTAATTTCAAACATTGCCCTTCTGTGATCAGCCCGAAGATGGTGAGGCAGAGGACAGGTCCCCCTGGTGGGAGCTTTCTCTTATCTTTTAAGTTCTCTTCACCAGGAAGTCAAGAGTAAAAATACTCAATAATTTGTCCCTAAATGAAATAGTCCTCACAGATTGCCTCTTTTAACTTTCAAAGACGGTACTTAAATTCTGATTTTAAAAAAGTAGGTGATTTTTTTGATTTTGGAGAGCACCTCAACAGTATTCAAGTCTGTTACAGAAAGTATATCCTCTCTAGTAAAAGACAAATGCACTTTCCATGGGGATCCTTGATTGGGGGGCTCAGAGTCCTCCATTATTATGTTCATGGTATACATTGAATGCCCAACACCTCTGCTTTACATGCTGTCTGTAGTTGTGCTACTACTTCTGTGGAAGAATTCTAGCTGACATACACTAGATGTGATTTTACTAGTAGTGTGGCCTTCTCTTATTAGCAATGTCATGAAACAAAAGGCCATGAGGGGTGCTCCCAACTGGGGCATGCAGACACTTAAGAGGGGCCACGGCGGGGCTGGGCACAGTTACAAGATGATGGGCCACCTGGTAAGCTTCCTCTTGTTGGGGGTGTATCCTGTGTTGCATTGAGGGGTTGAGCCACAGAGGATGATAATTAAAAGGAGAGAAAGGTTGAGGCTCAGCTTTTGTCTCCTCTTCACACCCAAGCACTGCCTGCTGCTGTGCCGCAACCAGCACCGGAGGGACTGCAGCTGGTGCTGCAGTGAGGAATCACCTTTTTATCACCATCACTGCTTTGTGCCACATCATCATGCTGAACCCCAATACAGTGGCCAGTGGTGGTGTGGTGTGGCCTTTTGTTGAGGGAGGCATGTGTCTGACCAACTCTACCAACTATGCCTCTTCAGAGGCTTCCCTTGGCCTGTGGCCAATGCTTTTTGTTAGGACCACTCTGGCATCCTTTCCTTTCCCCTGGGGCAAATATTTTACCATTTAGGGCTGATGCCATTAACAGAACAGGCACCCAGCTTCCTCCCATTGCTTCTGGTACTCTTGGGGCATTTTTCTATAGGAGCGATCCGAAATTCCTTCCCCCAGGTGGGAAATTAACTTAACATTTACAGGCCAATGCCATTACAGGAACAGACATGTGACCTTTTCCTGTATTTTCTGGACTAAATTGTGGGGCACTTTTTCTTTGGTGGTAATTCTCCTTCAGTCCCAGGAGCTGCGCTTAGACACGTTCTCAAAACTCTTCTTGGTCCTTCAGCTGCCTGCGATTCTGGGTACTTTTACTCCTTTACAACCTCTTGGCGATCCTTGACTAGTCCTTGGTCGGAGGTTTAGTTTTTCTAGGGAAATTTTTCTTCCATAGCCCCGTGGTGGGGTTCAGGCTTGTGCTTATAATTCCATGACCCACCTTCTAATCGAGTTACAGGACAATTGAGGGACAGACAGGGAAGCGTAGGAATGTTTTTGGGGGAGGGTGACGTCCTATGTCTTGTTTGATTTTTTTCTGCCTGTGTGCATAGGTCTTGTGTGGTGTCATGCCACTTAAGGCGAAATAGAGGGCAGCCAGCAACAGTAGGGACAGGGATGTATAAATAGAATTGAAAGTGCTAGATTCCATGAATGAATTACTGGTGCTACTGCTTCTAGCTTTGCGTAGGTTAATTGGAGGAGGGGTGCAGCAGAGGCTCCGGCTCCAGCTTTTGTGTCAGACTGGCCTATGAGGCCAATGTTCTTCCCGAGGCCAGACTTTCCCCATCCCAAAAAAGGAAAGGAAGAGTCAGATTGATCAGGGGCACTCCCCTGCTGCACCGATCCACGGCTCAGGGCTTGTGCTCAGCAACCAGTTACAGTCAGGCAGGCTGGCAGGCAACACCAGTATTGTCAAGATTGTGGATAATTGTGTAGCTGTGGATGGGGCAGCCACTATCCCATGTCCAAGTGATGGGGTGTTCAGGGATCCATCTCCCTGGGAGCCCAATCAGACCTGTTAGCTAATTTCACCTGTTACCTTGGCTCTCAAAGATTGTTGGGCTCACCAGCATTGTGTTGGGGGTGCAGTGGCTAGGACCCCAGAGGGTGACAACATGGCGAGGGCAAGGAGGTTGGTGGTGCAACTCAGGTCTGGAGATCGGGGAGAACCAAGTTAAAACAGTCAGCTGGCCATGCAGGGGATGCCTTGGTCTCCCAGCCAGGGGGAATCCTGTGGGGGACAAAGGCCACTCCCCTGCAGCAGGGGCTGGGGCGAGCATAGAAGTGTTGCCAGACAAGAGTAAGGAAAAAGCTGCTGCTGGTACAGTGTCTGCAGGTACTATATTACCTAATGTGGGTTTGGTGTGTTCCAAGCAAGACCAGTTAGTGGGGCATCTTCCTGCAAAAGTGAAAGAAAAGTTCTGAAATGGGATGTTTTTGGAATTATTTCACTTGCTCATTGAGACCCGGGTGAAAGAGGACGCCAAACGCTGCAAGGATTATTCCCATTCAAGGGATTGTGCCCATGCCCCACGTTAGCAGAAAGTCAAGGAAACACTAACAAACTGGGTCAAAGGTTTGACTATTGTCCATGTGGTCATGGTTGAGAAATTCCCTGATCTAGGGCCTCAATCATCCTGTTATCAGAAGAAAATAATTTGCACTCATAATGAATTTGAGGACACTTCATGGAAGGATAATGACAGGCACTCTAGGATGAAGAAGGTCACTTGCAAGTCATTTTGCTATGATCAGACCAGTATGATTACTTGGCTCTGCCACATGATAGTTAGGAAACAAGCGGCTAGCTCTCATCAGCCCTTTCGACAAGGTCTGTGGGATAATAGGGTGGTGAAAAGAGGGGCACATGCTGGGCCTATGACAAAAACGTTTGAGTACCAGAATTTGTACTTTTCAATACAATTGCTCCTTTTGTGGCATACTAGCACACACTGAATTTACATATTTCAAACAAGGGAAGAAGGGCCAATAAAAGCACAAATGGCCGCTCTCCTTTTCAGAAAGCTCAGTCATCAGTTAACATTCAGAATCTGACCCAGGGTCAAATAGTTGCAATAGTCCTAGAGTTGCACAAACACTGCTTGTTGGCTTCCCATATGGTTTAATTTCAGAATCCCCACAGAGGGTGTGGTGGTGGTCTTGTTTTGCAAAAATCAACAGCCCCTGTGTGCGGATAAAGCAGTGGTCTGTCACAAAATTGCAAAACAGTGCTCTTTGGGCAGGGGAGTCGGTCCTTTTGATTCAGCACCTCTTGAAAATGTTGTAAACTTTCCATTAGGGTTGGTGCATAAGAAAGAGCAGGGACAGCTCCACCTCATACATAATCTTTCATCCCAAAAATAAGCTCTTTTGAATGAGGATATCGACCCTGATCTATGCTGAGTGAAATATACTTCTTTTGATCAAGCCACAGAAGTGTTGCAGCAATTAGGCACAGGTGCTGTGAAAGCAAATACTGAGTTAGCATTTTGTTTGTTGGCAGTGCACCTAGACGATTTCCATTTGTTGGGGCTCCACTTTAAGTGTGGAATTTTTTTTTACAGCTGTATGCCAATGGAATGCTCAGTGTCTTTTGCATATTTTGAAAGATTGAGTTTCTTCCTCCTCCTCAACCCCACAGGCGTTTTGCATTATGCAGGGGTTCTTGAGGCTTTGTTAACTTTCTGGGGCATTTTGGGGCCCCTTTGGCTCAGGGAAATGCATGCAGCCCTACCACTGTAATTATCTTTCTAGGCATTGAGTTTGATTTAGTGGCAAGGTATGCAGGCTCCGTGAGTATACAGTGGCTTGGTTTAGAAAATCCCTTGAAGAATGCCTTGCAGCTAGGGAAGTGACACTCCATCAGTTGCAGATGCTAGTGGCCATCCGCATTATCTCCATGAAGCAGCCATTTTCCAAATCTGTCGCTCACACCATGGTGGGCTTTAAGCAGAAGCACCATCGGACCTGGTTTTCTCTGGAAGTTAGACTTGAGGATTTGGGACACCTTCCTGCAATGCTTCAATGGATCTGTGGCATGGGTGCTCCTACTAAAATGAGTCCTGAGTTGGACCTGTTCCTGTTCACAAATTCTGCAGAAACGGTGGGTTTCAATGCTATCCTGGGTAGCCATTGTTATGCACAGCAACAGCTGGTTGAGTGATAACACATGTTTAGAAAAATAGAGAATATTTATCTAAACAAAGCAAGACAAAACAACAAAAATCCACAATACACAAGTCAAGTTATCATTAAAATGCACAAAATAGTCTTCATGTAGTCTTAAACACACACTAACACTGTTAGCGTGAAAATGTACCTTGGGTGCATCACAAATACCCCTGCACTGGCGAGTGTGCATCAAAAAGGGCTTTCGATGTGTCGATGTCACTCACGAGCGAGACCTTGCGTCGTTTCTCCTTTCGTGGGGTCGGGAGTGTAATTTCTTCTCTCCGCAGGAGAGCGATGCGTCGATACACTCAGCTCCCTCGGGACCGGGCAGGCCTTACGTTGTTTATACACGCCCAGTGGTACCTGCGTCGGAAATCTAGCCACACGATGATCCAAAAACCATGCAGCACGGGTTGTGATCTCGCCAGCCTCCGTCAACAATGCTGCGCATCGTTTCTCCAGCTCTGTGCGTTGGTCCTTTAGTTGCTTAGCAGGCGGGTGTTTTTCAGCTGCGAAGACGGCGGCACGTAAATTTTTCAGCCGCAGATTGGAGTTGCCTTACAGTGTTCTGTGCGTGGATTTCTTCCTCTTTGACCGTAAGCTTCTCCTTTCAGGGTCCTAGGAACTGGATGGGCACCACTTGGCAGAGTAGGAGTCTCTCCAGAGACTCCAGGTGCTGGCAAAAAGAACTCTTTGCTGTCCCTGAGACTTCAAACAACAGGAGGCAAGCTCTAAAACAAGCCCTTGGAGATCTTCACAAGATGGAAGGCACACAAAGTCCAGTCTTTGCCCTCTTACTCTGGCAGAAGCAGCAACTGCAGGATAACTCCACAAAGCACAATCACAGGCAAGGCAACTCTTCTTCCTCAGCTTTTCAGCTCTTCTCCAGGCAGAGGTTCCTCTTGGTTTCCAGAAATGTTCTAAAGTCTGTGGTTTTGGATGCCCTTCTTATACCCAATTTCTCCTTTGAAGTAGGCCTACTTCAAAGCAAAGTCTCTCTTGAATGTAAAATCCTGTCTTGACCAGGCCAGGCCCCAGACACTCACCAGGGGGTTGGAGACTGCATTCTGTGAGGGCAGGCACAGCCCTTTCAGGTGTGAGTGACCACTCCTCCCCTCTCTCCCAGCACAGATGGCTCATCAGGATATGCAGACTACACCCCAGCTCCCTTTGTGTCACTGTCTAGTGTGAGGTTCACCCAGCCCAACTGTCAAACTGACCCAGACACGGAATCCACAAACAGGCAGAGTCACAGAAATGGTATAACCAAGAAAATGCTTACTTTCTAGAAGTGGCATTTTCAAACACACAATCTTAAACTTAACTTTACTAAAATATGTATTTTTAAATTGTGAGCTCAGAGACCCCAAACTCCATATGTCCATCCGCTCCCAAAGGGAATCTACACTTTAATCAGATTTAAAAGTAGCCCCCATGTTAACCTATGAGAAGGACAGGCCTTGCAACAGTGAAAAACAAATTTAGCAATATTTCACTGTTAGGACATATAAAACACATTACTATATGTCCTACCTTAACCATACACTGCACCCTGCCCTTGGGGCTACCTAGGGCCTACCTTAGGGCGCCATTCATGTAAGAAAAGGGAAGGTTTAGGCCTGGCAAGTGGGTACACTTGGCAAGTCGAATTTACAGTTAAAAATTGCATAAACAGACACTGCAGTGGCAGGTCTGAGATATGATTACAGAGCTACTGTGTGGGTGGCACAACCAGTGCTGCAGGCCCACTAGCAGCATTTGATTTACAGGTTTTGGGCACCTCTAGTGCACTGTACTAGGTACATACTAATAAATCACATATGCCAATCATGGATAAGCCAATTACATACACATTTTGTATGGGAGCACTTGCAGTTTAGCACTGGTTAGCAGTGCTAAAGTGCCCAGAGTAACAAAAACAGCAAACTCAGAGTCCAGCACACATCAACAACCTGGGAAACAGAGGCAAAAAAGTTAAGGGAGACCACGCCACGGATGAAAAGTCTAACAGAGGCCCATCTTTTTAAATCAGTCGTTTTGCCTAGCCTTTTACATGACTTTCTGGGTGGGGGGGTTAGTAGGGCAATCCAAGAAAGACATCCATGGTTGCTTCCTGTTTGAACAGTTATCTGGCCTGAGGGATTGTTAGCAGGGGGCTTTCCTGTTCCTAAAACAAACAAGCCGGGCAGAGATGAGCACATGATTTTTGATAGGTCCCATCCTCCCAGTGATGACTGATCCAGTTTCTTCAGGATTACCTAGTCATATCCCCACAGGGGTTAGGGGAAGCACTGTTTTAACATGCTGATGGATCTCCTCTGTCTAGATTTCAGTTTACAAAGTTACTGTCAATCACTCTGTCAGGAACTGGGATTGTCCTATACATTTTTAGCACTCACGTGTTCCACATTTGGGTGGCCACATACACACTTGGGTTTGGCTTGTATACACAGCAGATCCAAAGGATTTGGAGATGGTGGTCTGACTGTTAAAAGAATGAAGTGCACCAAAACATGCCCCAAATCTTATGCTGCATATTTTCTTCCCATCCTCTCTGCACGCAGATGCTATATAGGAGTTGCTGGTGTTGTGCGGCTCTTTTATCCGTTAGGCCTAAGAGGTATACAAATCTGGCAATTTTGTGATGCAGTCCAAAGCTAGTGGTTTGAACCTGATATGATATAAACAAGGAGGACTCAGAGTGAGGAATCTAAGGATAGCAGTTGACAAGCTTGTAGTAAGGGGGCTTCTGCAACCTGTTCTACTCATCATGCACCACAGACGTAATGATTTAATTCAAATGGGATGTAGGAATTTGTTTGAGGACATTTTTGGTGAGGTCATATTGCTAGCTAATCATTTCCCTGAAGCATTCATGGCTTGGTCACATTTGTGCCATGAACATCCTGGCACTGTGTCAGTCTGTCCGGGTGCTGAACGAATCTGCCAAGTTTAATCAAATACAAGAGTGACCCAAAAGTTCTTGTGAACCTAGGTTAAATATCTGGAAAAGCACACATTCATGTGAAACTCATTAAAAATGTACAATGAGCCAGGAATTCCTGCAACTGAATTGATCAGCAAACCAATGTTTCCATTTGGACAGTTGTAAATATGTCAAGGTTATCATAATGATATACCATGCAACCAGTACTAAAATGCACAGTAAATATTTATTGCAAATCAACATAGAAGTCCTGCAAACTGTTTTTCTAAAAACAAATAATACATGGTGAAGAAAGTGCTCCCCAAGTGAAGAATACTTAGAGCAATGGGGCAAGAGCAAGTGGCATTATGGTGTCTCAATGTAGTAGCACCTAGACAACGATTTTGCTTTTATGGAATTGGCAAATTGGGAATTTGCTACTTCATGCATGAGGTATTGGGTTGTTCTTTTTACTAGGGATATTAGGTAAGGCATGTGATGGTTCTAAATGGTTTGTTGCTGGTTGTTTTTGTACACCGGTTTTGTGGATTGGTAGCTCACCTTAGTTTGGAACACGTTTTATTTACCATACTGGGGTGAAAATCCCATATTCAGTATACATCTTTTGAGTACTTTCAGATACTTCATATAGACTTATCAGGGTCCATTTGTGTCCACAATTGGCGTATATATTGAGACCATACATTAGTCATTAGTAACTGCAACGTTTTGGTGATTGAATGGTGGCAGTCCTACGATCAAATCCAGATTATTCATGAATTATTGAACTTTTCTAGAATCACTACTTGGGGAGATGCTGGAAGGATAAGAGAATATTCATTGCTCAAGGTAGGATGATATGCTATGGGCTGTTCTCATAGAGCAATATACGACCCTGATCCCATTACATGTGGTGAGTTATGAATGTAATATAATCTATATTGTTTTTACAGTGTTTGGTATTTAAAAATCGGACCTTATGGTTTTGCTACTTACATCTGGTGTTTCTATGAGTGTTCATCTGTATACAAATTAGATCCGTGTTGAGGTAACATTTTGCCTTTCTTTTTTTTTCTTTTTCTGCAGTCCTAGTTTGTATTGTTTTTTTCTGTTCTGGAGGTCTTGTTCTCTGTTTCTGTTCCCAAAGATGGTGCGTAATTGAGTCTATGGAATGCACAAATTGTATTCTCAAACGCTTAATGTGATTCGAAATCCTATCTGTGTCTTCATTGTTTTCTTTATGGTTCTCTGTTTTATCCTCACATTTGGACACACCATGGCCCTCATTCTGACCCTGGCGGTCGGCGGAGAGACGGCGGTCGGACCGCGAACAGACCGGCGGTATTAAAAATGGCATTCTGACCGCGGCGGTCCCCGCCGCGACCGACCGCCACTTCTCCACTCCGACCGCCACGGCGGTCATGACCGCGGGGCTGGAGTTTGCGCACTCCGGCCCGGCGGTCGTCCCAAGACCGCCAAGGGTATTATGACCCTGCCTACCGCCGCGGTTTCTTGCGGGCGGGAACCGCCGTGTGAACCATGGCGGTAAGCACTATCGGGGCCAGGGAATTCCTTCCCTGGCACTGATAGGGGTCTCCCCCACCCCCCACTACCCACCCGAGTCCTCCCCCCACACCCTCCACCCCTCTGCCACCTCCCAGAGGTGGTACGAACCCCCTCCCCACCCCCACCCCGACATGCACATACATGCACCCCGACATGCACACACCCCCAACATGCACATATACACACCCCCTACACACACATACACAACGGGGACACATACCCGCACACATACATGCAGACATGCGCACCTGCCGAACAGCACACATTACCCATAGACACAGCAGCACCCCCCGCCCGCATACACGCACTCACACACCCCCTCTACACACTCACACGCACACCCCCATGCACGCCCACATCACACAACACCCCCCACCCCCTCCCCTCACGGACGGTCAACTTACCTTGTGCGTTGGTCCTCCGGGAGGCGACGGGAGCCATGGGGAGGTGACCGCCAACAGAAGACCGCCAACAGAAGACCGCCACACAGAAATGTGGGTCGTAATTCTGTGGGCGGTGTTCTGCTGGCGTGGCGGTGGAGGTTGACCAGTCTCCACTTTCCCGCCGACCGCCAGTGTGGCTGCTGGCGGTTTTCCGGCGGAACGCTCCCAGCGGTCAGAATGCGCAAAGCGGCATACCGCCGCGGTCGGCGGTCTTCACCGCGGCGGTAACTCGGCGGTCTTGCGAAAAGACCGCCAAGGTCAGAATGAGGGCCCATGTGTTTCTGGTGTTGGTGATAGATATGCTTTAGTTTTTTCTCTTACACAATGGTGTGGTAATTAGCAGTTAACATAGAGGCTAGTTAACCACTTTTTTTCCTTGGGAATATTCATTTTAAACCAATTTGGTAATGAAGTTTTCAGATTTTTTCTGGTTGTAATCAAGCTGGTTGGCCACATAGGTTTTAATATTCTGTTTTTACTAGCCTTGAAGAAGTCCCTAGGGGAGATAAAACATGTGTCGGCTGAATTATTCAATCAATCAAGATCATCAATTAATTTGAAACTTTATCTCTATTGTCAAGAATTATGTTTTTTGATGTATACATGATTAATCAAGCCTGAATAAAAGATTATTTTTTGTGTACAAGATTGGGATTTTTCTTAATGACAATAATATATCCTAAAACTACTCAAAAAATGTTTCATGGATTTTCAATCTAATAACTATGACTGCTATGCTACTTTTATTGAAATAATACTGATGGCCAGGGTTGCCAACTTTGGAACTGTGGAACCATGTTTGAGTCCTTCCATCAGATCAATGACCGATTATTCTCGATGCATCACTTAACCTCACTTAGGCCCTCATTCCAACCCTTGCGGTCATGGACCGCCAGGGTGGAGGGACACGGAAGCACCGCCAACAGGCTGGCGGTGCTTCCAGGGCAATTCTGACCGCGGCGGTAAAGCCGCGGTCAGAAAAGGGGATCCGGCGGTTTCCCGCCGGATTTCCCCTGGCCCAGAGAATCCTCCATGGCGGCGCTGCTTGCAGCGCCGCCATGGGGATTCCGACCCCCTTCCCGCCAGCCTGTTTCTGGCGGTTTACACCGCCAGAAACAGGATGGCGGGAACGGGTGTCGTGGGGCCCCTGGGGGCCCCACGACACCCCTAACAGGGCCCCATGAAGATTTTCACTGTCTGCTTTGCAGACAGTGAAAATCGCAACGGGTGCTACTGCACCCGTCGCACCCCTGAAACTCCGCCGGCTCCATTCGGAGCCGGCTTCCTTGTTGCAGGGCCTTTCCCGCTGGGCCGGCGGGCGCTCTTTTGGCGGTCGCCCGCCGGCCCAGCGGGAAAGCCAGAATGGCCCTCTTAATCTCCATGTGCCTAAAAATGAATATGATCTTGTGTAATGTAACTGGTGGTCACGAAAAGTACTCCCATGCTCTTGGGTTGACTTCACTCTATTGGAAAAAAGCAAAACAAAACAGAAGCCCAGGGGGAGATAGAGAGATATCAGTGGGGGTCAGGTACACAGAATCTCACAGGCTTTTAAGAGTAATCTTCATTAAACAGCCCTTTTCATGTGTAATTAGAATGGACCATGTTTTTTTTTTGTTTTTATTTGAGTTGAACTGTGCTGCTTACTTAATCATCTCTACCGAACACCTTCAAAAACGGAAAGCACAATTCTTTTGGGTCCAGTACCAGGCTCTATGCGCTTCAACTTCATTGTATTTGGCAGGCAATATTAGGTTTACCTAATACATGGTAGGTCGCCTTTTTTTAATTCTTTTTTATTACAAAATGATCCAAGGAACACCCGTGGGTGTGGAGTATGTACTGAGCAAATAAGCAATAAAAATACCAATTAGGCCTGTTGAACTTATAAAGTCCGTTAAGAGTCGTCAGTTAAATGATGCTCTCAGAACAGTGTTTTTCCATGGCTATTGTACACAGGGGAAGACTAGCGCTCTTAATTTAGTGTCTTTGATCTATTGCTCCCGGTACGAGGCGGTTTTATTGCCAATATCACAGACTCAGCTTGCGGCTTGCAGGAATCAGCTGCTATTGGTAATATTAATTGGAAGTAAGAAGACCTGCAGTAATGGGCATTTATTTGTTTAATCTCTGAAAGCTGACAATGACTAGATGAAAACATCTCGGCTACGATGGATGTTTAATACTTTAGTTAACCCTCTCCTTTCAGAGTTTCTGCAGTTTGACAACTGTCGTTACTTAAATAGTGTAAGTGGTACGAATGTCTTTTTAGGGTCGAGCCTGCGTTGCATGCGCTCGCGCATGCGTATCGCAGCAAGACGCTTTAGTTATTAGAAAAGGGCTCGGAGCCCTGTCGAGGTCACGTCAGTGTGTTTCATTGGTTCGTGGGCTTGCCTAGTAAAATGTGCTTGCTTTCATTAGTGGAAGGCATGCACACGTCATGCCTTTTCCGGTGGTTAGCCCTCCCAAGCGCAGCGACCAAGTACAGAAAACATGCGAGGCTCGCTGATTTCTGTCGGATCGTGGACTACTTGTTCTCTATTTTCCTAGCGCGATTTCGCATGGCAGAAGTCGAGCGCTTTACACAGTTAATTTCACTTTTTCGGGTTACATACATAAAAGCACTTTTGCCGATAGATGAAAAGTCGGGTTAGGAGTTTACAACGCGATCAGCTCTAACATGAGCAGACGCGAGGCCCGTTGCATTGCAAATGCTTGTTTCAGAGTGCAATGGCTGTTTGCGATGTTTCTTTCTATACAACCATTTCCTAAATGGCATGGAATTCTAAAAGAGCAGAGGGCAATCCCACCTAGAAAAATACATTAACCTGACATTAACACCTCAGGATAAAGCATTATAATTTCACCCCCACAGGTTAACCACTCCCACCACTTTTGAAGAGCTAGAATTATCTTTAAAGAGACACTAACTTTTGGACCAAAACCTCAGGCTTACATGAACTTAAAGCTTCACATGTGCTGTTCACCTGCGGGGCCAAAAGAAAAACCTTGCCTCCCTCGCTTTTATTAAAATTAAAACAAGCAAGATACACAAATTCACTAGTCATCATTCTCACTGTTATTTGCAAGTCCCAACGCAATCCAAGAGACACAGTTGTAATCACTCAGTCAGAGCTTGGAGAACCTTTTCCAACTGCACTGGCTTCCTGTTCGTGAGCGAATTTGCAAACCAAAAGCAAAACCTTAGCAAATGTACCACTTGGCCTGACTCTGATGCAAAGAACACCGCAGTGGGTATCACAAATATGAGAAAAATGGTTCTTCGAAAAAGTCCTTTGGTGTTTCAGTTAATATGAAGAGCAGATAGCATTAGGTGGTCATCCTAATTCAGCTACATGAAACAACTGCAGCAATAATGTGATTTTGCATTCCAAGAACAGAAGGCCTGTTACACTCATGAAATTCATAGCGCCTTTGTGCCTGCGAAGCAGGTTTAAAAAATTCCCTAACACTTTAGTTACTGCCAGATACTCTAGCCTAGCACTTTTATTTTACAAAACGTTACAGTAGTATATGAAAACATTTAGGCCAATACTCCTAATCTGTCGCCTTCTCCCTTATACCTGAGGCTTCTTACTTTATCACACATATAACTTCTCCTTCTTGGTTTGGAAGAGCTTCTCAAAAAAGGCACAATGAAAAAAATTCAGATTCTGCATAGTAGGTTAACCTCCTAATGTTCTGGCCGCTTACCCTATGGTTGCCAACCAAAGTATGCCATGGTTAATCCCTCCATGCTTACACCGTGCCTCCGGAAGTCAAGGAATTCTTAGTGGCAACACAACACAAAAATACCGCATTGACCCATCATGCATATCAAACTCCCCTAATGACTTATTTACATCTTACCCTCTCAAGTGAAACTAATAGGAAGGTTATTTCATATATTTATGAACGATCCCGAAGTACTGGGTAGCTGGTGGTATATTTGGTAAACGTGCTGAACTGGTGATAAACATGCTACTGAATAACGTCAGAAGGAAGAGAGACTACAGAAGAACTACAGCCCTGGTATTATTGATTGGAATGCTCTGGGGCCTTCAAATACATTTGATCATTCTATTTTGGTGTATTGGTCATCGTTGGCACATTCTATATAGAGAAAGCACAAGAGCGGTGTATCTGTTTCTGGCGATCCAACCAATCAGTTCTGCTAATGCATCCCTATAAACATTACTTTGGGCCTCTATTGTGTGACACTACTTGAATTTTAGTTTTTTGTCCATGTATTTTCAAATCTCTCTCCTCTGATTTGCATCAGTGGTTAGAGCTTATGACACATCAATTTACATTTGTATTAATGATGCCCAATTGTTTATTACAAGCTCATCATTGGCCAAAAAACGTAGCTACTTATCCTGTCAGCTGCTGGCCATTGGGTTAGGAATGATAGTCTATTCTTGGCTCTCTAAGGATACTCCATGGCCAAACTTCAGCACTTTCAAAGCATAACCGTCTTCATGATTTTGTTTGATTTGTAAATTTGAACACATGGCTCCCAGCTAAGAAATAAATCAAGTTTTAGACCCTCTGTATTTCCCAGTACATATTTTATGGCCTCAAAAACATGGATTTAAAAACTTTGGGGCAGATTTAAGAGCCCTGAGCGCCTCCTTGCACCACATTAGCATAATTTCTTTTCACTGTAATGTTGGCAAATGAGGCCAAAATCGCTGCACCAAATTTACAAAGTGGCGCAGTGCATGCATTGCGCCTTTTTGTAACCCTTTGCGCTACATTATGCCTGTGTCAGGTATAATGTATGCAAAGGGGGGGAATTACCCATTAAGGGGGGGCTGAAAAAATAGTGCAAAGAAATTTAGGAGATTTCTTTGTGTTATATTTTTCGACACTTTAACGCCTGCTCAGAGCAAAAACGTGTCTGCTAGTTCCCCTAACTACTGACATGGTGTGCCGTATCTTAGATAAGCGCATACATAGTGGTGTTAGGTGGGTGCTAATGGGGGCAAGAAAAGTGGTGCTCCACTGGGTGCAGCGCCACTTGTCTTAAGTCAAGCCCTTTGTACCTGTTACACACCAGGTCGCTTTTTCTATGGAATTCACTACCCTGAATATCACAGCATTGACGAGCCAGCTAGATGAGCCCTGATGTCCTTTTTTATTTCGTGAATTTAATGCAATGTTTTTCACTATTTCTGTATTAGTTTATCCGTGTGTCAGCCTCTGCTTTATAAAGAAATACATTCTTCTTCCTCCAATAATAATGATGATAATAATAATACTAATAATAATAATAACAATAACAACAACAATAACAATACTACTACTACTACTACTACTACTACTACTAATAATAATAATAATAATAATACTTGGAGATACTGGAAAATTCTGCATATACAACTCTGTCACGTCTGGAGAAGAGAGAATGTGTCTTCTTTGAGTTTCTCACCATTGTTGGGGTTCAAGTTGCGAACCCAATATAAAATATCCACTTGATGTTTTTTTTTCAGAAATTGGCTTCCTACCTGCCTCACAGATTCTTACTTAACAGTCCGGGCAACCTGAAAGGTCAACATAATAGGCATATTCTCAACTCTCCACTAGGCAGCATCCTGCCCTCTTTGTGCTATTTAGGATGACTGTACTTCAGAAAAGGCCTGACTTTGAAACTTTGGCTCCTAGATCAGTAAAAGGTGTATTTTATACTTGCTGCTTACTCTCTGTACCACCAAGCAGCCATGCTCTGCTGAAAAGATGCCTGAGAAATAAATTAATTTAAACAAAAATACTTTCACTGATGCAACATTCCTACCGACAAAAAGAGTTTGTCTTGATTAATCCTTCAGTGAAAGCAATGCATTGAAATTAGAAATTCCACATCAAAAAGTGAACACCATAAAAACACAACGAGCATTACTAAATTAGGACAAGGACAGTTTAGAAGAATTGAAGTAGTGACCAAAGCCACTGCACCTGACAGTTGTTTCCACGTGTAGATTGCTGGTTTCAGCCTCCACTCTCTGTACTGTGCTTTGAAAGTTGTCTTAATGTATATACTACACACTACGGACAATAGGGGTGTGTTATCTACGTATCACCTTTACCCCATCTCAGCAAACACCAGACCAATGCCCCAACCACATTACTGCAGAGACTGGTTGTCGAAACGATTTTTGTCTCATCTCGTCTATAGCTGTTACGCTTGGTTTGAGCATTTTAGTACAAAGCGTGAAGAGAATTAATGTTCTTAACTAGTTGATAAAAAGCTTGTTCCAATTTGATGATCTTCCTAGTGTAAGAAAGAAGTAATCCAAACAGACAGAAGCGTGGCATCACTGCATTTCCATCACATCAGAGAAATATTTAGGGGTACATTTACAAGCAGGCGTAATGTGGTGCAGGGGGTTACAAAGTGGAGCAATGCTTGCGTTGCGCCACTTTGCAAAAATGGCACAACAAAAATGCCTCCTTAATGCCTCATTAGCGTAAAAAACAATTACGCAAATGTGGCACAAGGGCTTGCAAATATGCCCCTTAGTGTGTGAAGATGCATTTATCAAATGGTGAACCTCGACTTCTGTGCCTGCATACTCAGGCTACATGACTTAAAATGTACCTCGGGTGGCTTGTTTTTTACCAGCTACCCATTAATTAGCTGATTCAGACCCACGGTTTAGCACTTAAACAGATTAAAACTTCAGTGATGTTTGCACTCTTCCCGTGTTTGCAGGGGGGGCATGGTGGTAATTGTCCTTGCACAAGGGTTAATAAGGCCCAGCAAAGGGATGGAACTACCGTTTGCACAGCAGTCCTCTTTTCATTACTACACAGATAATCGAGCGCAAAAAGTACCGGCTGGTGTTGCAAGTGTTGTTTGTTGCTACCTCATGGGAGTGAGTGGCCTTGTAGATGGCTTAGCAGTCTTGTGTTAAGCTGATCCTTCTTGGAAACACTTGGTTAAAGTCAAATCCATTCTGTAACCATAGACTGGAACTAAAAATAATGAAATCTGCTGAAGGACATGTAAGTAATATCCATGGAGACTGCAGGTGGTGGGGGCAGGGCAAAAGCAAGGCATCTGCATCTTTCTTGAGTTTGGATGTTTCGAGGGATTTGGTACCAGCTGAATGCTGCAAATGGCAACGAATAATGCAGTTACCCTGGTCCCACTTGTAACAAAAATCACGGTGGTTCTTATGATGTAAAAACCCTAAGCGTTGCAAAGCACTGGTTCAACCACGCTCCATATATTTTAGCAATGTAGGGTTCGGGCTGTGCATCTTCTGTATGGTTTTATCTATTATTCTGTACCACAGACTTGCACGATCTTTTAAGAGAGGCTTGTATGATCCTGTAAGAACATTTTGTAAGATGCTGTGAAATCGACTTGTGCCATTATGGAGTACAGTTTTACGTGATTCTGTCAATAATACTCTCATCATTGTGCACACAGGCTTGCATGATCCTTCTGTAGCAGTCTTGTGTATGAAAGTATTCTATTTATTTGTATGGCAGGCTTTTGTGATTCTGTAAAACAGGTGTGTGTGATTATATATTATAAACATGTGTGATTCTGCAAGACAGCATTATATAATCTTGCAGGACGGTTGTGCATAGCTCTATAAAACATGCATGTATGATTCTACAAGACAGCATTTTATAATGTTGTAGGACGACGGTGCATCATTCTATTATTATTTAAACCTGTAAGATTCTGTAAGGCACCATTGTATAATGTGGTAAAATGGATATGCACGGTCAATAAAATATCTAGATTCTATGAGCTAGCATTGTATAATCTAGTAAAATGGGTGTGCGTGAATCTATAAAATAGCCCTGTTTGTATTGGAGGCCACCTTGAAAGATGAAAGACAAGCTTCTGTGATTCTGTGACAAGTGTGCATGACTCTGTGGCACATCCTTATTTTTGTCTGTGTGAAGTACTTGTTTGTTCCTTGTTTGCCGGGCTACAATACACAATAACATTATTTTAACAATCATATATCGCTAATACATGTAGAACAAGAATCAAAATGTCATAAATGTAGTGTATGAGTTACTAGAAATTACTATAATCCTAATTTAGTGTTTGTCGGAAACTGTACTTCTACCTTCTCTGCTAAACCCTTTGTCCGCCCGTCTGGTTTACAGGTGCTCACACTTTATATATGTCAGTGGCGGGCCAACGGAGTATAGGCCGGCGCAGATTTACATACAGCACCGTTCGCCTGATTTAGAGTGATAGAGTTATATGTGGTTTTTGCTGTTACTCTGGCGATAAGAGACAATACAAATAAATAATGAACCCCACACCATAGGAGACAGCTCCTGTTATGTGTAGGCCATTCGTTGTTGTTTTTGTAAGACCAAAATAGCAAGTAATTGTTTACGGTTTGGTGGGCGACAGTGGTGTGACGGAGCTGTCCATGATACTTTTAATACATTGAAAGGGACCGCTGTGATGGCGGTTCTTGCCAATGACTAGAGACGTTTGCATGGGTGAGGACCATCTCTAAATGTGGAGGACACGTACTCCATCAAGGTGACAGAGAATTTTAGTCTGTAGCCCTGACATAGTACAAACTGTGCTCTGATATTGAAACCAAGCCATTGGTAACAAGTAAATGAGCATCAGTGAAAACATTTTCAATTCACTTGCAAATTCACATACTTCAAAGATTCGTGTTGTAATACAAAAAGAAAATCTTATTTTAAATTCGGGAAGATAGTATGGAAAATGTTCTACGCAAATAGCCCCCTTATCCGGCGCCTAATGGTACCGTTGCTATTTTCCTTTATCGTGCTTCACATAATAAATACACTGTTTAGCACTTGTTTTGTCGCCGGAAACATTTTCCTTTCGTCCCAGTTTATTCACCTCCTGCTCAATCAAATTATACTTTTCCTTTGTGAAGATGCACTGATTTCCTAAGATTATTTGGTGTATAGCGCTCCTATGCACATTGTGGCCCATATTTATACTTTTTGACGCAAAACTGCGCTAACGCAGTTTTGCGCCAAAAAAATTAGCGCCGGCTAACGCCATTCTGAAGTGCCATGCGGGCGCCGTATTTATTGAATGGCGTTAGCCGGCGTTAGCCGACCGGCGCTGCCAGGTGTGCGTGAAAAAAAACGACGTACACCAGGCAGCGCCGGCGTAGGGAAAAATGGCGTTTGGGCGTCCCAAAATGGGGCAAGTCAGGCTGAGGCAAAAAAATCGTCTTAACCCGATTTGCGCCATTTTTTTGGGGCGCCCAGACGCCATTAACATGACTCCTGTCTTAGCAAAGACAGGAGTCATGCCCCCTTGCCCAATGGCCATGCCCAGGTGACTTATGTCCCCTGGGCATGGTCATTGGGCATAGTGGCATGTAGGAGGGCACAAATCAGGCCCCCCTATGCCACAAAAATAAATTAAAAAAATACTTACCACAACTTACCTTTTCTTCCCTGGGATGGGTCCCTCCATCCTTGGGTGTCCTCCTGGGGTGGGCAAGGGTGGCAGGGGGTGTCCCTGGGGGCAGTGGAGGGCACCTCTGGGCTCATTCTGAGCCCACAGGTCCCTTAACGCCTGCCCTGACCCAGGCGTTAAAAAGAGGCGCAAATGCAGGGTTTTTTGCCCCGCCCACTCCCGGGCGTGATTTTTGCCCGGGAGTATAAATACCACGCACATGCCTGGGAGTCATTTTTTAAGACGGGAACGCCTACCTTGCATCTCATTAACGCAAGGAAGGTGTTCACGCCAAAAAATGACGCTAACTCCATGAACTTTGGCGCCAGACGCGTCTAACGCCAAAGTATAAATATGGAGTTAGTTTTGCATCGAATTTGCGTCGAAAAAAACGACGCAAATTCGGCGCAAACGGAGTATAAATATGCCCCTGTATTTCCATTTTATGTGTAGAGGAGTGCTATATAAACAAGCACTGGCAAAGCCAATCGGTCTCGCCTATGCAAGAGCTATTGGCTTTGCCAATATGTTTTAGCCAGTTGTTCATCGGCTTTGCTGCTGTTTATCATGGCTAAACGTTTGTGGCATAGAGGAGTGTGACGTGGAGTGTTGTAGAGAGGAACGGTGATGAGTGGAGTAGAGTGTTGTAGAGTGGAGTGGCAGAGAGTGTTGTTTGTTGGAGTGGCATAGTGTGGAGTCGCATAGCGTGGCATTAACTGGAGTGGCATAGAGAAGAGTGGACTAGTGTAGAGTGCAAGGGTGTAGAGTGTTGCATAGTATAGTGGTGTAGAGTGCAATGGCATTGAGTGCAGTGGCATTGAATTCAGTGGCGCACAATTCAACGTCATAGAAGGAAGTGACGTGGATTAGAGAGGTGCATAGTAGAGAGCAGTGAAGCAGAGTGGAAAGGTGCAGAGTGGAGCGGCACACAATGGAGTGGTGCAGAGTGGAATCACGCTGAGTAGAGTGGCGTAGAGTGGCAGAGAGTAGAGTGCAGTGGCAGAGAGTGCAGTGACATTGGGCCTCATTACAACCCTGGCGGTCAAAGACCGCCAGGGTTGTTTTGGTGATTGTACCGCCAACAGCCTGGCGGTACAATTTGCTGTATTATGACCATCGTTGTCCCGGCGTTTTCCTGCCATCGTTGTCCCGGCGGTTATAATCCGCCAGGGCAGCGCTGCTTGCAGCGCTGCCCTGGTGATTATGACTCCCCTTCCCGCCAGCCTGTCCATGGCGGTAGAGACCGCCATGGAAAGGCTGGTGGGAAGGGGAGTCGCGGGGCCACTGGGGGCCCCTGCACTGCCCATGCACTTGGCATGGGCAGTGCAGGGGCCCCCAGGCACAGCCCCACCCTGCTTTTCACTGTCTGAACAGCAGACAGTGAAAAGCACGACAGGTGCAGCTGCACCCGTCGCACGGCCGCAACACCGCCGGCTCCATTACGAGCCGGCTCCAATGTTACGGCCGACATCTCTGCTGGGCCGGCGGGCAGAAACTATGTTTCCGCCCGCCAGCCCAACGGGGATGTTGTTATGCGGCCGGAGGGAGTGCGGCTGCATAGACAGCCGTTCGGCGGTCCAACCTAGGCGGGCGGCCTCCGCCGCCCGCCATGGTTGTAATGAGGGCCATAGTGTAGAGTGGTGCAGAGGGGGGTGGGTTACAGCTGAGTGATGCAGAAGGCAGTGGCGCAGACTAGAGTTGAATGACATGGAGTGGAGTGGCGTAGAGTCCAGAGATTGTTATGCCTCGCACCATGTGTGCGCTGTCTGTACTTCAGCAACATTTCTGTTAAAACACTTGCCCAGTGCCTTTGGCAAGTAACGCCTCTGCACAGGAACACACACTACAGTTTACATACCCCTTTTCTTTTGCTTTAGTTGTGCTGGAGGTGTACAGTGGATGCAGTGTCTTCATGGTATGGGAAGGAGGGGTGGGGGACTGGAATGCATGAGGATCAGTGAGTTACCATGGCCAGCACTGATTGAAGCTTCCTTCCATCATCTACTTGATGCAGGTCCGAGATCTTGCCTGATGGTGTCTCAGGAACTCGTGCTGCAATGTCATGGAGACGCATCTTTATGTAAGTTGAACACAACAGGGTGTCCATGCTTGGATTCAGGAATCACTTCCGGGGAAAAGGATCTCCCTATGCCTACTCTATCTTCCGGCTCTGTGGATTCTCTGGCAGCGATGCACACTCCACGCTCTATTGACGCATTGCAGTCTCTCTCGTCTGTTGCTGCACACCACTCACTCCTCATTACATAAGGATAAAGCTCTGGATTTGCTTTCCCTTTTTCCTTTCTCATGTTTTGCTCACTGTGAATATCTGGTATTTTTCCCTTCTCTTCATGTCCACCCTGGGCAGAGCACTGTACTGCCTCAATCAACTGCTGTTAACCCTGGAAAGATACCTCTTTTTTCCTTGCTCATTTTTGCTTTGAAGAATCCTTCGTATTTTTCTGCTACTTTTCCCTGTTGTTTGCCTCTTTTGCCTAAACCTCTGAATTTGTGTCTAAAACCCCTGACTAATTTTGTGACTTTGGCACTCTGTCTGAACTTCCTATGCATTTAATAGGAACTTTGGAGATATAATATTAGTATGGGGATAATAAGGATATAGGGATAGTATTCTCACCCTAATGGACATTGGTGAGTAAAAGCTACGTGCATTGGGGTAGTAAGAGCGGCGTGGGGGCTGTTGTGTGTCTTACAAGTCCCTTACATAATTCTGTGTGCTCTTTGTCTTTGTCTTCCCATATAAAGACTTGATTGGTCAGCAGTGGCCTTGACAGTCATAATCACGGAGAAGCCGACTCCCTTTGCCTCTTCCTGTGGACTAGTTTCTCTGTATTTTCACCTTCTCCCTACCTCCCCCTTTCCTCTAAAGGCTGCTTACCCATGCTTGTTGTCAATTAGGCACGGGGATCTAGCCTAGCAGTGAGAGGACAGGCGATCTTTGCTCCTGTAGATCTGCATCTTTTGGTCAGGTGAGTGGGACATTGAAAGAAAGCCAAACCCACAAATACCTCATCCGCCTGAGCAAGTAGTGATCAATCAGGGTTACTAAGTTGAGCTGCTCCGTCTGGAGATATTGTGAGCACGGCTGACCTAATTTGGTACTTTATAATTTAATTTATAAGGGAATGTTTGAGGTTCGAAGGACCGTTTGACTATGCTTGGAGTGATTCCACCTTTAACCCCTTCGCTGCCAGGCCTTTTGCCCTCCTGTGCCAATCCTTTTTTTGGCTATTTGGGGCAGTTCTCGCTTCGGCCCTCATAACATTTTGTTCACATAAGCTACCCACGCCAAATTTGCGTCCTTTTTTGCCAACATCCTAGGGATTCTTGCGGTACCCAGACTTTGTGTATTCCCCTGAAGGAGACCAAGAAATTAGCCAAAATACAGTGAAAATTTAGTTGGGAAAAAAGGGCTGCAGAAGGTGGCTCGTGTTTTTTTCCCTGAAAATGGCATCAATAAAGGGTTTGCGATGGTAAGATCACCATCTTCCCAGCTTTCAGGAACAGGCAGACTGGAATTAGAAAACCCCATTTTTCAACACAATTTTGACATTTTACTGGGACATACCCCATTTTTACTATTTTTTGTGCTTTCAGCCTCCTTCCAGTTAGTGGCCGAAATGGGTGAGAAACCAATGCTGGATCCCAGAAAGGAGACAAAATTCTGAATTCAGAAAGGGGTTATTTGTGTAGATCCTACAAGTGTTTCCTACAGAAAATAACAGCTGAAATAAAAAATTATTGAAATTGCGGTGAATAAAACAGCAATTTTTCTCCACGTTTTACTCTGTAACTTTTTCCTGCAATGTCAAATTTTTGAAAGCAATATACGGTTATGTCTGGTGGACTCTTCTGGTTGTGGGGATATATAAGGCTTGTAGGTTCATCAAGAACCCTAGGTACCCAGAGCCAATAAATTAGCTGCACCTTGCAATGGGTTTTAATTCTATAGCGGGTATACAGCAATTCATTTGCTGAAATATAAAAAGTGAAAAATAGGTATCAAGAAAACGTTTGTATTTCCAAAATGGCCACAAGATAAGGTGTTGAGAATCAGTGGTTATTTGCACATCTCTGAATTTCAGGGTGCCCATACTAGCATGTAAATTACAGGCCATTTCTCAAATAGACGTCTTTTATACACACTGTCTTATATTTGGAAGAAAAAAATGTGGAGAAAGACAAGGGGCAATAACACTTGTTTTGCTATTCTGTGTTCCCCTATGTCTCCCGATTAAAATGGTACCTCACTTCCGTGGGTAGGCCTAGCGCCCGCAAAAGGAAATGCCCCAAAACACAACGTGGACACATCACATTTTCACAAACAAAACATAGCTGTTTTTTACAAAGTGCCTATATGTGGATTTTGGCCTGTAGCTCAGGCAACTAGGGAAACCTAGCAAACCTGCTCAGTTTTGAAAACTAGACACCTAGGGGAATCTAAGATGGGGTGACTAGTGGGGCTCTGACCAGGTTCTGTTACCCAGAGTCCTTTGCAAACCTCAAAATTTGGTCAAAAAAAAAAATAATTCCTCTCATTTCGGTGACAGAAAGTTCTGGAATCTGGGACGAGCCACAAATTTCCTTCCACCCAGCGTTCCCCCAAGTCTCCCAATAAAAATGGTACCTCACTTGAGTGGGTAGGCCTAACGCCCGCAAAAGGAAATGGCCCAAAACACAACGTGTACACATCACATTTTTCCACAGAAAATAGAGGTGTTTTGTACAAAGTGCCTACCTGTGGATTTTGGCCTCTAGCTCAGCCGGCACCTAGGGAAACCTAGCAGACCTGCTCAGTTCTGAAAACAAGACACCTAGGGGAATCCAAGATGGGGTGACTTGTGGGGCTCTGACCAGGTTCTGTTACCCAGAATCCTTTGCAAACCTCAGAATTTGGCCAAAAAAACACTTTTTCCTCTCATTTCGGTGACAGAAATTTCTGGAATCTGAGAGGAGCCACAAATTTCCTTCCATCCAGAATTCCCCCAAGTCTCCTGATACAAATGGTACCTCACTTGTGGGGGTAGGCCTAGCGCCCACGACAGGAAATGCCCCAAAACACAACGTGGACACATCACATTTTCACAAAGAAAACAGAGCTGTTTTTTGCAAAGTGCCTAGGTGTGGATTTTGGCCTCTAGCTCAGCCGACACTTAGGGAAACCTAGCAAACCTGCGCAGTTTTGAAAACTAGTCACCTAGGGGAATCCAAGATGGGGTGACTTGTGGGGCTCTGACCAGGTTCTGTTACCCAGAATCCTTTGCAAACCTCAAATTTTGGCCCCAAAACACTTTTTCCTCTCATTTCGGTGACAGAAAGTTCTGGAATCAGAGAGGAGCCACACATTTCCTCCCACCCAGTGTTCCCCCAAGTCTCCCGATAAAAATGGTACCTCACTTTTTGTGGGCAGGCCTACTCCCCGTGAAAGAAAATGCACCAAAACACTATCTGGACACATAAAAATTATCAAAAACAAAACTACCTGTTATTGCGGGGGACACCTGCGTTTTTTGGTCCTGGGCTCAGCAGCCATCTAGGGAAACCTACCAAACCCAGACATTTCTGAAAACTAGACACCCAAGGGAGTCCAGGGAGGTGTGACTTGCGTGGATCCCCCAATGTTTTCTTACCCAGAATCCTCAACAAACCTCACTTTTAGCTAAAAAATCAAATTTTTCCAACATTTCTGTGTGGGATTATCGCACTGGGACAAATTTCATACCACTCAACGTTCCCCTCAGTCTCCCGGTAAAAGTGATACCTCATATGTGTAGGTGGGCCAAGTGCTTGTGAAAGGGAAGAGCCAAAAACATGTCGATATTGAGGGGGAACCAAAGGGGGTCCAAAAGGGCAGTTTGCAAAAAAAACATTTTTAGGCTGACAACTGCAGCAGAATTTTTATCGCTATAGATAAGACAATGCTGGGTGGTAGGAATTTTGTGGATTCCTGCAGATTCCGGAAGGTTTCATCACGAAAACGTGGGGAAAATTTGTGATTTCCAGCCAAGTTGGAGGTTTGCAGGGCATTGTGGGTACGAAAATGGTGCTGGGTGCATGTGAAACACACCACCCTGGAATCACCCAGATGTTTAGTTTTCAGATGTGTCTAGGTCTTGTGGATTTTTCTACATGGCAGCGTCCCAAAGTCCATAAAGGCCAGCCCTCACCATTCCAAGTAGGACGATTTTTAGGGTTAGCCAAGCTCTCATGGGCCAAATGTAAAACCAAAACCCAAAATAATCAAATGTCGTCTTGCTTGCTGTGGGATAAGATGTTATAGAGTGCGGGGAGAGCTGAAAGACTGTTACTCCCTTCAGTTAGGGTGGGGGCATAACCAGGCCTATACTGGTTGGTAGCCACCACCCCAATATAAATAAATATTTTTTTTAATTCCCTGGCATCTAGTAGACTTTCTGCCCCCGGGGTGTGGATCAGGGGTAATTGCCCCATCTGCCCACTGGTGGGCAGAAGAACTTTGGCCCCATTACTTGGGGCGGGGTATGGCCACACCCCCACCCTCTTATTTTGGGAAAAAAACTTCCCTGGTCACTGGTGGGCCAGATGGGCCTCCCAAAAATAGGCCCATCTGCCCCCAAGGGGGGTAGATATGGCCAACAGTAATGTGCCCCTTACCCAAGGGGCTGCCCCTCTAAAGAAAACACACTCCTACACACACACCAATCCCTGGTGCCTAAGTGGTTTCTGCCATCCTTGGGGGCAGATTGGCCAAACAAAAATCGGCCGATCTGCCCCCAAGGGGGGCAGAAATGTTCTAAATACAATTTGACCCCCAGGGGAGTGACCCTTGCCTATTATTAGGCCAATCTGCCCCCGGTGGGGGGGCAGAGACCTCTAGGCGCCAGGGGATCATTTTTTTTTTTTTTTAGAGGTGGGAAGCAACCCCTTAGGCAATTATATTTAGGCCATTTCTGCCCCCCTTGGGGGCAGATTGGCCTATGTTTATGAGGCCAATCAAAAACCACTAGACACCAGGGAGTTTTTTTTTACGGGGGCAGAAAAGGCCTTGAAAAAAAATGCCCCCCTGGGGAGCAATCCTTGTCCCCTCATGCCAATTTCCATTTCACAAATAAATCCATGGTGTCTAGTGGGCAGTTCAAAAGCCAGATCGCTTTACAATCCGGCTCTTGAAATGCTCTGAGAGACTTCAAAGGGAAGGAAATTTCTTTCCTTCACTTTGAAGCCTCTCAGGGCCCCCATCACATGATTTATCTTCCGATCGCGCTGGGAGGCGGCCTCTGTGAGGCCATCCCTGCCTGGGGGTGGGGGGGTGGGAGGGAAGACCACAGAGGGAGCGCTAGTGCTCCCTCTGAGCTTTGTGCCCAGGACGTAATGGTTACGTCCTCAGCACACAAGCACTGTGCCGCGGGACTTAATCATTACATTCGCGGCACAGAAGGGGTTAAAACATCAATCCTTTCATCATAATCAATAAACAAACGTTTCTTCTGAAGTCAATAATCTTTAAACACCATGACCCAAGAATCTCAGTTTAACTAAAGCATTAAAAATAAAGCATTCAAGAGTCACAGTACAAATTAATAGCAAGAATATCTGCGCAGTAGAAATGACATACATCTGGATTCAACAGGTAAACAACATCATCTCTTGGTTAATTGCAATTTTTTTACATTTCCAGGCTCCCTAACTAACCTTCTGTTTAGAATAGCATGTCTGGGCTTCGTGCAACACAATTTAGTTAAAGTTAATATGGAAAACATCTAGCTATGGCTTTATCAAAATAGAGGTTTGTACCTAGAAACAAAGAACAAGGACAACAGCAGTTTGTTATACCTCTCCTCAATATGGATCAGCAAGCTGCGATTCTCTTTGTCAGTTGGACATCCATCTGGTCAGCTTGAGTAACGGGCAGTGAAAAGGAATAGTTCAGACAGGAGGGACTCTAAGCTATCTGAAGAATTTAAGAAACAACTTCTAAGCGATCAGCATTCAGCCTTAGAAACTTAAGCAATAAAGTTGAAGATAGAAATAAAGTCATCAGGAACTTATCCAGCTCCTCAAACAGAACCTTTATAGGGAAAAATCAGAATAGAATGAGCCTCTTCTCCTCTGTGCAGTCAGGCTAAGTTAGAATGTCCTAAATAATTTTCTCACTCTGTCATTGGTCAGAAAATCAGATGTTTACAGTTAGTCCAATGGAAATAAAAACCCAAATCTAAAATATAACTAAACTGTCTTTCACATGTCAATGATTGGCTACTCTTCTCCTGTTCCCATCGTCAGACTCATCAGGTAACCTTCTTCTTGCAATCCGTACTCCGGTCAGTGCATCCATTGTTGGTTCCTGGGGCCATCGCTGTCTCACGCATCAAACTTTACAAAGTTGCAGTTTCTAATACAAGACATACTAGCAGGCAGTTCTCATGAGAAAGTTAAAGACATCTGCCAAAACTTTTGGTTAGCACAGTGTGAACAACAGAAGAATTAGTTCCCAAGTCATACATTTCCCACTATTTTATTAGACATTGCAGCTTAATATGAGGCTGTGCAAACTAGGCCCAAACTTAACAAAGCTAAATGCATAATGTAAAATCTTTAATATGACATATTACTACAATTTTCTCTACACCTGCACTTCAACTAATAAACTAATAATAATATGCATTTATTAAGCGCATTACATATTTTATGACGGTCACTCAAGTGGGCACATTTTCCAAGTCGCACATTATTTTCTATTTTAGCTTAATTCTATGCAAGGTAAGAGCAAACTCTGAGGAGACGCATGGGGACATGCATCAGGAGCATTCCCAAGGCCCAGAGCCCTGTGATTTATACAGCCACATTATAGCCCACTAAAATACACATGTTTCTAGCAGGGACACCTCCCTTGTTAATTTAACTGTAGTGACACCCATGCCTGTGCCTTTGGCATCACCAGAATGGTTAAGGGGGGATAGTGCCAAATTCAGCACATTTATAAATCAATGCCACTTGCAGTTTGTATGTAGACCTGCTGCTTTTCTGAATGATGCTGTTAAAGTGGTCTTTGTGATTCCCTAGATCTCAAGCTAGCCCAGGAGCTAGGAATTCCACGTGTACAGAAGAGACAACCCGAACCTGTTCAGGCTGTGGATGGGTCAGAACCATCTTCTGGTTTGATAATGAATCATTCTGAACCTCTGATGATGATCTGTGATAATAGACACTCTGAGAGCATTTGTTTTGACCTCATCGATACCCCGTCCTAAGGGACATTCTTAGGGGTACCATGGTTACAGCTACATAACTCCAAGATTTATTGGATGGCACGCACTGTAACACTGGATTTCAAGCATTGTCTGCAGTGCTGCTATGAGAAAGCAGTACACCTGGACTTACCGCTTGCCTGTGCTACTTGTCATACCTCAGACAGTCCACAACTACCTGCACCACACCAACAATTTAGTGATGTATTTGACAAGGTCAAAGCTTTCTTTTTAACTCCCTATTTCAGTTTTGATTGCAGGATAGATCTAGTGCTGGGAGCTACTCTCCTATGTAGTAGGATATATGCTCTCTCTGAGCCAGGTACCAAACACTTGAAGGAATATCTGGATGAGATGTTGGCCTGCAAGTTCATCCAACACTCAACATCTCCAGTATCCATTCTTATGTTTTTGGTGCCCAAAAGAGGGGATAATCTATGTGCTATCATCGACTATATAGCCGTTAACAAAGTAACTATTAAAAATAAGTATCTATTGCCATTGATACCTATTCTCCTGGATGAGGTACAAAAGACCATGATTTTTAACAAGCTCGATCTCCACGGGGAGTATCATCTCATGCAGGTTGGTGATGGAGGTGAATGGAAAATGTTCAGCATAAAGGACGGCCGGTAGGTATACAATGTAATGCCATTCGGTCTATGTAATGCCTCTGCAGCTTTTCAGGTCTATGTACTGCCTCTGCAGCTTTTCAGTTTGTTATAAACGAGGTCCTCAGGGAATATGCTGATCTCTTCGTAGTCATTTACACAGATGCCATGCTGATTTTTTCAGATAACCTCCAAGACCATGAATCCCATGTCCGTAAGGCATTACAGAAACTGCATGACCATCAGGGTTTTGAAAAGTCGGACAAATGTATGTTCCACATGCCTCAGGTTGATTTTGTGATTTTACCTGCAGAGATTTATATGGATAAAGGAAAGACCAAGGCCATTCTGGTGTGGTCTGTCCCTACCTGTATGAAGGACATCTAGTCCTTGTTGGGATTGCAAACTTTTAAAGACATTTTATAACACACTTTTCCGACACCGTCACTCCTCTCACAAAACTACTCAGAAAAGGTGTCTCTTTCCTCTGGTCTCTTGAATCTTGAAGCACAGTCTGCCTTTGAGTAGTTATTTTTTTTTTTACCACCGCTCCTGTCCTGGTACACCCAGATACTGCTTTACCCTCTTACATGGAAGCCGGTGCATCCCAGTATGCTGTAGGTGGAATCTTATCACAACGGGATGCTGACATGGGCCATATGCACCCCATTACTTTTTGCTCTAAACAATTACTATCAGCAGAACTACGTAATTGCAGGGAGAGAGCTCTTGGCAATAAAACTTGCTTTCCAAGAATGGTGGCATTCTTTGTGGGGGGCACATCACTCAATTACCACACACACAGACCACAAGAACTTGGAGTTCTTTTGCTCTGCTCAGGCATTAACCCCATGTCAGATGTGTTGGGTCTTGTTCTTTAATGGGTTTGACACTTTGTTATCATCTATAGACCTGAAGCACAACAATCAAAGGCTGATGCCTTATCCTGCATCTTTGTTTCAGCTTCTAAACAGAACCCCAATGCAGAACTTGGTACCCACTGAGAGGATACTCAGCAGTTGTTCAATGGGCGAATTCCTTGCACAGATAAAAATATGTTAAGGGGGGTGGAGCACAACAGCAGGTAGCAGAGTATTTATACGTTCTAACAGAAGGGCTCCTCTGTTATGATGGAAGAATATACATTCCCACAGGTTTAAGTGACCACGTGCTTCAATGTTGCCATTCGTCATCCCTGTCTATTTATCTGGGGAGAAAAAAAAACAGAGAATGATGTGCTAGGTGGTTTTAGTGGGAGGCATTGACTCAAGACATGCAGACCTACGTGAACCCTGTCCTGTATGCACTTCTAATAAGGCTTCCTATACCTCCACCGTGGGATTATTACAGCCATTTGCAGTTCCACACTAACCATGGCATATTATTAGTAGGGATTTTGTTACGGACCTATCTAGGGATATGGGGCATACTACCATCTTTGCGGTAGTTGATCTATTCACTAAAATGCGCCCACTTTGTTCCCCTCCCTATGATTCCATCTGCAAAGGAACTTGTGAAGACCGTTATCCAACATGTGATAAGAACCCATGGTCTACCCTCTGTCATTGTTTCTGATTGTGACCCACAGTTTTTGTTCAGGTTTTGGCATGAGGTCTGCAAGGCTCTACAAATGGATCGCCGTTTGTGATCAGCTTACCATCCACAATCCAACGGACTAAAGGAACGCACTAATCAATTCATGGAATAGTAAATTAGTTCTTTGTTAGCCACCTTGATAAGCTCTGTGGATTCTCCGGCAGTGATGCACACTCCAGGCTCTGTTGATGCATTGCAGGCTGTGTTGCCTGTTCCTGCACACCACTAGCTCCTCACTCCATAAGGGTAAAAGCTCTGGATTCGCTTTCTCTTTTTAACTTTTCGTGTTTTGTTTACAGTGGATATCTGGAGTTTTTCCCTCCTCCTCATGTCCTCCCGGGCAGTGCACTGTACCACACCAATCAACCACTGTTAACCCTGGAAAGGTACCTCTTTTTTTCCTTGCTCATTTGTGGTTTGAGGTGTCCTAAGTATTTTCCTGCTACTTTGCTGTGTTGTTTGCCTGCTTTGGCTCAGCCTCTGGATTTGTGTCTAAAACTCAGCATAATTTCATGACTTTGGCCCTCCACCTGAACTTCTGATGCATTTAATAGGAACTTTAGGGATATAATATTCTTATGAGGATAAAAGGGATATCAGACTAGTGGTTCCACCTTAATGGACATTGGTGAGTAAAAACTGTATGCATTGGGGTAGTAAGAGTGGTGTGGTGGCTCTTGTGTCTCTTATAAGCCCCTTACATAATTTTGTGTGTTCTTTCTCTTTCCCATATAAAGAATTGCTTGGTCAGCAGTGGCCTTGAGGGTTGTAATGCTGTAGAAGCTGACTCCCCATCCTGCTGCCTGTAGACTAATTTCTCTGTATTTTCTCCTTCTCCCTACCTTTTCCCTTTTCTCCTAAGGGCTTCCTACCCATGATCGTTGTCAATTGGGCACTGGGTTCTAGCCTAGAGGTGAGAGGACAGACTATTTTGTTCCTACAAATCTGTATCTTTTGGTAAGGTGACTGGGACCTTCACAAAATAGACTTGAGTGGCATAGAGTGCAGTGACATAGAATGGTGCACCGTACAGTAGCATAGAGTTGTGCAGAGTACAGTATAGTGCCATAGAGTGCAGTGACATAGACTGCAGTTGTGTAGAGTGAAGTAAGGCAGAGTAGATTTGCATAGAATTCAGTGGCAGAGAGTAGAGTGTTGCAAAGCAGAGTGTCAGAGTGCAGTGGTGTACAGTGGAGTAGAGTTGCATAGAGAGTAGTGGTGTAGAGTACAGTGATGCAAAGTACAGTTCAGTGACTTAGAGTGCAATGACAAAGAGTGCATTGGTGCAGAGTGAAGTGGTTAAGAAGAGAGTGGTGTAGAGTGCAGTGCACAGAGTAGAGTGAAGTGGCGTAGAGTGATGTGGTGCAGGGCAGAGTGCAGTTGCATAGAATGGCATAGAGTATAATGGTGTAGAGTAAAATGGTTTAGAATTTAGTGATGCAGAGTAGTTTAGAGGGGCATACAGTGGATTGGCACAGAGTGAAGGGGCATAGAATTGAGTGTTACAGAGTAAAGTGCACTGGTGTAGAGTGTATTGGCATAGAGTGAAGTGGCGTAGATTGCAGTGTTTCAGAGTGGTGAAGAGTACAGTGGTGCAGAGTGTAGCTGTGCAAAGTAGATTAGTGTGACCTAAGCTGGAGTGGTGTAGAGCGCAGCAGCAAAGTGGTGTAAAGTAAAGTGGTGAAGAGTTCATTGGCATAGAATAGAATGGTACAGGGTAGAGTAGAGACGTGTAGCATGAAGCGGTGTAGAGTGCAACGACATAGAGTCGAGTGGTGCAGAGTACAGTGGTGCAGAGTGATGTAAAGTGGAGGGTTCAGAATAGAGTGCAGAGGTATGAAGTGGTGCAGAGTAGAGTGTTGTGGCGTAGAATGGAGTATTCATGGTGTGGTAGCACACTGCCTTTGCAGCCAACAAATTTTTATATGAAATGCCATTACATTTGCACTGATTTACAGTTTTACTAATAAAACTATACGATTCACAAACAAAAATGTGTGGAAATTGCATCACATAGTTTAATGATCTGTTTTTATCATAAAAAAAGGATTTCCAACACACTTCAGAAATAACAAAAATTGGCTTCATTTGTGCATTCATAAATCTGATATATACTGAAATATTTACACAGTTCATTTAAATATTGTCTTCTGCTAGAAAAAAAACTCTTTCCTACCTCCAATATCCAGCAAGATTGTCACATAAATCCTCTCACTTTAAAGTCAGAGAAAGAAAAGTGAACAAGTGCTCTTGGAAGACAGTACCTGACATTTGTCCTTGGTCTTTGAATGCACAGCAAACTTGATGACATAAGAACAAGATTTAAAGGCCTGTAAACAGAAAGTGAGTTTGTGGAAAAATACAGAAAACAAGGTTTAAGCAACTGAGGGAACGAAATGAACCTGGAGAGCCGAAAGGAAACACAACCAGCAAATGGAAAGATAGAAAGTGTGAGTTTCAAACCAGAAAGCCAACGGTAATGAACTAGCAGAATTAATTTTTAGGTCAACTTTCTGAACGTCCCTAAGATGTCTTTAGCAAACCAAACTGCTGCGCTGTCTGTCTGGTAGGCTGCAATCTAAAAAGTAAATAAATACCTTCATTTCTTAGTGCCTTTCTTCACATCAATAATTGTACTACATAAAGTGGTCCCTCTGCTAATGTGCGTTTGTTTGTTGGATAAATACCCCTGTGCTTGTTCAACATGTGCCCAAGCCTGGCGCACATCAGCCAAGGCATATTACATAATGTGTTTCTAAGGCTGCTGCAAGTGTGCACACTTTTTCAGTTTGAACATATGCCTCAGAGGGCCCAGTGTACTGAGACATAAGTAGTTTCATTATCACTCTCTCATAGCCGTATTTATACTTTTTTTGCGCCGCATTTGCGTCGTTTTTTGACGCAAAAACGGCGCAAACTTGCAAAATGCCATTGTATTTAGTAGGTTTGCGCCGTTTTGCGTCAAAAAGCGGCGCAAATGCGGCGCTAAAAAAAGTATAAATACGGGCCTATAGTGTGCTGGAAGGCCCTGTCTCAAAGACATGGTTGGTTGGTGTGAATCCCGTGGACTGTTCTTCTTTTTTTTCTGGGTGCACAACCATTAAGTGGAGAGTGTCTAGAAGGTTTGTAATCAGAATATGTCTCACGCAAACTAGATGTCCCGATTTGCTGGAGAGTCCCTGATTGAATGTGCCAGCCCTCATAGTCTATCGCTCTTTATCTAGAATATTATGTTTTACATTTAATGACTCACTACTTTGATTTTAGTATTGCTATCGCCACATAACAACTGAACAACTGTTTACTTTTACATGATTTCTTCAGTGTTAATTTGCTCGTTTGTGCAAGAAAAAAAGAATAATGTTTGCCTTGGTGTCTGAAACCTTCCCGAAATTGGCAGCACAGTTCTACTGACCTCAGTGGCCTCAGCCACAGAAGAAAGCTGCATCACAGAGGCTGGCATGTTAGATAACCAGTGCATTCTAAAATTGGGGAAAGTCACAAGAGAACAATTATTTAAGTTCAATGGAATTCCTCAGATCCCCACTCCCCGCCACCTATGACTCTTAGGGGTATATCACTATATATTTGCCCTTGCTTCTAAGCAAAGAATGCATTAGATTTGAGTACCCCTGGGAAATCAAACATGTGTCAACTAGGGCCCAATATTCTAGAAATGTCTCCAATATCTACCCTAACATATTCTTGCTAAATGGTAAGCTTTGGCTGGTTGTGCAACTGCTGCAGGAAGGGAAAACAGAATGAAAGGAGATTGGGAATGGACCATAAATATAAATAAGCAAAGTACAATGAAATAATTTCTCTCTGAACTCACCACCAGACTAAGTTGACTCCGTGAACAGACTTACACACTTTTTCATTTCATGTGGTTTATGGAAATCGCAAAACTGAGGACTTTTGGAAGGCGTTCAGTTTTGGCCATTTAATGTGTCCCTGTGCAGCAATCAGGAGGGAGAGCCAGTTGATACAGAGACAACTTATCTCACTCATTTGCGTCTAGCCTAGAGACAGGCTGGCAGATGTTTATATCATTCCTGTTTGCAAAAGTTGCACTATAAATAGAGTGCACTGTCCCATTCTGACCTTGGCACACCTTGATCTGTGCGTTGTGTGCACACTGTGAAATTGTGCCATATTGAAATCAATGCACTTTTCCCAGTGCAGGCACAACCTCGCAACTGAACTAGGAAAGCACTTTAGTGAAAGCAAGGGTAGGAGTATGGAAGCTTCTAGTCCACCTTTACTGGAGGTGGAGACTCGGCCTCCTCTTGAAATGGGCAGAGATAGAGATCCAGCCATAGAAGGGTGCAGTTGATTATTGCACCCGTCTACAGGGTAAATATAAGGGGTCCCTGAGAACTTAATGCCCCCCTTACACGGGGCACCCTCTGATGACACCCATCTCTATGTTCCTAACAGACTAGGAGCCTCCGGATGTCCTCTTTTCATCTTGTCTCTTTGCCACGGTCTGTAATGTGTCATAGGAACAAAAGCAAATGATTCCCTAATTTGCATGGTTTGACATCACAATGCAAATAAAGGAACACCAAATTGGGATGTCTCTAGAGCTAAATGTGCAGCAGCCCAATCAATTTACAGAAGAAGCCACACAAGTGTCTAAAGCTCCTTTTGTACTACTTAAGTGCTTTGAGAGCGCAAAAGTGGGTCCACATACCATTACACCCCAGGGCACTAAGTAAAACACGGGCATAGGTGCTTTGATGTTGCTTCTGCCTGATTCTACCTTTTAGTGAATTTCATCATGGATGCCATACATCCTGAAGAGATGCAACACATATCACTGAGCATCCTAGTCTAACTGCATTTTCACTCCACTCTTCCTCCACAGCGCCATATTCCATTTAATACATCTAACTACAATTATCATGTGATGAAACATTTGCTGGATTGTAAAGAGAATTTTCCTACATACCCAAGCCTGTTTCACTGCATAAGGAGCTGGACTGCATGCTGTACTGAAATGTTTGCATGGATCATGTAATCCTGTTGGAGGAAGAAACTGTTCTCGACAAAGGGGTACAAAACCTTCTTGAAATTCAGCTCCAGGCTGCCTAATACTTTGTCGGTGTGGAAAGGAAGACTGAGCCATGCCTTCAAAGAACACAAAAGTGAAACTGCAGCTCTTAAACAGGAGGAGGGTGAATCTGTGCCCCCAGAGATGCCCATCCTGTTCCCTGAACTTCCAAGGGCTATCTCCTCAGTCGAATCCTTAAAGCTAACCTCCGCTCTGTGGCTGTAATTTATGAAAGCAGCACTTTCCTCTCCTGCTCAATGAGCGGTAGGAACATTAAGCAGGATAATACCGTAATTGATATGCAAACTATAATTTCCATGGCTATTAGTCATGCAAATCATATTTAAAAGAATGCAGTACTCTACACTGAAATTTGTGGGGGATTCTATAAGGCTTACAGTTTTACTTGCTGCATATATTCTTCAATCACAATTTTGCCATTTCCCTTGGAGGAGACTGTGGAACGAAGCACAGTGTTGGGGAGCTCGGTGGGATGAAAGACTTCCGTAGACTTCCCTACTTGGCCTTGACTCTGTTTAGTGTTGCCTATCTGGTTGGTGGACGTGATTTCAGAGCCAGGCAGCGTTTGCCCAAAATCACAATGTTGTACAATTGTTCATTGTATGTAATATATAAGCAATTCTCCTTGTAGACTAGGCAATGAGATGGGGGACTTGGTAGTGATGAAGCAGAAAATGAAGGTTTTGATTTATTAACGCTTAAACGTAGTGCTGAAATAATCATGTGTGACACTAACCGAATTAATGAAGATTGTACGGGGACAAAATGTGCCCTCAGAGTAGTTTGCCATCATTTATACGCGTGCTTTATATAACGTGGTGAATTAGAATTGCACTAATCCGACATAATCATAGACGTGTGCTACGATTTGCTTGTTTGAAATGCTTTAGCTTAGCATTACTTTAGCCGAGGCTTTGGCCTAGTTGCCTGGTCTCACGGTTTAGATGCTCGTATTTTTCCACTGTGCTAATAAACGTGTATTTTAGCTTGAAGCTGTACTTTTCCACAGAAACTGTTCACATGCTTATCTTAAAGTTGGTGCCAGCCTGGCATATTTTCTCTTTAATTCAAGGTCGACTTGCAGGTGCGGACAATGGAGGCTCTGAGAGTAAGCTAATTAGGAGACAATGTTGCAACTTGCGTACCCATCTCCAAGGATAATGTATGCTTAAGTAAAAGCTTGAGAACTGTCGTGTTTGATTGGTCAATTTGAAGCTAACCTATGAACCCACCAATGGAGACCCTACTGGACCTGAACTGTTGTCTATAAAAACCAGGTGTACAAGAAGAAGGTAGCCATTTGCCCGCGATTACGCCATTTTGACTTCGTAGCTATTATGGCCCACTTCGCTGCGACGCCATTTTGAGAGACTTCGATGCTTTCTCTAATCGAGAGAAAGAGACTTAAATGATTCTTGCCCTAGTGACTGTAACTTTGATTTGATCCCTTTGCATGAAGTAGTAGTTTTACCTTGCCACCGTGAGGCATTTGCCCCGTCCACCCCTGCCCCTTTGTCCCGTCCCATGCTGATCGAGAAACGGTACCTATGCTGACCGAAGAACGGTACCTGTGAGACGAAGACTTCCTTGTATGCTGATCGGAATTGGTAAATATGAAAGGAAATTGAAAAAATTGCATTGTGTTTCTTTTAGGTAACCAACTGCTGATTTTGGTAAGAGCCCTAGCTAGGAGTTTTCTAAATTAATGTTGCTAAATTGTTTTTGCATGAAGTCCCACATGCTAATGCTAATTTGAGGTTAGATGAGGATTCCATATGTTGCACGATGCAATTTGAGGTCTTGTTATGCTGACTAAATGTACGCAATTAGTTCATTACAGATTATCGTATTAGTGCTTTGCATTGCCATTATCGAATGCCTTGTGATTCAAATGCTACATAGATTACATTTGTTTCGACGTTATGGACAGCTATTAATGTTCATATATGTTTATCATTTGGTGTTGAGAAACATTTACATCGTGCTAGCTTTGTTAATATAGGGAAATAAATTCACTAACTTTGCAATAAACTGGTGTGGTTATTCCTGACTGAAAGGTCAGGGTTCGCCGAAATGTATTCTGGATTGATTGTAAAGTGTTATGTTGTTCAAGGTGTTGCATATGTTCGTTATTGATTATTGATTTGATGCGATTGATCGATATATGAGTACAGAGAGTTCCCACTAAGTCAAAAGATTCATCGGCCTAAAGAGCGTCCAAACGTAGGTAAATTTGTTACCGCGTTCCGCTCTATCAGTAGATGGTAGCAGAGGACGGTTTCGTCTTTTGGGACCCTGTACTATTAAAGTACATGGTGTCGAACTAACGGTTACGCATTTTGAGACCCCATTCGAAAGGTTGAATTAGATTTTCTTGGATAAAACGATTGACAAAATGATGATGGGCTAGGTCCACCGCGACTTTCCCGGGATCTCGGAGCTTGCGAATGGAGAGAACGGAGGTGTGGAATCAGCGCTGGCGGTACTAGTGATGGTATGAGTGAAGTTAGGGTTTTGCGCTTGCACAGCTTAATGCCGCAGGGTGTGTGAAAAGGTTGCGAGGGTTTTCTTTTAAGGATAGCGGAGGTGCGACTCCGAGTGTAGAAGTAGTGAAGTCGTCGAACTTCATAGAAATAACGGAGGTGCGGCTCCGGGTGTGAGAGTAGGGAAGTCGTCGAACTTCATGTGCGTGTGGCGCTTTGTGCATAAAAAGGTCCACGTGGTTGTTGTTGTTGAGACGGGCCCTGCGAGGTCAAGAGACTCCGGAGTATGTTGATCCATGTTGTGGTCTGGGCGGTTTAGTAGGTTGATCGGGCGTGGTCAACAAGTCGGGTACGTGTGTTAAGGAGTGAAAGAAACTTCGACTTCGGGCTTTGACAAGATTCTAAGTGCACTAGAACAGATCATTGACAAGTTGAGAGTAGGTCTGCGGGTCAGATTTGCTTGCGAATGTGGGGACTGAGAAAGACCGAATAGCAGCCGAGGCTGGTGAAACAGATCGAATAGGGGCCACGGTTGGTGAAAAGTCCCTAAGGTCCTGAAGCGACTGTGTTATCCTTCCCGTAGTAAACCGACAGATCTGTTTTATTTTTGGTAGCTCGCAATATATGCAAGAAGTTGTTGCGAAAAGAGGTGAGTGAAGGAGGACTAGCCGCGAGGCTTTGTCAGCCGCAGTGTGTGTGAGTGTGACGTCACTAAGAGCTGCGCTGGGATAGGTTGGTTGAAGAGAAGGGTCGCGCACGGATTGGACGCAGTCCGTGGGACTCGATTGGAAAGGGAAAGGCAGGTGAAGAGTATTCCGGGAATTAAAGTCACCTATTGATTACAAATTTGTGCAATTAAAGTTACCTGTTGGTTAAAGTTTTGTGGAATTGAAGTCAAATATTGGTTATAAACTTTGTGAAAATAGAAGACGAGAAAAATGAAATTCCTTAAAGCATTTAGGAGCGCAATGAAGGGGGAGTCTTACATTAAAGCGAACGTAGGAGAGGAGACGCCGCCCGAGGGTACACCAGCTTACATTGTGATGGAAGAAAAGGGGGTAGCTCCGTGTCTTTGGCTAAAGCAATGGCACAAGTTGACAGAGAAACATGGGAGCGTAGCGTTTCCGATATACGGGACATTCAATATAAAGATTTTAGAAAATTTGAGATTCACGATGTACGACATGAAGGTGCTTCCAAGGCCAGCACAGTTTGAGGCTCTAGCAATTTGGGAACTAATGGCCAGACAGCAACAGCAAAAGAAGTTCGAGACCAGAATGAGGAAGGTAGAAAAGACACTAGCGGATGCTAGGTGGGATAATGCACAGAAGGTGTGAGGTCGGATGTATTGCAGGGGATAAAATTGTTCCCCGCAATTACTAAGGAAGGAGAAGAGACAGGTAAGAAAGCTACCTGTAAGACAGACAGAAAGTGTTCTAAGGATAAAGAGGATGAGGAAAAGTTGAGAAGAGAAGAGGAGTTAGAGGATGAGGAGTTGATAATGCAATTTCTGAACGACCGTCCACCGCCTTATGCAGAGAATGGACAAGGTCCAAGTACTAGTTCTGCCCCTACAGCACCGATACAGAGCAATGAAACCCAGAGTTCAGGAGCATCATCGGGATCTAAGGACCCGAGTCTGCTGCTCACCCCGCAGATACCACAGGTTAGGAAAATATATCCAGATGTGCCCGTGTTGAAACCGGCAGAAAATTATCAGCCGCAGATGCCAGGGTACTACAGCAGTGATAACAGTGGAGGAATGATTCTAAATCCGACCGTAAGGGGCGTACACAATGGTTACAACCCAACAATGGCACAAGCTGAATCAACTCAGTTTATGATGCCTCAAAAGCAGATGCAGGGAGGAAACGCACACGTTCAAATGACGGGGAGCCAGATGGGCATGCCGGCAATGATGACCCATGGTGTGGGAATGGACATGCCTCAGAACATGGGGAGTGGACAGAACCCAGACGCAATATCCTTACCCATTACTGTAGGTCCAGTGGTACCTCTGTATAGTCAGCCTAATTCGGGTCTGAATACTCAGGGAACAATGCTGCAAAATGGGACAGAAAGAAGGTGCATAGAAAACATTCCAGGGATAACTCCGATAGCGGCTCAGCCAACTGGATCTGGATCCTTGATGGAGTTTAGTCCCATATGTGCGCAGTCAACACTGGTGAGGTCGAGCCCCCCACTGATAATACCTCTCACATCGAACACTGAAAAGCTGCCACAGCCATCGATGGCAGTCGATGTAAACGCTACCCTGATGGGGGTGAATGCTCAACAGTTGACCCAGTGGTTCAACAGTCTGAATTCCACACAAAGTCCAGCTAGTGGGAAAGGAGAAGACTACATGAATAGGGTCAGGTTGAACATGGAAGCACAAGAATTGGTGGAAGGGACTATGGGTGTGAACAGGTTAGAGTCCTACACAGAAGAAGAGCTGAGGTATCTATGTCCCAGAATTACGAAGGAAGTGAACAAGATACATAAGAGCTTGCAGGAAGCAGCTGACAGAAACGGGGTTGACATAGACAAGACGAAACACTTGAGCAGGAGCTACAGGTTAGATTTTGGGACCACAGGTTTTGAACACATGAGGTCAGCAGGTATGAAGACCCACCTTAGAGAATTGTTGCAGAGTGAACAAGTGTGGAGGTGCTTAGACAAGTGGGAAAGCAGGTGGGTAAAGAGGAAGGACAAGAGGAGGGACAGTGCTACAGAGCACAATGAGAAAAGACCGCAGAGTGGTGATACAGTAACAATGTTACCAATGAGGGAAACAGCAGGAGGAAAATTAGTACATGTACCATGGCACAGAAGCGACATTCAGTCTTTTACGGACGATTTTCCCAAACTAAGAGAGAAGCCGATTGAATGGTATCAGCAGACTGATAGGTTTGTGAAGCTTGCAAAATGTCTCTGGGAAGACCTGAATACTCTGTTTGAGATTGTGGTTCCGGCAGATTTGTGGGAGGATTGCAAAAGAGCTGTAGGTTGGCCGACAAGTGAACCGGAGAGACACAGGGAAACGGGCGCACCATCGCCTATGGTGATGAGCTTGTACTATAAGGTGATTGAGCATTTGAAAACGAAGGTACCCGCGAAGAATGTGGATTGGCAGAAGATTGACCGAACTGCCCAAGAGACTAAAGAATCGATTCATAGTTACTATGAGAGGTTGTTGAAGGCGTTCAAGAATTACAGTGGCACGGAAACAATTGAGGCGAAGGACATGCTTCATTTTGTGTTCAGATTTGTGGAAGGGCTGAGGCCAGAGATAAGTCAGATGATAAAGTCGCATTTGATTTGTTGGCAGTCTAAACCGATCGATGAGGTCTTGACTTATGCGAAATACTGTAGCGACGAAATTGAGGTAAAACAGAAGAAGCTGAAAGAGAAGGTGATGATGATGCAGCTTAAGGCAGCTCAAACAGGTTTGCAAGGTCTGCAAGGTTTGCAAGGGATGCAAGGGTTCCAACAGCAGGTACCGCAACAGCAGTTGCAATTGCAGGGAAACATGGCGTTTCAGCCACAGGCCAGAGGCAGAGGCCGAGGAGGTTTTGTGAATAATGGTCCGGATTTGAACACTGTTGTGACGGGTGTGCAGGCAATGAAGAAGGTGATGCCGTGTCACGTGTGCGGGATCGTCGGACATTGGAAACGCGAGTGCCCGATGGTGGTGCAGGAAGGTGTAGGTGTAGGTGCAGGTGCAGGTGCAGGTGTTGGTCAGCAAAACAATGATGTCAATGCATTCCAGACAATGAGGGGACCGAAAATGAGAGGTCCAAACCCAAATTTTCAGACTGTAAATCAATTGCAGGGATTACAACCTATGCAGCCGCAGCAGATGCAGATGCCTCGTATGCAGATGACACAAATGCAGCCAATGCAACAGCAGTTACCTATGGTACCTAATCAGCAAATGCAAATACCTTTGGCACCAATGAGTCAGCAGCAAGTGATGGTTCCTCCACAGGTAACGGGTCAGGTAATGAGTACAAATGGCACCGTACAGCAGTTCCCATTACACAGTGAGAATGGAATAAACAATGTATGGGAGAGTGAAAGTTCAGGAGAAGAAGGAGATTGTGTGCTTGCGGCATCCTTGGAAGTTGATCAAAGGGGTCCGTACGTAGAGGGAAGAGTAATGGGTCATCGTGTTTCATTTTTGGTTGACACGGGAGCCACACGTTCAACAGTTAAGAGCAGTGAAGTTCCAAATTTGCCTCTCTCAGGGAGGACAGTTCAAGTGGTGGGAGTAGCAAACAGACATCTGACGAACCCGATTACAGATCCGGTTCCAGTCAGCATCGGTAACTATCAAGGGGTACATCAGTTTGTGGTATGTGACTCAAGCCCGATAGCACTGTTAGGGAGAGACCTGTTGTGTAAATTGGGTTGTTCGATAATGTGTTCAAACGAAGGAATAACAATAGAAACGAGCAATGATGGGGAAGAAGAGGACAGTGTAGAAGGGGATGAAATGGAAACAGTCGACGAAGAGTATCCTCTGATTTGTCTTTTCCCGATGATAACTGAGGAAGACATCCCAGCTGAATTACGGGAAACAGTCGGAAAGGAAGTGTGGGACATGACAGGGAAAGAGGTGGGATTGATGAAAGGAGTGGAACCAGTAAAAGTGATGGTAAAACCCAATGCGATCTTTCCCCAGACCCCACAATACCACATGCCACAAGACACCCTCATGAAAGTTGCCCAACTCATTGACGAATTTGTAAAGCAGGGGGTACTGAAAGAAGTGCTAAGCAGTCCATGTAATTCACCAATAATGGGACTAATAAAGCCAAGTGGGAAAGTCCGTCTCGTACAGGATTTGAGGAAAATAAATGACATCATAATAAAGTGCTGCCCTGTCGTACCGAATCCAGCTGTGATAATGTTTCAAGTTCCCTGCGACGCTGAATGGTTCTCAGTCATCGATTTGTCACAAGCATTCTTTTCTGTGCCTCTTCATGAGGACAGCCAATTCCTCTTTTGTTTCAAATTCCTAGACAGAGTGTATAGTTGGTGTCGAATTCCTCAAGGGTTTTCTGAGTCACCGTCAATCTTCAATCAGATTCTAAAGAAAGACCTGGAAGCATTAGAATTGCCATTCGAGTCAACCCTAGTACAGTACATTGATGACCTACTGGTTGCATCAAAGACAGAAAGCAACTGCACAGCCGATACCATTGCTCTGTTGAATCATTTGGGAAGGAATGGACATAAGGTGTCTCCTTCCAAATTACAGTTCTGTCAGAAGAAAGTGAAATATTTGGGTCACCAAATAGAGAAAGGGTCACGGAGAATAATGAAGGAAAGAATTACAAGCATACTTCAAATGAGTCCACCAAAGACAAGGAAGGAGGTGAGGAAATTTTTGGGAATGGTGGGATATTGTCGCCAGTGGATTCCCAACTTCTCGTCTCTAGCGAAGCCCCTACTGAAATTGACCCAAAAGGATGCCTTGGATGAAATCGAACTGAAAGGAGATGAGATGGATGCTTTTGTTGAACTGAAAGAATGCATGTGCAGGGCTCCAGCTTTAGGTATGCCTGACTATACGAAGCCTTTCACATTGTTCTGCCATGAACGTGATGCATGTTCTTTGTCTGTCTTGACACAAGCCCATGGTGGCGTAAACAGACCAGTAGCATATTTTTCAGCTACTTTGGATCCGGTTGCAGCAGCACTCCCAGGGTGTTTGCGCGCCGTAGCAGCAGTTGGTATCAGCCTCACTCAGAGTGAAGGAATAGTGATGGGACACCCAGTAACAGTCATGGTCCCTCACTCAGTTGAGATACTTTTGACCCGCTCCCGAACCCAACACATGACTGGAGCAAGACTCACGAGGTATGAAACGATAATTCTGGGCTCACCGAACGTGCAGCTGAAAAGGTGCACTACGTTGAATCCAGCTACCTTGCTTCCTGGAGAAAATGCTGAAATTGAGAACGCTGAAGACGTCGAGCATGACTGCCTTCAGGTGACTGAATTTTGCACAAAACCCCGACCGGACATCAAGGATACCAAGCTTGATGTAAATGATCAGATTCTTTTTGTTGATGGTTCATGTCTAAGAGATGGGATGGGGATTTTGAAAGCAGGATATGCCGTATGTACTGTGACAGGGGTCTTGGAAGCGGGATGGCTGCAAGGAGTCTATTCTGCGCAAGTAGCAGAACTTGTAGCCCTTACTAGAGCATGTCAATTGTCTGCATTGATGAAAGTCACCATTTACACTGATAGTCAATACGGGTTTGGGATTGTGCATGAATTTGGACAACTATGGTCACAGAGAGGTTTCCTAACTTCTTCAGGATCCCCAGTGAAGAACGGGGAGAGGATAAGGGAATTGTTACATGCCATTCAAGTGCCAGCTGAAGTTGCAGTGGTAAAGTGCAGTGCTCACACGAAGGGTCAGGACTATGTGTCTCTGGGAAATGCATATGCAGATCAAGTCGCAAGATTTTGTGCCTTGAACTGTATATTGTTAAGGGATGATTGGAATACAATAAGTGAACCGGAACTCGAACCAGCTGAAGCATTTGCCTTGAAGGTTGTAGATACAATAGAGGAACTGAAAGCACTACAGAATAATGTCAGGGAGGATGAAAGAGATTCCTGGGTCAAATCACAATGCATAAAGAGACAAGATGAGTTATGGGTTTCACATGAGGGAAAGTTTGTTTTGCCAAATAGTCTCTTATCACAGCTTGCGCGGTTCTATCATGGGCAAGCTCACCTAGGGAGAGATGCCATGATAAGATTGTTCAAAACTGATTGGTTTAACCCCAAATTTCGTCAAGCTGCAGAAGCAGTTTGCCATCGATGTGTCACTTGCCAGCAGATGAACCCAGGAAAGGGAACAGTTGTGAGCGCGAGTCACATTGGTAGGGCAAGCGGTCCTTTTAGCCGCATGCAGATGGACTTCATTGAGATGCCTGTGCATGGGGGTCTGAAATATGTGTTGGTGATTGTGTGCATTTTTAGTCACTGGATTGAGGCATACCCTACACGTAGAAATGACAGCCTTACAGTTGCCAAGCTATTGCTGAGGGAGTTGATACCACGTTTCGGATTCCCGATCTCTTTAGAATCAGATAGGGGAAGTCACTTCAACAATGAGGTGATGAAGTTACTTTGCGAAGCGCTGAACATTGAGCAAAAGCTGCACTGTAGCTATCGCCCTGAAGCATCAGGACTGGTGGAGCAGATGAATGGTACGCTGAAATCGAGAATGGCAAAAATATGTGCATCGACAAATTTGAAATGGCCTGACGCATTGCCCTTAGTGCTAATGTCAATGAGAAACACTCCCGATAGAAAGACTGGATTGTCTCCGCATAAAATACTCATGGGCAGGGCTATGAGACTTCCTGCAGTTCCCGCAAACATGCTTTTGAATATTACAGATGATATGGTGTTAGACTACTGCAAAGGACTGGCTGACGTGGTTCGCTCTTTCTCTCACCAGGTGGAAGCGACCACCTTGCCACCGATCCAAGGTCCAGGACACGCGCTGAAAGCAGGTGACTGGGTCGTGGTAAAGAAGCACGTGAGAAAATCGTGTCTGGAACCCCGTTGGAAAGGCCCTTTCCAAGTGATCCTGACGACAACTACCGCTGTGAAGTGTGCGGGGGTTCCCAACTGGATTCACGCCAGTCACACAAAGAAGGTGTTGTGTCCCACAGATGAGGAAGTTGAAGCGCTGAAAGTACCAGTGCCTGATAAAGCAGTGCCGAGTGCTGAGACAAAACAAAAGCGAACTGAAAGCGAACAGGCAGAAGGAGGAGAAAAGGAGATATTCTCCGACAACGAAGACACCAACTCACTTGGGGGAGACCAAGGAGAAAGTTCAGACAGTGACGAAGAAGCTGCAGGTGACAAAGAACCTGAAGCAGCTGAGGGTAGCAAAAAGCCTGAAGCAGCTGAAGGTGACAAGGAGCCTGAAGCAGCTGAAAGTGATAAAGAGCCTGAAGAAAGTAACGGTGACGAAGGGCTCGAAAAGGGTGAAAAAGCAGGAGAGCCTGATCAGAGGAGGGCTTTCCCAGAAACAGACGATACAGAAAAAGAAAAGGAGAACGTGATCGATTCCCCGGAAGAAGGGGATAAGGCAGAACAGAACGAAAGGGTTCAAGCTTCCACAGAAAAGATCGCAGGTCCATCAAATGGACATGGTGCAAAGAGAAGACTAAGTATCTCACCAATAAAAGAAAAGGGTAAAGAAAGTTTGAACGAAGGAGGAAGGCCGAAAGTGAAAGAGAAAAGAAAAGAAGTGACTGTTGTGGATCAATCGTCAAGTGAGGAAAAAGACTTGACAAAAGAGGAAAGTACCAGCGAAGCAGAGTCGAAAAGAGAAGCAAAATTGAAAAGGAAAAGAATACCAAACAGGAGGTATTCCGGTCCTGAGTGGGCATATGCAGTCAATGATGATTGGACTGACGAGTTTGTATCTCTAAGCATCGAGAACGAAGAAGAAGAAGAGATACCAATAGAAAAGAAAAGTTTCATAGACTCTGTCGATTGAAAGAGTAAATGACATTGCTTGCTGCAATATAACGTGAAAGAAACAACCAGCTGAGACATTGTTAAACCGGATGAGACATTTGCTAAACTGATAAAGACTGAGTTATTGCCGAATTGAGACAAATGCTGCTAACCGATAAGTGACTGGCCTTTTGGAAAAGACGGTGTGAACATTGTGCTCGTTCAGCTTTGTAACTGAATCACTAAATAGTTTCATTTATAAGTGCTTCTAGCTCTCTGATTCTATACAGATCATGGCGCCAAACAATAGAAAGAGATTTTGTAAATATGTGTGTATAGGCTTGGTAATTACATGTGTAATAATAATAATGGCAATTGTGTTTGGAATGCATGGAAAGGGTGAGAATGAGACTATTACTGCTTCTACTATTGCTCCTGTTACTGCTACTGAACTAACACCATTGAAAAGACTAGCAATGGATGAGAGGCTCTTGCACGATAAGAAAGAGCTTTCGTATAACGTTTTCTATCGCTTGCTAACAGAGTATGTTGAGACTATGGATGCGAAGGATTGTTATGTGTGTACACAGATACCGACATCAGTGAAGGAGGGGGTGACTTATCACCACATGCCTCTTACATATGGGATTACGTGTAGTATAGTAATGTCTAGGTTTTATGGTCAAACTAACATACAGTATTTTTACTCGAATTATGATGTTACCTTTGCTTATGTTCCTATAATAGCGCAGCTAAGCGAAACTGCAAGATATTGGGATTACAAAATTATGAGGGACTTTTTCGAGCCAATGCAACCTTTTGAAACGGCTCATGCTCATAGGGAGAACCTTACTTGCTCAGTCTCTGCTGTAGAAATAAGCTTTTTAGATCGCACAGATGATAGAAGGGCTCAAATGAAAGCGAAATTAGAAAAGGAGCTACAGAAGAGGACTTCAGTAGATAATTATGATTTTGCTGCTATAAAGACACAAGGGAAAATAGCTTTAGATGCTTGGCATGTAGGGAAGTTTTGTATATATCGAGGTGAATCTTATTACGACAATATTTTTGTAGGAGCGAGTGAGTGCAAACATACGTTTATTTTTAAGGCCAAATGGACATTCATGATGGACGGACTTGACCCTGTCATTCCAGGTGTATATTACATTTGTGGGCATAATGCTTATTATCGTCTTCCCAAGGGATGGTGGGGGAGATGTTATTTGGGTATAGTGTTCCCAAAGGTTTATCAACTGGATGATGTATCGATGATTCAAAAGACATCTGGATCTCATAGTATCCAGAAAAGAGAGACCGCAGCTGCTGTGGTAGGTGATGTATTTGGAGCAATGATTCCTTCATTGGGAGTTGTGTTGAATTCCATCAAGATACGAAAGTTGTCTACTATAGTGGATAACATGCTGACAAAGTTTTCAGGTGCTATAATCCTGATAGATGCTGAGCTTGCAGCGGAAAGAGCTATGACTCTTCAAAATAGGCTTGCTTTAGACATTCTTTTAGCAAAGGATGGAGGCGTTTGCAAAATGATTGGTGCACGTCACTGTTGCACCTATATACCGGATAATAGTGTGAAGATTAAAACTATGCTTGCTAATCTAACAAAAGAAAGTGCAGATTTGAAAGAACTGAAAGAACCAGGAGTGTGGGAGAAGGTTGGAAAGGGAATAGCTTCAGTGGGACATTGGATTGGGGGAATATGGAATGGAATATTATTGAAAATAATAGAAGGAATATTAATAGTAATAATTTGTGTATTTGGAATTTGGGGAATAAAAAGGGGAATAATAATGATTATGGAAAGAATTAAAAGAAGAAAAGAAGAGAAAATAATGAAAAGAATGGCAGAAGAATACAAAGCGCAAACTAGGGGTACTAAAAGGAAAAGGGAACTGACAGAATTTTAATGGGATAAAATTTGTGGGCTAAATTTGTGTGATGACTAGTAGTCATCAGAGGAGGGATTGATGAAGCAGAAAATGAAGGTTTTGATTTATTAACGCTTAAACGTAGTGCTGAAATAATCATGTGTGACATTAACCGAATTAATGAAGATTGTACGGGGACAAAATGTGCCCTCAGAGTAGTTTGCCATCATTTATACGTGTGCTTTATATAACGTGGTGAATTAGAATTGCACTAATCCGACATAATCATAGACGTGTGCTACGATTTGCTTGTTTGAAATGCTTTAGCTTAGCATTACTTTAGCCGAGGCTTTGGCCTAGTTGCCTGGTCTCACGGTTTAGATGCTCGTATTTTTCCACTGTGCTAATAAACGTGTATTTTAGCTTGAAGCTGTACTTTTCCACAGAAACTGTTCACATGCTTATCTTAAAGTTGGTGCCAGCCTGGCATATTTTCTCTTTAATTCAAGGTCGACTTGCAGGTGCGGACAATGGAGGCTCTGAGAGTAAGCTAATTAGGAGACAATGTTGCAACTTGCGTACCCATCTCCAAGGATAATGTATGCTTAAGTAAAAGCTTGAGAACTGTCGTGTTTGATTGGTCAATTTGAAGCTAACCTATGAACCCACCAATGGAGACCCTACTGGACCTGAACTGTTGTCTATAAAAACCAGGTGTACAAGAAGAAGGTAGCCATTTGCCCGTGATTACGCCATTTTGACTTCGTAGCTATTATGGCCCACTTCGCTGCGACGCCATTTTGAGAGACTTTGATGCTTTCTCTAATCGAGAGAAAGAGACTTAAATGATTCTTGCCCTAGTGACTGTAACTTTGATTTGATCCCTTTGCATGAAGTAGTAGTTTTACCTTGCCACCGTGAGGCATTTGCCCCGTCCACCCCTGCCCCTTTGTCCCGTCCCATGCTGATCGAGAAACGGTACCTATGCTGACCGAAGAACGGTACCTGTGAGACGAAGACTTCCTTGTATGCTGATCGGAATTGGTAAATATGAAAGGAAATTGAAAAAATTGCATTGTGTTTCTTTTAGGTAACCAACTGCTGATTTTGGTAAGAGCCCTAGCTAGGAGTTTTCTAAATTAATGTTGCTAAATTGTTTTTGCATGAAGTCCCACATGCTAATGCTAATTTGAGGTTAGATGAGGATTCCATATGTTGCACGATGCAATTTGAGGTCTTGTTATGCTGACTAAATGTACGCAATTAGTTCATTACAGATTATCGTATTAGTGCTTTGCATTGCCATTATCGAATGCCTTGTGATTCAAATGCTACATAGATTACATTTGTTTCGACGTTATGGACAGCTATTAATGTTCATATATGTTTATCATTTGGTGTTGAGAAACATTTACATCGTGCTAGCTTTGTTAATATAGGGAAATAAATTCACTAACTTTGCAATAAACTGGTGTGTTATTCCTGACTGAAAGGTCAGGGTTCGCCGAAATGTATTCTGGATTGATTGTAAAGTGTTATGTTGTTCAAGGTGTTGCATATGTTCGTTATTGATTATTGATTTGATGCGATTGATCGATATATGAGTACAGAGAGTTCCCACTAAGTCAAAAGATTCATCGGCCTAAAGAGCGTCCAAACGTAGGTAAATTTGTTACCGCGTTCCGCTCTATCAGTAGTCAAGTGGAATATTTATTTATTCAGTGGTGCAATGTTCTTCACACAGGGAGGTTGTATGGGATTTAATAGGGATGATTAAGCATGTAAGTGATGTCCGTGTCTTTGTGTGTCTGTGTATGCATGTGTGAGTATTGAGGCATGTGTGAGTGCATCTGTGTTTAATGTGGGGGCAGTGGGTAGCACAGCGTACTGTCAAACCTAGGTCTGTATGTGTCAATTGTGTTTGCACAGAAAGGCTAGAATCACTGAAGACCACAATCCAGGCTTTCAAGAAGAAACTAATTCGAGATAACGGTTAAAAATGAACAAACCCTACACAGATGACTTTACTGTGGAGCCTCTATTAATGAACTTGAGATCCATAGCAATCGTACAATGGCAAGAAGTCTCCTGTGCAAGCAGTTAGACTCCACTCCTTACCACCTGCATGTACACTGGAGAAGGGTCAACCTGTGAGCAAATGATGTATGGGGTCCACATAGGTGTGGAGATAGTCACCAATCTTCTGTGTACTTCCTCTTTTGAGCTGCACTCTGTGGAATTGAGAACCACCCAGTGTGGCGTGAGTGTGCCAGAGGCCGATTCTGAACTGTAGAAAGAATAACTGCAAAGGACGAGAGTACAGTGATCTATGTACACTGCCAACAACTGGCAGATGTGGACCAGTTAACAAGAGGCTGTGTGGCTCTCTTTCAACTTTTTGGTCTTCACCACCTAACCTATACTGCGATTATGTGGGAAAGGCAGGCAACCAGATTCTGTCTACATCGGGTGTCTAAACAAGCAGATTGGATAAAACTGTCACTGCCTGACGACAATCAATTTTTAATGTCTGTAATGTCGACAGTGAAAAGTGAAAGGACTCTGACCATGTTGCGTTCAATAATGCAAAAAGTAAGGAACAACCCTGACACTAAGGACCTCCTGGAACAGTGAAGAGTATACTGATGTATGGTATTGTAACGTACTGTAACGTAAAATCCCCAATGAGGTGCTGAAACGCTATATGCTGTGCACCATGCTGCTCTGGAACCCAAGATTAGTGGATAGTCCAGTGGGTATCAATTGTTCTTGGTTACTGGCATTAGTGTCATAAAAGAAACCATTCAATGGCCAAGATTTAAGAGGGTCTAGTACCTCCTTTCATCAAATTAGTGTCTTTTTTATGACACTAGTGTGGCCAAACAAGGCCAAATTCACAGCACTATATTTACAAAGTGGTGCAATGCATGCATTAGGCCACTTTGCAACCCCTTGCGCCACATTATGCCTGCACCAGGCATAATGTATGCAAGGAGGGAGGGTACTCCCTTTGGGGGACCTCAAAAATGTTTTCAATGGGCCCCTATGAACTCTGCAGGATTAGTGCCAACACTTTGGCACTAATCGTGCACAGTACATCAGTAGCGTCAAAAAAATTCATGCTGTTGCCCCTACCCTGCGCCATTGTGTGCCATATATTAAATACGGCGTATACATGGTGCCGGTAGGGGGGTGCTAAAGGGTGCAAGAAAAGTGGCACTGCATTGGAGGGATGGATAAATAAGTTAGAGAAGATTAGATATTGTTAGGATATGACTTTCAAAGAGGTAGGTTGTGATCTTTGAAAAGAAGTATGGGCAATTAGCCAAAATAGAATAACAAATTAAAACAAAGAGAGAGCAAGAATGCAGAGAATGGAAAGGAAGGAGAGGGTTGCTGGAAAAAAGCAGGGGTAGCAGTCGAAGGTTTTAATTTAATCTTGGTTACTGGGACTAGTCTTGTGTCTAAGCAAAATATTTAGTACACTCACTCAAGTTTCTTTGTGGTGTATTAGATTAGTAGGAATCAGTGGTGGCTGTCCTTTAGGGCGGAGGGGCCACGCCCCCCACCTTTTGCCCCCCATGAAGAGTGTCTGTCAGGCTGAACAAAGGTCAGCCTGACAGACACTTTCCATGTTCAGCTCAGGCAGCCAAGAGCAGACATGCGTGATTTGCGCAGACTCCTGGCTGCGTGAGCTGAACTTTGCTGGGCTAAGGAGGTCACAGCTCCTATGGGCGTGACCTCCTCTGCCCAGCAAAGGTGCTTCGAAGCCCTCCTCTGGGTGACGAGGAAAGCGTCACCAATTGACACTCTCCCTGGGTGCTTCAGTTTAAGCGCTGAAGTGCCCAGGGCGAGTGTCAATCAGTGACACTTCGTCACAGAGTGGGGTGGGGTCAGCAGTCTCACTGACCCCATCCCACTCTGTGACGAGGCTGGGACTGCCTCATTGGCTGACCTAGGGTCAGCCAATGAGGGAAGGCAGCAGTCCCAACCCTCCTGGGACCTGGTGGCCAAAAGTAAGTGTGTGTGTGTGTATGTGTGTGATGTTTCAAATTGAATGTTTGGTGCATGCGTGCATGTTTGAATGGTATGAATGTTGTTAATGGATGTGCGTGCGTGCGTGTGTGAAAGAATGAGTGTGTGTGATGTTTTAAAATGAATGTTTGGTGCGTGAGTGCATGTTTGAATGGTATGAGTGTTGTTAATGGATGTGCGTGCGTGCGTGTCTGTGTGTGAAAGAATGAGTGTGTGTATGTGTGTGTGTGTGCCCCACCCGCCCCCCTCCATCCTAAAGCTGACGGCCGCCACTGGTAGGAGTTATTTGTGATCAGTTTTGATGGGGTATGTGTCATATGCAACACGTTTGGGTGGTGATGGTAATAGCTGAGCCAGAGGAGGTTTATCTATTATTAGGTTGCAGTAGGAATTTATGTCTGATTTGTAAAGTTCTTTGTGAACTTGGATACTACTATTTTTAGAGCATTCAACTAGGAGGTATAGCATCTCATGATTGCAGTCTTGGAAGTTAACATATTAAATTGCTCATAAAAAATTGTGTATCGATTCCTGTTGCTCTAAAGCCTCTCACATAAACATCTTGCATTGTTGAATAAATATCACGTTAGGAAGATATAGCACTAGTTTACATTTTCTCGGGCACTTGTGCATCAGTCTAATTGCAGTTGAAGCGAGGTTCCACTGCAACCTCAATGGCAGATTCCCGTGGACTAGTATACACCTCACTTTTCCCTGGCAATACTGGTAATTGGCAAGCCTTTTGCCTCTGGGCCTGTCAGGCACAGCACATGTTGCAACATAGTAAATCATTCGCTGGAGATCAAACACATCGAGGTGGGAGGGTGCCTATGAACTACAAGGAGTTTTTTTTTATGAGATTAGCCCATTCTCAGAAGGAGGTCGCTATTGCACGTGGTTACCTCAGCGCACCATGATGCCTTCACACTACTAGCAGTAGATGTAGTTAGTATACACTAGATGCTTGGTAGTACAAGAAATGATGATAATTATAGATATATTTATGAAAGTTAACTATCAGGAAAGAGTTGCAATATCCTTAACATTACTGTTGTTACTGCAAAGTTTACAGTTAACTTGCCTTATCTAGCATTCCTAGTGACATTATCTGTTATTGTAATGCATGCTCTAACATATTCATCGAGCTTCACTGTCTGGTGTTTAGTCATAATGCAAGCGTCATAATGTACATGAGCAAGCAGAACCAGTAAATGCCTAGTTGCCCTGGGACCCTCTGTGGGTTGAAATTGAAAGAGGCAATCATCTGGTCCCAGAAATCAGAAATGCACTGTGACAAAGCCATATTGTAGCTTTAGGCCACTGCCCAGTGTATGAATGTGGTTAGAAAACTGCTTCTAATGCGAGGGGATGACTGCAGTTACTTATCCCCCTAAAACTAATTGGGTGGGGGTGAATGCCCAACAGTCTTCCCACGAAAGCTAGAAAGGGCAGAATGTTGGGATATCATTAGAGAAGCTGGGCACATTAGGTGTATCTCTTAATGTTTTACTTCTTCAGATACCCGTTTCTGTCCCATAGTAAAAACCCCTGGCCAGCAACATTATAAGAATTTTGGGGGCCTGGGGCCAAATATATTTTGGGGCCCATGACAGCTATGAATTTATGATCCAATATCAGCTCTTTCATGCCTTTGGTCAAGCCACTGACCAAACTCCAAATTCTAAGGCCCATATTTATGAAAAAGTGGCACATCAGAGGTGATGCGCCACTTTTTCTGTGTCCCCCAAAAATATTGACAATAGTGTAGCAAAGTGCAAGGTGACCCATAGGTTTTTATGGATGCTTCATTTTAACGCCTGCTATGACAAGGCATTAAAAATGATGCCACAAATGGCGCAGTGAAATCTGTTAAATTTCACAGTGCCATTTGTACAGACCTCCTAGCACCAGATCACCCCCTTGCATAATGTGTCGCAAGAGGTTACAAAGTGGTGCAATGCATATATATATTTACATATACACATATATTCATAAATAAAGCAAATAGTTTCCATGTTTTGCTAATAAATTTTATGCCATTTGATGAGTCTTCACAAAATTTTCCAAGAAACAACAGGCACGTTATGTCACTTCAGTTGCCATCTGGAAAGTTTTGAGGTGATCCATCAAGTGAGGGCTGAGAAAAATGGAGGTCCCAAAACACATTTTCCGCATTCATTTTCCCATAGAGATTTTGAATAGTGATAGTGCCAAAAGCACTGGACGGAATTACACCAAATTTGGCAGAAAGGTATCTCTTAGACCAGAAAGAGGCATTTTTGTTATTTGGTATAAATCTGTTCAGTAGTTTTAGAGAAATTAAAGGAAATATACATTGGTATATATAGAGTTGCGAAGGTTTTGCAACCCCTCTCGATCTCATGCTGAGATCTGACTAGATGACAACACTTCAACACAGGCTATTCTCGCTGGAGGGGCAATTCTCACTGGAGGGGGGACATGTGACCCCCTTTGAGGAGCCTCAGAAGGCCCTAGAGACTGTCACCCCCAGTGCCTGCTCATACTATCTCCCGGGGTGCCCACCTCCGGGACTTAGGTGTCTGCAGTGGCTTGGCTGCAGCTTTAACAGTTGCAGCCAAGTCACAGAAAACACTCCTCTTTCTGACAGCCGGACCTGTCAAAGTGGTCCTGCTGTCAAAAAGTGGAGTTTTCATCTCCGTTCCCTGCACACAGGTTTGCGTTCAAGGAACAGAGATGAAGGCTTTGCTCCAGCAACCACGGAGCTGCTACTTAAATCATCTCATTGGTTGATGGAGCATTGGGGCCATGGGAGAGGCCTTGAGGCTCCCACAGTGGTCGTGGATAGCCTGTAAAGGGCATATAATACATACATTAAAAAATCGTGAGGAACTATGGGGGATGCCTTGAGGCTCCCAGGCAGTCCCAGATAACACAGAAAGGGCTAAAAAAAAAAGTTTTAAAAAAAAGACAATAGCTCAAGTGTGAAGGTCAGAGATGCCATTAGGTGTTGAGGTTTAGAGTCCAGGTTTATTCCTAATCATTTCCCTCCTTATTTTATTTTTAAATGCACATGTTTAAATCTCATTCTGAAAGGGGATCTTACTGTTTTTGAATGACAAATACATATTTTTTTCAAATTGTGCAGAAATATCTAATTCTCAGCACCTTATACATCAAAGTCTAAAAACCTCTGTCTCTCTCCCTCTCACGCTCTTTCTGTCTTCCAATCTTTCTCCCACTCACACACCCACTCAGACACTTATGCACCCACTAACAGACCCACTCATATCCTCATGCACTCACTCAGAGCCCAAGTCAGACCCTCAGACATCCACTTAATTCCTTTCAGATAGTTATACACCCACTCACACACCCACTCAGATCAACAGATACTAACTATAACTCATGCCCTAAGAAATCTATAACTCGGGCCCTCACCATGCACTGGTAATTACCCACAAATTATGGCATTTATGACACCTTTGATTACATCATTGATAACATCAATGTAATATTAGCAGTAAAATGTTTGACGAAAAAACTGTGTGTGGCCGGGCGCATGATAAAATTTCCTTAGGGCACGAGTTACAGTTAGTTGAGATAATTCTAACTATAACTGACGATTTTCTAAGGTTCTGTATGTTTAAAATGTGATCCTAGCTATAATGTCCATGTAACCTTTGGATTTTTCAGTTTGCTCAGCTTTAGCTATGACATGACTATTAGTAAGTGATAAATAGTATGACATGACTATTAGTAAGTGTTAGTAAGTGGTAAATAGTAATACAACTTTCACTGTCACTGGTGTTCATATACTGAGTTTGGTTTGTCTTGAATGTTTAGCATTATGAATTTTTTGTTTAAGTTAAAAAAAACATTACGGTTATAACTTGCAACCACACGCTTGCTGCTCCTGTCCTGCCCTTCGGTTTCCTTGTGCTTGCCCAAATCCCCTCCCTCATACCTTCTTTGGTCCATTGTCATGCCCCTGCACCCTCCTTCAAGCCCTTCATGGTCCATTATGCTCCAACTGTCTCTCCTGTTTGTCTGGTATTGTCAGCTAGCTGTCCTTGTCTCTTTCCCCCCTATTGTCCATGTGCATGGCCCTGTCCCCTCCCTATTGCTTTCCATTGTCCGTTGTGTTGCACTGCCGCCCTGCTTGCCCTGTGTGGTGTATTATGCTGCTGAAACCCCTTACATCTACCAGGTGAGTTTGGTGCCCCTGCCTATCTCCCTCCTGCCCCCTATTATCCAAGTCCATGTCCCTACCCTATTCCTCCTGTCGTCTGAATCCAAATGTACCTACTTGCAAATATTTAAATTTTAGTAAGAGGGAGATTTTGAAAAACAAAACCTGAGACATTGATTTTCCCCACTGACTTACATTGAAAAAGAGGGGATTTTAGTCAGGACAGATAAAATAAAGCTCTGTTTGACTTAAAAAACATTGGGAATCTCCTACCTGAATTGGTTCTGTTGGCGTGAATGATTGTAATGCCAATGACACGCCCTCATCAGCAGCAGACTGGACTACGGCAACGCCCTCTACGCACGGACCACAACCAAGCTTCAGAGAAAACTCCAGCGCATCCAGAACGCTGCTGAACGCCTCATCCTCAACCTCCCCCGCCACAAGCACATCTCCGCCCACCTCAGATCCCTACACTGGCTGCCCATCGACAAAAGGATCATCTTCAAAATACTAATCCATGCTCACAAATCCCTCCATGACACTGGAACGGCCTACCTCAATGAACAAATCAACTTCCACATCCTAACCCGCCCGCTCCGACCTCCGACCTCACCCTCGCTACAGTCCCCAGCATCCAACGCACCACCTCCGGCGGCAGATCCTTCTCCCACCTCGGCGCCAAAACCTGGAACTCCCTCCCCACCAACCTACGCAAGACTGAGGGCCACCTAACTTTCAGAAAGCACCTCAAAACATGGCTCTTTGAGGACTAACACCCCCCCAACCCTACTGCCTTGAGACCCTACCGGGTGAGTAGCGCACTTAAGAAATGTTATTGATTGATTGATTGATTGACTAATGCCACTGACTCTTCCTTCTGTCCTCAATGGTCTGTTTTATTGCCACAGCCTCTCTTGCCTGTCCTGCATGGTTGGTTTGCTGACCTTCCCCACTTTCTCATGAACTCCATGGTCCATTGTGCTGCCACTGCCCATCCCGCCTGCCCAGCATGGTCAACTTGTTTCCTCTGTACCCTTCTCCCTGCCCTCAATTATGTTCTACTGACTTCTGCCTCCCCACAGTATTCTAATGAACACCTAGATTGTTAACATTTTATATTTGTTACAAAAGTGTGACACGCCATCTTGATGTCATCAAAACTGTAATATCTAAAGCAATTCCTTTAGAATTAAAAAAATGAGAGGGTCTTATTCCCATAGAAATTATGGTTAGTGCTCTAAAAACCTAAAATGAGGACATAATTTCTGAGTACTCAAATAGAGACAGAACACTTTTACATTACTTGCTTTCTTTATGTTTCTTGTCCAGTTGCTCACTTGATTATATGTTACACTTTCTGGAGATGATTTTGTGCTACAGCCAGAGCTGCAGACTTTGCCACTGGGGAACCAGCTTTGAGTTTTGCTGTCAGCTCGACATCCTGTGATTCTGAGCAAATCACTTAGGGCCTCATTTCGAGTTCAGTGGACGGGAAAGCCCGTCCGCCAAACTCCTGACAGGTTGGCTGCTGCCTTCGTGGTGTCCATCTGCCGGAGTTCTTAAGAGTTTCCTGCTAGGTTTGTGGGTGGAAACAGCAGTTACTGCATGCCAGCCTAGTGGGAAACAGGCTACAACATTGTCGCTGGCTCGTAATTGAGCAATGCTGCAGCACGGTGGGTGCACCAGTACCCTCACAATATTCACTGTCTACAAAGAAGAAAGTGAACATTGTGATGGTGCTGGGCACGGGGCCCCTGCACTGCCCATGCCAAGTGCATGGGCAGTGCCCTGTGGTCCTGTACACCTGTCCTCTGCCAGCCTTTTCATGGGGTGCTACCGCCATGAATGGCTGGCGGGGAACAAGGTAGTAATCTGCAGGGCAGCATGCAGTGCTACCCTGGTGGTATATTATCTCTGCCACCGCCAGGGCACCGGGGTCATGGATCCTGGCGGTGCTGGTGGTTCCCTGGTGGTCTGACTGCCAGCGTTTTAATGTGGTGGTTGGTCTGCCACCATGAGTGTGGGGGACTGACGACACTCTTAATGAGATCCTTTATCTCCCATGCTTACGACCAAAATAAATATGTCCTTGTGGAATGTAACCGATGCTCATGTAAAGCACTCCAATCCCTCTGGGTCAAGTCTGCGCTATTTAAAACTGCAAAAAAACAAAAAATTAAATGTTTTGCACACTTTTGTCATTTAGCTATACTTGGGCTACATTTGGGTGATATTTCTGCTACTGTTGGGCTCTCCTTTCTTTGGTGGCATATTTGTCATGAAGCTCCCTAATTTTCTCATTTTTTGCAGTATCCTCTGTAGAAAATGCTTTCAGTTTTCCAATTCGATTCCATCAAGATGGCGTTCAGCCGTGCCACACTTCTGGCATTAATTCAGAATGTTAGCACTTGGGTTGCTCATTAGAGCACTCTAGTAAAGATGCTGATCTCCAGGAAGTTAACTGGCAGTCTGCTGCTGGTGCTGAAAGTGAATGTTTCAATCTGCATGTCAGAATGTTTTAAAGAAATAGAAGAGGAAGATATTTTAGAACTCACTTAAAAGAATGTCCTAATTGTTCTTTCTATACCACTAACCATAATTTATATGACAAAATGAATACCTCATTTTGTTCCTTTCTAAATTAAATGTTTTGCGTTTTACCAGTTTGATTCAACCAAGACAGCTTTAGGTGTGCCTCACTTTTGTCATAAGTAAGACTGTTAGCACAATAGTCTTTAGAACACTCTGGGAGGCTGCAGTAGAACACAAGGGAATCAACTTGAAGGCTGCTCCTGTTGGATGTACCTTTTTCTGAGAATGTCAGACTTCATTCTCATATGGCTGAGAAAGATAGTGTGAATATACAGAAAATATGCTCTCATTTTAAAGGACGCAGTGGAATCTGTTATATTCCACTGTGTCATTATTGCAGTTCCCCTTTGCACACAATATGCATGGCACATGCATAATGTGGTGCAAAGGGTAAGAAAATGGCGCAATGCATGCATTGGCAACTTTGTAAATATGGCGCAGCAATTTTTGAAGCCTGACGCCACATTTGCGTAAAAAATTACGCTATTGTGGCACTAGTGCTTCATAAATCTGGGCCTATGTTTCTACTTTTACTACAATAGACAAAGCCCAGCTTTCTCTAAAAAATATTTTCACCTCTCAGGCTAGGGCACTTTGCCGGCTGCTATTCCAGGGATCAGTACCCTAACAGGGGATCCTTCATCCAACAATACCAACCAGATAGATATACTGGATTCAAGCCACTATTCTATTCTCATTGTTTCAGAGGATTCCGTTCAAAGGGAAATAGGAACAAAGGAGAACAATTCTCAGGTAAGAGTTTCCAATTCTGGCCTTCCTTCTGTAGGAGGCAGGTTGGCTCTGTTTCTAAACGCATGGTCCTCTCTCTCCACAGATCCCTGGGTAATTCAGTCAATTCAAGGGTATCTCATAGAATTCTATGAGCAACCAGTCCAGTCTCATCTCCCTCAACCTCTTATTTTTTCTCAGGATCAAAATCTTCTCATTTACAACAAGATTCTATTTTTTCTCTCAAAACAATCTATAGAACCAATGTCTTTTGACTTCCCACGTTTTCTCAGTTCCATTTTTCTAGTTCAGAAGAAGAACAAGAAATTTTGACTTGTCTTGAATCTCAAGACTTTCCACAATTTCGTCATATATCATCACTTCAAAATAGAGAAGATTCTCCCTCTCAGAGATATTCTCCTTCAAAATGATTGCTTTGTCTGGTTAGACCTTCAGGACGCTTATCTTACCATTCCAATTCACCCATGTCACAGAAAATATCTCCAATCCCAATAAGGAGATTCCTTTTCTCTTTACAGAGTTCTTCCCTTTGGTCTTCCGTCAGCTCCGTGGTGTTTCACCAAAATTCTCAAACCTATTGTGGGTTTTCTCAGAGCACAAGGAGTGCGTCTTATTGTGTATTGTGACAATTTTCTGTTAATGGCCCAAGACAAAAATCTTCTTCTCCCTCACCTACAGTAATCCTACGATCTTCTTCTCCATGTAGGTTTTCTCAAAAATGCCCAAAAATAAGCACTAATTCCTGCCCAAGAGTTGGGTTTTCTCATAGACACATCTCTCTCTATGCTTCAACTTCCTCAACACAAAGTCACTCTTGTGAAAAAGAAAATTTGTCATTCTTTAACTCTTACTCACCTTTCTCTCAGGTCTCTAGATGGATAAGTGAGTCTTCTAACCTCTTCAATCCAGGCTATCTTTCTGGGGCCACTTCAATATCTGGCTCTTAAAAGGTTAAAAATATGGCATCTTCATAAAGGACTTGCATACTCATATCAAGTTGCTTTGGACCAGGAGTCCAGACATGGATTCCTTTGATGGCTAACTCAATTGGATGCTTGGAATGGGAGAACAATTTTCTCTGCCACCTCAGATCTTGTCTTAGAATCTGATGCAAGTGGGACAGGTTGGGGCGCAAGATGTGGTCAGTTCTCGACTGGAGGCACATGTCTCAGAAGGAGTGCTTCTTTCATATAAACAGTTTAGAGATGCTTGCATGTTCCTTTGCCATCCAATCCTTCACAAAAGAAAGAGTCAGTTGTTCCATTCTGTTGAGAATGGACAATTTGACAGCTGTCAGATATATCAATCATCGCAGAGGTACAAGATCCAAGATTCTGGCAGATCATATCAAACATCTTTGAGAATATTGTTTACACCAGAATATTTCAGTCAGAGCAGTTTATCTTCCCGGGAAAATTAAATGTCATGGCAGATTGGTATTCCAGACATCTTCAGGATTCAAGCAATTTGCAAATGCTGCCTTCCATGTTCAATTAACTTTCTTCCATCTTCGGCAAAAGGTCAATAGACCTTTTCGCTTCTTGGCTCAACTCCCAGCTTCCTGCCTTCTTCGGTTGTAGACAAGACCCTTAAGCCTTATCAACGGATGTTTTCCTCTAACCTTGACCTCAAACTCTTCTCTATGCCTTACCTCACTTTCTACTAATTGCACGAGTTCTAGCCTAAGGTCACAGAGTTCTAGCCCAAACTCGCAGGTAACATTCTTCCCTTGTCATAGTAAACCTGTTTTGGGAAGCTCAACCTTGGTATCCCACTCTGTTGGAGATGGCTTCAGACTACCCTGTTTGGCTTCCTCATTTTCCCGATTTCTTGCTAAACCTTCTGGGTCATCAGCACAACATGATTCTGGAAGGCTCAATTTTTCTAATCGCTTGGAGGATTTCGGGTCATCCTGGAGAACCCCAGGAATTTCGGAGGAAGCTATCAAGCTCATTCAACAATTTTGGACCCCTGGCATGTCAAAGATATACCAATCAGCCTGGCTCACCTGATGTAGGTGGCATATGGACAGGAATTCAGATCCCTTTTCAGCTGATGTAACTCTTGTTGATAATTTCCTGACCTCTCAAGGTGAGACATATTATACTATCAATACCTACAGATTAGTTATTTTAGCAGAACATACAAGAGTAGATGGCAGACACATCGGAGAACATCCTTTGATTTGTCGACTGTTAAAGGGAGTAAGATTTTTTAAAACTCCTATTCCTAAATATAACAAAATGTGGGACATTAACTTAGTGTTAAAATTGTTTATCGCATGGCAGGACAATGCATTGCTGTCCCTAAAGCAACTTTCTGCCAAATTAACTATGCTTTTATGTTTAATTTCTTTAAAATGTGTTTCAGATCTTCAACCTTTAGATGTAGCTTCTTTCCATTACTCTTCTCATGGTGTTTCCTTTCAAGTCCACAGACGTACCAAAACCAACTTGACTACAATTCATTATCCTTTTTCCCTCCTCCACCCAAATTGTGTTTGAAATGCTTTTAAGTCTTAAATTAATCGCACTGTAGATTTGAGATCCCCTTCTGCTCATCAGTTACTAATTTCTTTTCAAAACCCCCACAAACCTGTTTCTTCTCCTACCTTAGCCCGTTGAGTTAGATGGGTTATGTCCGTAGCTGTAATTGACATTGAATCCTTTGGTGCCCATTCAGCTAGAGAAGCTATGGTTTCTCGAGTTTTCTGGGCTGGTGCTTCATTACATTATATTCTCAAATCTGCAGTTTGGTCCAATGTAAACGCTTTGAATTTTTTTATTGTTAACCGATCTCTCATGTATCTGATTCTGTTATTGCAATGCTTTGGACACGCATAATATGAGCCTCCGGTCTTGTAATAAAATTGAGATTTTCCTAGCTTTAGTGTCAGAAAGGCTAGATTTTATTAAAGATATGGAGGTGAGTATTACCCCACAGCTGTTGATTAACCCTCCCAGTTTTATTTCTTTTATGCAGTATCAGCACCATCAACCAGCGCTGCTTCCTCCTAAGTCTGATAGTTTAGTTTCTCCAAACAGGATTTTCTTCGTCTCCAGGAACCTTCGTTCCCGAATTACCTGAATGTTCCTCAGCTTCCAATGCTCTTTTCACCCACTTGTTCATCATGTTATTTACATTTTTTTCTTCTGTTCCTCTTTGATTTACTCACTTAAAGAAAAGAGGACTTGTTGTTTGCAGTCAACATAATTATTATGTTACTTGATGTCCTATTGGTTGTTCCTTTGTGATGTCACTTAGTAGTTTCTGTTGTGTCTTTTTCTGGGAAATGTAGAGCTTGCTTGACTGCTAAATAAAGCAAGAAAAGACTGCATAATACCCTCCTCTGTATCTTTAATAAAAAGAAAATCTCAATTAACTATTTACTATTGTTAATTAAAGGAAAAAATGGGAATGCATTTAATAGTATTTTAACAATACTACTGCCAATTCTTGTACCACTACTAATAATAACAACAATAATTATAATCATTGTAAAAGTAATTATTGCTATTAATCGCATTAATAGTATTTGACTATTCATAGCATTCACATTAGGGTAATAAGTATTTGTATCACTTATGTTATTAGTAATTATATTATTATTGTATTCTTATTCTTAAAATAACCTTGGGCACACACAATTGTACTGCTTACATTTTTAAGAGGCCTCCTGCTTGTCTTGCCTTTCCTTTTTAGAGGACAGAACTAGGCATGCAGCACAATGTTTATGCTTCTCTGTACTGTCATCTCTACCCTGTGACTAGTTTACACTGCTGAATGATCATCGCACAAACGCTAATAGAATTCCACTAACATATTGTACGCGCTTTAGCATTAAACATAACTGTGTGAAATGTTATTTTCAAAGTGTATGCAATGTACATGAGTTTGTATCACTTTTATGGCAAGGGTAATCGTACACTTTGTCCCAGAATGGCATTCTAGAAATTTACATCACATTAATGATCCCTAACAGATGGGTACTAAAGCACGAGCACATTAAGCATGTTTGAAGGCAATTTATAATGGAAAGATCACAGTAAGAATTGCAGCTCAGTACACTGGAATCCACAGAGAGGCTGCTAGAAAGGCAAAGCTGAACCTTTATATCAGATTTGGAGTGAATTAGGGGCACAGAGGGATAATGCATAGAAGCCAATAGTCAGCCTCATAGAAGGCGAGGATTACATCTAACGGATTTTGACCCCACCCTACCGAAATCATGTGTGCCCCATATTTTTATGAGTCCGGTGCAAAGATCCCTTTGTTCAGGGATCATTATTATTACTTGTGTGAAATTGATCACACCCAGAAATTATTGGGTCCGATGAAGTCTGCACCACTAACCCCTCCACCCCCAGGCGTACATTTCAGCAGGTCAAAGCTGTTGAAATTTACTTGGGGAAAAAGAAACAGTAAATACTGGTACATTCGCCAAAATCCATATTATGCCCAAAATTTAGAATATGTGATATTCAGAGTATCTGATAAAATCTATACTCCATTGTGATGGACTGTATGGGATGCAATTATCAACTCATCAAACACAGCGACATACAAGATTGAAGTTTTAGGACCTGATTTAAAGTTTGGCAGTCAGGGTTCTCCTGTTGCAAATACAGCTAAATACTCTGTCTAGCAAATGTTTGGTCTGCCCACCTCATTTAGAGATAGGCACACCATAAGCCTTCGATTGACAGAGCTCCCACTGGCTCCATCAACAGGAAGCTTCCTCAGGCAGCTAGGCAGAGGAGGACCTATCAAAAGAAGGGAATTAGAATGGCCACCATATTTAAGGTGAACAGTATAATGTCCTTTTTTCAGTTCCTTAGGCAGGGACTGAAAAAAACCAATGAAGACTACCACTCCCTGGGATAAAACTCTTTTGGGGGGTCAACTGATTTTTGTTTGTTTTCAAGACTCAATCTCCTGCTTTGGGAGTTTGTTTCTGATAAATAAAAAATGTTAAAAGTTTGGTGTAGGGCCTTTAAATACAGTGGTGGGCATCCACTAAACTTTTTGTACCTTAAAGGGAACCACTGGCATGAAAGATGGCTGGTGGGAAGGTGAGATTTAAAGGAGGTGTATTCCTCCTTCATGCATGGAAACCTTAAATGAGAAAGCGGCCCACTATGCTTGACCTGACTGTAATATTTTTTTCAGCAGATTTAGGCATTTTGCTTCACACAAACTGATAAGTCTAAATGAGATTTTTGACACACATAAAATATGATATGCCCTACATTCAGTTATACAAACCGCATAATAAGATGGCTCATTTAGTTGATGTGCCCTTTGAAGAGAGTTGGGGGTGTCCCAAAATTCGTAGGTCAAACATCTAGATGGACAACCCAGAGTTTATCTTTCAAAGGTTGATAAATATCTTATCATTGACAGTGGTGCTGTGAATGTGAAATTGTTCCTCCATCAAGTAAGAAAAATAGGCCACCCTGTTGAGCGGTTCGGTAGTAAAATCAATAACTGGCATGCCATGGGTCCCCAATCCCTAGCTGCCGTTGCCAGTCCTGCAGTAATGATAGGTATGCTCCTGACCACTGACTTAGGTAATAAAATGACAACTGCTACTCAGAGCACTTTGAAACAATAAGATTTCGGTAGGAGGCAATACATAAAATCATGTGCTACTATGACCTGTCTTCTAGGACTGCAGGCAAATGCATCTAGTGTGTAACCTGCTACAAGTAGCCGGGGGGAAAAGGTGGAGTTGTATAACTAGCCCAGGAAAACATAGTCAACGCTACTAGATTCCAGTGTTTTACTCAGGCACCACAAGTTAATCTGAAAAAATATAGTACACCGATTCCCATAATTCCAGAAAAGTATTAATTTGAGTATGAATTTCATGGTTTGAGAAGCTTTCTGTCTTTTTTTAAGGATTTACAAAAATCTCCTCCCAGAGTTCTCAATGAAATCTACATAGCTAACAGATTTCTGTTAAACTCTGCCTTGGCTAAATGTACACATACAGACAAATGTCAGGAATAAAATTAGTAAAAATGATTATTTGAACATTAAGGCCCATATTTAGAATTTTTGAACCAAACCAGCGCCGGCGCTAGTTTGCGTAAAAAAAATTACCGCTGGCTAACGCCATTCCTATGGGCCATGTGGGCGCCTTATTTAAGGATTGACGTTAGCCGCCGCTGCTGGCTGGTCAGAGTAAAAAAAAAAGACTCAAACCAGGCAGCGCTGGCGTAGAGGATCAAAAAATGTTGTGGGTCAAAAAATGGTGCAAGTCAGGTTTGAGTCAAAAATCATGGCTCAAACCGGACTTGCACCATTTTTTGACGCACAACCCCCATTGAAATGACTCCTGTCTTAGCAAAGACAGGAGTCATGCCCCCTTGCCCAATGGCCATACCCAGGGGAATTTTGTCCCCTGGGCATGGCCATTGGGCACAGTGGCATGTAGGGGGGGCCAAATTAGGCCCCCTCATGCCACTTTCAAAAATAAAAAATAAAAAAATAATAGTTACCTCAACTTACCTGTACTTACCTGGGATGGGTCACCCCATCTATGGGTGTTCTCCTGGGGTGAGCAAGGGTGGCAAAGGGTGTCCCTGGGGGCAGGGAAGGGCACTTCTGGACTGCTTCCATGGTCTGAGACCACAGGTCCCTTATCGCCTGCCCTCACCCAGGCGTTAAAAAATGGCGCACATCAGGCTGTGCGCTGTTTTTTAAGGCCCGCTTCCTCCTGTGCGTCAAAATGTTGCAGAAGTACCCAGGCCTTAATGTCTTTTTTTGGACGGGAACGCCTACCTTGCATGTCATTAACGCAAGGCGGTTTCCCGCATCCAAAAAATTATGCACACGGAGGTCTTTTGACATCCTCGGGGTCGTGCGTCATTGTTTAAATATGGGGCAAGGTTTGCGCCGAATGTGCGTCAACATTTTTTACACACATTGAGCGCAAACAGAGTATAAATGTGCCCCTTAACGTTTTTCTGTTTTTCCTTCTACCATGATACATTTTTACTCCAGGCAAAACTCTATTCCCAACCCTCTTGCTATCATGGGGCTGTTTGTTGCACTTTTGGGCCACGTTTGCACATGTAATTCAATGATTCAGGGTTAGAAAAAAAACTTTAGGAAGGAAGTAAATGATCACAAATTTGTGAGTTTTCACTATGTTCTCAATGGTCTCCTCATTACCCTTCCCCACCTTTAAACACTCGTTCTCACTCCCACCCCTAACCTTAGTGCTGTGGAAAATCTACTGAAGGAGCCCATTTTTGATGGAGTTAAGATCAATATTAGTGCGTAAATTATCAAAGGCATTCAATCTTTGAAGCTAAAGTCAGGAATGATGCTGGCAGGAGGACTATTTGCCTTTGCACACCCAAGTTGAGGTTAGATGTGTAAAAGGAAGATACACATTTTGTGAGACTATGTTTCTCTCTAAAGATTAAGGCTGTAAGACTGGTTATACCCAGGCTGCAAAATACTTTCAATATTCATTTAATGTGTCAGACGGATTCCGGAAATGTCTAGAAAGGACAAATTCGGTCCGGACCTTGCTTCATTCTACACTTAGACCCATTATATTGACTGTGGGATCCATCCTTTGTTATCAATCCATGAGAGACCTTAGGCAAACAATGACCACTTTAGCTTCTCACTACATGCCTGTTGGACATACAATGCGGGTGGTAAGAGAGGTTTCTGCACGCATTGGTATGGCAAGTTGTACATTAAAATAACACGATCATATTTCCTATCCCCAATCACAATAAATCTGAATATGTTGGGCAAACCTGTGTGGAAAAATTGCCTGGCAATGAGCAAATTACTGTGATTTTTGGTGCAGGTGCACAGATGTCCACAGTATTTGCCTATATATGAGACAGATATTCATCATCACAAGTTAATTCTGCTTCTAAAATCTTACCCTGGAAATGTTCCTCTCATTATTTTAAAATAAACGCTTATGCTATGACATTAAGTTAATCAGCTGGGATTCAATTTTTGACTACTGCTGCTGTGCAAGTCAATTAAAGAAGAAATACATTTGTTGCACTGCAGTTTTACTGTCTGTATGCGAATCGTGCGGCACTTTCAATTAAGCCTTTTTAATAAGGCTTTAATTGACATGCACATTTTCGATTAACTGTTGACTCATAAGAAATATATTTCACTTACAATTTGCCTACAGTATGTTCGTGTTCTCACTAAGTACCAAAATGTAAACCAATTTCATATACACTAGGTATAAGCGTAACGTATCATTTTAAACAAGAATTGACATAGTCAATTGGTTTGGCTTTCGAGCAACAAACTATTATTATTAGGCGTCACTAAAGTACGCAGTACAGCTAGAGCACGGCCAGCACCAACTTAATCTTTTCTAACAGCACAGATGTTAGCAGCATCAACAGCTCACACTCACATCCCCACAGACCAACACAACAGAACACAAACAACAGCAATACAAGCTTTTCATGTTCTTGAGTATTTTTTACTTCTGTATTAGATTACCTGAAAATAGGTACACACTCTTACATGGGCAAATGATGGACGAAGAAACAGATGGGGCTCAGAGAAAAACAATCGCGAGCGAAAAAGGAAGTCACTTTAAGGGCCTAATTAACAAAGGTAAACTTACACTTTTTTGCAAGTTTACTATTTTTTTGTTTTTCATAAACTACAAGTTTAGTTTTACAAATAGTAATGTTTTGACTGCAGTAACTCCGTAGTCAGAGTAGAGAACTTCGTACATAAAAAGATAGGCTGAGCTTATCTTTTTATGTGCAGAGTCTCTCTCATAATTATGGCGTCTCACAGTCATAAAATTACTATTAGTAAAATTAAACCTGTAGTTTGTAAATACCAAATAGTAAATTTACACATAAGTGAATGTTTACCTTTCTGAATCAGGATCTAAAACTGTACAAAGTAACAAGAACTATTAAGGTCTACTCTTGAGTGATGTGTCTTGTTCTGAATTTCTTCCCTTGAATGCGTGTACTGCCACTACCTAGAGGCTGAATGGAGGTTAATTCAGAGGTCGTCAAACTGGGGGTGGCAGGTCCCCTGGGGGTCTTAATTGATCTGAGGGTGGGAGGTGCCAAGCTTTATCAAAGCATCATGCTGATACCAGTGCTTTGTTATAAGTTAAAAGAAAATGAGTGTCAGTAAGTTACTCTGTAGTGGGCCGTCACTAGCATATTATATCATTTATATCCTGGGGAAAGGGACTCTTACTATTCCTCAAACCCCCCGCATCCTTTATTTCTGATAATCACACTTTTCATACTCCTTGCTGAAAAAAACCCTCAGCGGACCTTGTGGTTCTCTACCAAGTTGCTTCAATTTAGAAAGGGCCAGAACATATGGTTTTTCCTGTTGCAATCCTAGGTGTACAGCTACCCGCCCTGTAAACAGCAGGAACTGTATTCACTTTCTATACACAAGCTTTCCAACGCCAGGATGCCGGTTGGGTGGCAGTGCATTTCACAAATGTTTTAAATAAATAATAAATAGTTAGACCTGGCTGACCATAATAGTATGTTTGGCAATCATCTTTTGATTACATTTTTAAAAGAGATAAGATAACAGGGGTGGGGGGCTAAACATTAAAACGTTTGAAGACCACTGGGTCAGTTGATGCTGATGAGAAGTGAGTAAGTGCGAGGAGAGATGATGTTGAGGTGAGAAAACGCTCAGGATAAGGCTGAGGATGAAGAAAGATGTGTGGCAAAAGATGAACATGAGAAAGAGCTATGAGTGAGATAAGGGTTCAGCAAGGGTGCTTTTGAGGGGAAGTTGGGATGAGGGTGGGCTGTGAGAATGAGGTGAGAAGGGGTAAGGCCAGAGTTAAGCAGAGGCGAATCAGTGAAAAGGTAGTTTCACAAGCTCGGATCCAAGTAGAAAGGTTAACTGTTCTAAGAAATGACCAAGTAGTTCAGGGCTGCTCTGAACCCTTATTTGGAGACTGAGACTCGCTCAATCTGTATCCTATCTGTGGGTACACTGAATGCTTTGGTTTCGAATGACCTTGGCTGAATATATTTCACAAGCACCAAATTCAGGAATGCAAATGGGGAAAAAAATTAACTATTGCATACTTGATAAATCATACTGCTCAGTCCTTCATTTGTAAATAAAAACGTGCCGGTGCCCAAAGCCTTTCTTTTAAACATGCGGCTGCTGCAATTAAATGTAGGAGCACGAAATACTGAGGCAGTGTAATCCTGACCCATCTCGGGCCTCTTTAACCCATATAAAGCCACTCCCTGCCCCTCAGCTCACTCTTGCAGCTTTCTACTTGCTCCCTTTGTGACGCTTTTTCGTTTTTCTCTCCCTCCGCCTTTCCCATATGTGTCTTTTGCTCGCAGCAAATGCTTGAGGCAGAAGAATAAGCCCTGGCGCTCAAAAATAAGTGCCGGTGCTCAGCACCGGAAACAACAAGCACAAATTAAGCACTGATACTGCCCGAATTGTGATCTCACACAATGTCATGTTTCAAATGAATACAACAACATACCAGGTGCAAAACGTACATCTTTGGAAAAAGCTGTGAGCCATGTGTAGTTTACATGGATTATTGGCAAACATCTCCTGTCACTCACTTTGAGAAGATTTGAAAGAACAGGCATAATATTGGGAATATCATTCCAAACTCTACAATGGCCAAAATGTACTATAGAGATATTGAAGGTAAACCTAAATATCCCTGGCATGCCCCAATAATTTATTCATAATATTTCTTTTCTACTCCAGGAAGTCAGAGTTAGCAGGGCAGACAGGTTTTCTCTGACCCAGTCACCATGACTGGGAGAAATGTCATTAGCACACCCAACAGGTATCAGTTTCAGAGGTGGGAGCGGTTAATTCATAACTACTGGAGAAATGAAAATGTTCTGGCAAATTTGAATATTTCAGACACATCAAGGACACAGTTTATTGTACTGATGGATCTATAATGTTTGTAATTTCTATTTGATGAACAGGGCCACGGTTCACAAAAATATATGTACTATCGTGACTGATATATCAAGCAGATAATTTCTGATTGGATTGAACTGTCTTACAAAAAGTGCCACAACACTCACCTATCTGCTTCTATTTTCTTATGGCTATTTCTTGTTTCTGAGCACAGAGTACAAAGAAAACTTTGATGGAATGTTCAAGAGCCACCTAAATTCAGCTACTACCCTAAGATAGGAAAGCGCACATCAGCCATGGCCGATTGTGATGGACGGAGGGGCCATCCTCCCCACATTTTGCCCAAGAAGAAGAGTGTGCCTCATGCTGGCAAAGATCAGCCTGACAGAGTCTCTTATTGTTCAGGTCAGGCAGTCAGGAGCTGGACATGCACAAAATGTGCAGGCTCCCGCATGTCTGAGTTGAACTTTTCCAGGCTGTAGATTTCACAGCTCCTGCAGGCATGACCCTTTCCTCCTCGCAAAGCACCTCATGGCCCTGACTCTTGTGATGAAGGGGAGTGCCACTGATTGCTTTGGATCTGGGTACTTACGTTTTAAGCCCTGAAGTGCCCAGGTCCAAGTGTCAATCAATTTCTCCCCTCTTCACAGAGTAGGGAGGGGTCAGTAACACTCACTGTGACAATGGAGTGACATAAGGTCAGCCAATGAGAGAAGGCAGCAGTCCCAACCCTCCTGGGACGTCCATGGCAGAGCGGCACATGGAAGTGTGTTTTATTTTGTAATGTTTGGGTCCTCCATGCATATATGTGTGAATATTTAGCTTTGAGTGTTGTGAATGGATGTGTTTATGTGCACTCATGTATGAATTCATCTGTGTGAGTGAGTGTGTATGTGTGTCCAGTCCATTACCCTCACTGCTAAAATTACTGGTCTCCATTGGTGGGTGCACATGCTATACAGTTCAAGGTCTGCTGCATATATAAGGATACATATTCTTCAGCTGTTTGGCTCCTTGCAGGCTGATGATGCTGCTCCTGAGTAGCTTTTTGGCCTCCCAATGCCTAGAGCAGGCTTGACAGCACTGACAGATGTAAACTGGCCAGCCCATTTTAATATAGTGTTAATATGGTGCAAGGTACGACAAGGTGCATCTCAAATTCAAGGATCTACATAATCCCTAGCAACGAGGCAGAGATGTAAATCAGCCGGTGCCACAGCACTGGGGTCCAGAGATGAGAGAAGGTCTCAACATGCTCTGTGCTGCCTGAAGTTGGATTACAGGTCGCCCGCTATGAATGATTAAATCTCCCTGGGCCCTCACACTAAATACTTCTGTTGGAGTGAGGAGCATTATGGAGGAGAAGGCAGAGGGTAAGAGAGAAACAGAGAAGAAATAGGAAAGACATTTAACAAAAGGAAAGGGAGAAAGATAAAAAGGAGAAAAGAAAGTGACAGAAAAGCAGAAGAAGATAAAGCCAAGCAAATGGAAAATGGATGAGGAAGAAAAAGGGGCCACAAGGGTTGATGGGGGAAGAAAATGAGGAAGGAGATGGAAGATAAAGAGAGAAGTGAACCCACTTTATAGATGTGAGAGAAAGGGAAAAAGGAGGTATAGATGACAGTCAGATTAAGGGGAGGTTGCAGGGGAGAAGGGAAGGATGCACATAGAAGTGAGAAAGGATACTGGACAATAGAGAAAGAGAGAAATGGGAGTAGAAAGATGGACAATGGGGTTTAAGGGAGGGAAGAGAAAAATTGTGAGAGAAGAGGATGAAGGAGACAAGGGCAAGTAAGAATGAGGAGGTGAAAAAAGCCAGAGGAAGCAAAGGGACGGGAAGATGAAAAGAAGGATACAGGTTATTATTAGAGATGAAAGGCAGGTAGAATGAGGAACTTGGAGACCTATAGCTACCATTGGTGCAGCTGGTGCAGTAACACTCAGATCCATCCCGTACTGTGACTGTCTTTTGCTACAAGCCCAGAGTGCATGGGGTCCATTTTAGATTCTTGCACTGGGGTTCATCGTAGACTGTCTGCATCATTGCAACAAGGTCATAATTAAGGCCATTTGTTTCACTGACAAAGCCCATGTGTTCATTCATTCTTTAGTGCCTGCATTACCTTTAATTTAGCATTGTCCATAACTTGGTGAGGTTTCCAGCTCAATGTTCAATAATACAGTCAACCATAAAAATACTAATCCTATTTTAACCAAGCCTCAAAGAAAGTCCAGGTAGTCTGTGTTATATCAGAGATCCTATTGTGGCGAGAACGGGGAGAATCTACATGAACTGGATTTCTGATGTATTCTAACCTCATCCTCCGGCCAAAAGATGGAGGGATATGTACATAATACACAGTCTGAACCGTGTGAAAAACCTTTTATCAACACCTTGAAAAGGTGTTTGGCTTTTCTTAAAATGGGTGCATGCTTGCATGCTCGCATTGGAAGGAGACTGATCTTTTAAAGGTCTACCTGCTAATGAAGTATAGTCCTTTCCACAAATGAAGTATTGATTCAGTTGAAGAAAGATAGACAAATCCTCCTTCGGAATTTCATGGTTAAATAGGGGCCAGGCACACCTTAAACAAAAGATGACAGATGAGCTGACCCATTAATAAAAAAAACAAGTGAATTGTGTTGTCACTAATGTTTCAAGATCTGAATAACACTTCACAACATTTCTACACTACTGTTCACACAGTTTAAACAAATAGACTTTCCACAAAGTATCACTCAAAGCAACCCACATGGTGGTAAACTCGCCATGGTTCACAGCAGAGTTCAACATCCTACAACATCAGTCCCTAACTGCCTTATGTTGATAATGATATTCTTTCTCTGTACAACGGCTCAATGTACTTACTGTAGCAAAAAAAAAACAACGTAATATGTAGGCCACTAAGGATGCTATCTGATACTGTTGTTGCATAGCACACAAGAACGGGTTTGCATGCCCTTTTATCACTGATTGAGTTTTGGTGATTTTGGTGATTTGTCCCTGTTGAGACTGTAGACTTTTGGTGATGTGTCCCTGTGGTGATTTATCCCTGTGGAATCACATTGTAATTAAGCCTTCCACCAGATCAATATATGTTTACCTCCGCCTATCAAGATCAGAAACATTTTTAGGTCTTGTTTTGTTTGTTTTTAGCTCACTGGTACTGTTGTTCATGGGTTGTTTTGTCTCCATCCCTGTAAGTCACTGTGAAGAGCTTCTAATTGAATGCAAAGGCTTCCCAGCAGGTAATTTCAGAGGTGGATTGAATCTCGAAGCCATGCTGCCAATGCAGTACAGTGTGAGATGTATTGTGGGTGAATAGTTGTTGACATTTCAAAGGCTTAAGGAATGATGAAAGTCTTTCATTATCAGTGGGATGCTAAAAGGGAGGAGTACTCTTTCATTAAGATTCCTGCACAACTTTGTTGATCTGTCAATAGGTCTGGCTTTTGAATTAAAGCAGTACTTTTTATGTCATTGATGGCTTTATGGACTCAATAGGCCATCATACATGCAGTCTGTCACTCATCTTTTCACTAATGTATCCATTCATCCATCCACTGAATATTAATACATTCAACTTTTGACACAACTACAATAACACACAAAAAACTCAAACACCTATACAAGGTAAATTAAAAGTATATAAATAGCAAAAAACATGCTTATGTCTAAACGTGACGGGCATATGCTTGCAATAACCAAACTAAAGCTAGAATGTTGCAGAGGTATTGTAAGACGCCTATTGTTATTTGAAGGTTTCAGCATGGCTTTCACATTTAGAATCAACTTGGTGGTCATAGTGGAATGGCAAATCAGTGATACACTTCAAGCAATAGCATTCCATAAAGGTCTCCTTGTTTAGAGGACGTAGCCATGTGGGATGCAGTGCACTGCAGATGAGATGAGCTCCAGCAAGCAACCTGTTAGCACGACTTGGAGAGCTGCATCATCCTCTTAAGAAACATTAAAATAAAAAGAGGCGAAGCAAAAAAAAAAGTGAAAAGGAAACTATAAAATGAGAACACTGAAAATTAAAAGACTGGCCAATCGGACCTGAAATTGAAGTGCACTCATTTTCAGGTATATGTACAAATGTGAACAGAAAATGCTGGCATTCACGGAGCAAGAGAGCTAATGACTTATATGAAGTGTGCCATTACCTCATGAAGTACACTTTTATGGTATGGAATCAAGTATAACTGACGCTCAGACCGACTAACAGCAGAACAGATCTGACCTAAAGGCCTGCCATGCATCTCTATGGATATATATTTATATACAAGGAGGGGTGCATTATTTAATGATTTTATTACAAGATCCTAGTAGACAGCTAAGAAGAGAATATATCAAGAATTATTACAGTGTAAATCTTCTCCCCCTAGGGTTGTCAGAGGTGGTAACCAACACCAAAATCCTTCCATAAAGAGATAATCTGTAGCATTTTATGTAAAGAATACCTCTCTGTAGCCTTTGATACAGAGAAATAACACTTAACTCTTAAATGCTTATTTGCTCTAATATTTGCTTTTCAAAATAAATATATCAGGCCTACTTCTTTTATGATAACTTTTCATGATAATAAACAGATCAGACCTGGCATTGGAAATATTTTTTGTTACTGAACCAATTAGGCCTCTAGCTATTTTCACTGGCTTATCACCATAACCAATTGAGACCTTGTGTACGGAGTTTAAGATTTCCCACAAGGCATCCATCAGGCATGCAGTTATAAATTACATACTATACAAAATTAGAGTTTGCAAAGCAAACTACTATATCTCCTAAAATGACTTAACAAGGATTCAAATCTTCTACACACACCATTTGTCAGAGAATAAACAGAATTGAGGCCCTCACCTACTATGTGGTAATCTGAAAGATATCATGAAACAAAATACATATCTATAGGCTTTAATACAGCCTAAAAACAATCTACCCTTAAATGTTTATTGACGTTAACATAAGCCTTTCACAAAATATCTGCCCTACTGCCTTCATTGTAACTTTTCATTATAAAATATCAGGCCTATAACCTTTATTTTTGGCCTGTCACCTTAACAAATTGGACCTACATTTTTTTATTTAAAAATCCATACAAAACTAAAGTTAGCAAAATACTATGCAACAACTCTCAATAGAGGCTAACAAGAATTATCAGAATTCAGTCATATACCCAGTATTAGTCAGAATGGGTAACCAAAACCATTGCCTACCATGGTGATCTGTGACATTATATTTATGTTTTTATTTACTTATAAATGTTTTTATATATATAACCAATTACTCTCCAGGGGGCTGTAACATTATGCGATTATTGTCCAATTTTATAGGTCTACTGGGGTTCCCATGTGCATACCAAAATAAATAAAACAGCGCTGCCACCTTTGTAATAACTTTTCATAAGTAAGAGGCCAAACCTATTATGTCTGGCACCTTTCTTCTCATAGCAATCAAGCCTTTACCCTTTATCATCGGGTTTTCACCATAGCAAATACAGCCCTGTTGTACTGAATGTAAGATTTTCCACAAGGCAACCATGAAGCATTCAGGTATAAAATTACAAGTGTATACAAAATGACAGTTGTCAGAGGAAAATACTCTCTCTCCTAACAGGCCTTAACAAGAATTCTCAGTGTGAAAATCTTCTAAGGCCATGGTTTGTCAAAGGGGGTAATCAGAGCCAAACTCCTTGCCTACTAAGGTAATCTGTGATATTTAACAAAAAAATTGCCTTAGGTTTTAATTCAGATTAATGAAAAGCCACCCTTAAATGTTCTTTGAATTTAACATGTGCTTTTCATAATCAATATGCCAGGCCCAACTGCCTTTAGTGTAAAATTTCATGATAAACAACCAAGCTGATAGCCTTTATCCTTGGCATGTCACCATAACTGACATGTAGGGTGTAGGGTTTCCACAAGGTAACCATCCAGTATGCAGTCAAAAAAGTACAAATGTCTACGAAATGAACATTGGCAAAGCAAACTACTATCCCTCATGAGAGAGTCTAGCAAGTATTATTGTAGTGTGTATGTTCTCCACAGCTTGTGCGGGAAGGGGAAAATACCCACATCAAATCCCTTGTCTATCATGGTAATCAGTGACATTATATGTAACTAAATAGCTGCCCATCGGCTTAAATCTTCAACACATGCTTTTCACAATACGTGGGTCAGGCCTACTGACTTTCTTTTAATGCTACATAATAAATAAATCAAACCTATGAAATCTGGCATGACTTTTCCAAATGAACTGAAAAGGCATATACTCTTTATTATTGGCATTACACCTTATCCAACACCGGTCAATTCAATTGCTCATAAACGCGCAACCATCACACATACATACATACAGAATTACAAATATGTTGATCAAATACAGCTTGCAAAGCATTACACAACCCCTCGGATCAGCATGGAAATGTGCACGTTTTGTCAGAGTGGATGTTCAGTGAAAACCATTTGCCTATTACAGTAATCTGTGAGATTACATCTAATAAAATATCAATCTTTAGCCTGTAACACAATGAGATGCCGATCAACTTTTAAAGGCTTATCGGCTATAACAAATGCTTTTTTCAATTAATAAGCTAGATCAACTGCCTTTATCATTGCATTGAATTATAGGCAGACCATAGCTATGGCATCAGACATAGGCCCTCGTTATGACTTTGGCGGACGGAAAAGCCTGTCCTCCGAAGTTCCGACAGGGAGCTTGCTGCCAATGTAGCTGCCTCCCCACCAGGGCCATTACAAGTTTCCTGCTGGGTCAGCTGGTGGAAAACCAAGTTTCCACCCGCTGGTCCAGGGGGAAACAGCCTGCAGGATTGTCTCCAGCTCGTAATAGAGCCGGTGGCAATGCTGTAGTGTGTAGGGTGCACCAGCCCCCTTTGCAGTGTTCACTGTCTCCTAAGCAGACGGTGAACATTGTGATGGGGCTGGCCAGGGGGGCCCTGCACTGCCCATGACAAGTGCATGGGCAGTGCAGGGTCCTCCCTGGGGCACCCTGCACTCCGTCTCTGCCAGCCTTTTCATGGCAGGATTACTGCCATGAAACCACTGGCGGAGAGGGGGGGTCGTAATCCCCAGGGCAGCTCTACTTGCAGCACTGCCCTGGAGGATTAGGAGACCAGTACCGCTAGACCATAGTGGAGATAAAAACTGGTGGTGCTGGTGGTCCGACCGCAGTGCTACCTCTGCGGTTGTAATGTGGTTGTTGGACTGCCGCATTGGTGGCAGTCCGACTGCCACCGTGATCCTGTCGGTCATTAGACCGCCAGGGTCAAAATGAGGCCCATAGTGTCTTTTCATAACATTTCATAATAAACAGATCAGGTCTATAGCCATGATCATTGGCTTGCTACCACAAACAACCAAGTCCTGCTGTAGCTAGTGTAAGCTTTACCACAGGCCAAAAGGTACAATGGAAGCAGTCCTTTTACTGGAAGCACACACATTTGGCCCAATCAAATCCTGTACTCAGGGAAAACAATATATGGTTGAAGCCTAAGTCCCCCCTCAGCAGTACACTAAAAGCTATAGCCTGTTGATCACAAAAGGCAAGGCAAACAAGACTAAAACTACAGGCACACTATGGTTATCCAACACAATACTGCACCCTGAAGTTTAAAGTTAAAGATTTAAATGGGGTGTTCTGGGCCTGTAACACATTCCTCTTGACTACCTTCCTCCCAATTCATTTCATTTCACTGAAAGAACCACATCCAAGACAAAACCATTGTCCCGCAGTTCTACAAGAGCTGCCACACCAGTTTTTCTTTACTTCTATGCCTGTCATATTCCCAAGATCGATACTCTTACCTAGAGTCAGATCCTTTGTAATGATTGTACCTATAATGTTTGATCTGTGACACACCTAAGCAAAAACATTTTGTCTCACAACTTTTTAGATCTTACTGTACAGTGCACCTGTCTGCAATAATTATTGTTATGAATTCTCAGAGTGGTCCAAGGTTCTAACCACAAAAGTATTCTCCTCTTACTTTATGGTATTTGCTATTTGGAGTACCGTTCCACAGGCAGAAGAGTTCTTGCATTGCAAGGCATGAGCAACTATTGTATATCTGAAAAGTACACCTAGCCAACACACATTCAATTATTTATCTCATACACACATAGCATACAGAGAGTAAGCATTTTTCTAAATGTTATTTAGAGCAGTAGCCTTATTAATGTTTTTGCTCGGAGTTACATATAAACCACCTTCACTATTTACATTACCACCATTATCATTCCCGCAATTACCAACACCACATTTATCACCACTACCAAAGTATCTTTTCAAATTGATTGCATGTTTTACCACGTGGAACCCAGAATGCTTTTACCTGTGCTTGTTTCCTTTCTAGGGTAAAGCAAGTTAAAACAGTTTGGGCCTGATTTATTAAAAGTTAGCACTGCCTTTACATCATTTTTTGATGCAACAGCGGCGCAAACTTACAAAATATAATTATATTTTGTAAGTTTGCGCCGCTTTTGCGTAACAATTTTACATAAAGGTGGCGCTAACTTCTCATAAATCAGGCCCTAAATGCGTATTGACATTATAAAGGATATTTGTTGACACTTGCTCCTTTTGTTACAGTTTGTGGATTTTATATAGCTCAAACTAAAACGTATATGTACATTCCTACAATTAATGTGTTTACACAATCCCGTATTTATCATCATTAACTATGATAATAATATTGATGATGTTCATAAATCACACCATGAAACATGGTATTTGTGCCTGTGCTCCTGAAGTGCAATGGTTTCCTACCACAGAAGTCATGTACTCTGTAGACCCAGGTGATTTACTTCTGTTGTTTGGTGTATCACGTGCTTTTGGGATCTTAAATTGTTTGATAAATTCTCTGGGAAGTGTTTTGGAGACACCCTACAATGTTAAAGACTTTTTATAACCAACATGGTTTGCTTGTTACTCACAAGACTAGATGAAGACATTCAGAGTATCTTTATGGTGTAGGTCAACGAAAGCGGACACGCTGCCCCTGCTTTGAAATTTGGACAATTGCTCTCTAATCTATAGCATTATTTACATAATATTATTTATTTAAAAGACCAAAAAAGAAGCAGAGTTTAAAAGACCTGTCTGAGAAACTTACTATTGGTAAGAAAGGGTGGACCAATCACACATAAGACTCTGCATAGGATGTGTACATTAGTAGGGGGGCAATAGTCAATGTCCCAGCATACCATGTCTCTGGGATAATCCTGAATCGAGAGAATCCTTATATTCTGCCAAAGCATGTTTTTAATCTTCACTAAGAAACAGGGAGTATACCAATGTAGCCAATTAAGCTCATCATGAGCCTTCACCTGTACTTGCAGACTTTAGGATATTTAGTAAATCATCTGATGTGATTGGTTGTGTTTAGCAGAAATACCAACAATTTTGTTGGAAACTTTAACAAAGAGGTATTACAGTGTTCTAAAGTACTTCTCATTTCCTTCACTAGGGAGTCAGTTAACGTTTGGATTCAATGATGTTATGAAGCTATCTCTGTGATGCCCTCGCACAAGTGACTCATGGATAGCCCCCAATGTATAGGGTTTCCACCATCTCACTTTAATTAGCCTATTACAAATACTTGGTACGGTCCACAAAAGACACAATAAGACAGTGGTTCACAAACCTTTTAGAACCATGACCCATTTATTAGAAGAGCAAACATTATTGGACATGAGGTGGGGTGATTTTTGGATACAACTAAAGCATCGTGGTGTGACGCATTGTAATTTACATATTGCATATTTTCCATTTAAATGGGCACTAAATTTGCAGAGACAGACAGTGTTACTGAGAGAATTATATGCCACACAAATTATAATATACGCAAATCGCCTTTCTATGAATATTAATTATGTGCGCATCACCAAATAAGTATCTTGATTTGTTTTGATCCTACAAAAATCCCTGTTTCCAGCATACTTCAGAATTACAAAAAAGTTATCTATTTTTGCTTTCTTACCTACTTCATGCATGCATTTCATTTACAGGTATTTACATTCTGTTATGCATTGCAAAAAACAACATCCTACATACATGGATGTCATTTAGGGGGTCGGGGTGGGTCACACCTGTGACCCTTGGCTTGCCCTTTGCTAGCCTTGGCACTGCTTTTGAGACCCCTGGCCTCAGAGGAGGCAAATTCCGTGCCAGGGACACAGTGGCAGCTCGTCTGTATGGGCGGCAGTTAGGGCTCCATGCTCTTTGTTTTCTGTCAATTTTGTATTACACTGATAGTGAACAATAACATAATATTTGGATTCCCGGCCATCAGAAGACAAATCCTGAACCAGTATTTCCAGATTTCTCCATCATCTAACAGCTTTAGTGTTTCGCCCCTTTGCTTTTTCTATAGGCACCTACAAATGGGCAAAAATATGCCAGTTCCCCACCCCTCATAGCCTGAAAGAGCCCTCTTTCTGTAACTGTCCCCCACTGCTTGGTAATACTCGCTTTGTCCCACTTTCAGATTTAAATGACCTGGATTGACTGTTTGCTTACTCCAAAGCTCCAAATTAGGTAGATGCTGTGGGGCAGCTGTTCATTTCTAAAGACGGCCTTGGTTCCTGATCTTTTATTGTTTTAAAGACTTTGGTGGTCATTCCGACCTAGGCGGGCGGCGGTTGCCGCCCGCCCGTCGGAATCCGCCTGAATACCGCCCCGCGGTCAATTGACCGCGAGGGGTATTCTGACTTTCCCGCTGGGCCGGCGGGCGATCTGATTCAGATCGCCCGCCGGCCCAGCGGGAAAGCGCCTTCCACAAGGAAGCCGGCTCGGAATCGAGCCGGCGGAGTGGAAGGCGTGCGACGGGTGCAGCAGCACCCGTCGCGCTTTTCAGTGTCTGCATCGCAGACACTGAAAAGCCTAGTTGGGCCCTGTTAGGGGGCCCCTGCCGTGCCCATGCCATGGGCATGGGCACGGCAGGGGCCCCCAGGGGCCCCGCGACCCCCCCTACCGCCATCCTGTTCATGGCGGCTTTCCCGCCATGAACAGGATGGCGGTAGGGGGGGTCAGAATCCCCTCGGCGGCGCAGCGAGCTGCGCCGCCTTGGAGGATTCTAAGGGTCAGTGGAAAACCGGCGGGAGACCGCCGGTTTTCCCGTTCTGACCGCGGCCAAAGCGCCGCGGTCAGAATGACCAAGGGAGCACCGCCGGCCTGTCGGCGGTGCTCCCGCCCCCGTTGGCCCTGGCGGTAGGGAACCGCCAGGGTCAGAATGAGGGCCTTTTTCTTTAAAGCTTGAGGAGGAAATTGTTAACCAGGTGTTGGACCTGGCTTTTTGACAGGATCATCCCCAAACTTTTTGCCTCCTTCCTCCTATTTTTTCTGACCTGTTGTTGTTGGCTTTTGAACTCTGGGCACTTTACCACTGCTAACCAGTGCTAAAGTGCATATGCTCTCTGTGTAAATTGTACTGTTGATTGGTTTATCCATGATTGGCTATTTGATTTACTTGTAAGACCCTAGTAGAGTGCATTATATGTGCCCAGGGCCTGTAGATTAAATGCTACTAGTGTGCCTGCAGCACTGGTTGTGCCACCCACTTAAGTAGCCACTTCACCTTGTCTCAGGCCTGCCATTGCAAGGCTGTGTGTGCAGTGTCACTGCCACTTCGACTTGGCATTTAAAAGTACTTGCCAAGCCTAAAACTCCCCTTTTTCTACATATAAGTCACCCCTAATGTGTGCCCTAGGTAACCCCTAGAGCACGGTGCTGTGTGGGTAAAAGGCAGGACATGTACCTGTGTAGTTTATGGGGGTCATTACGACCCTGGCGGAACAAGTCCGCCAGGGCCGTGGGACGCGGTGGCACCGCCGACAGGCCGGCGGTGCCCCGCGGGGCATTCTGACCGCGGCGGCTCAGCCGCGGTCAGAGAAGGGAAACCGGCGGTCTCCCGCCGGTTTCCCGCTGCCCCAAAGGAATCCTCCAAGCCGGCGCAGCATGCTGCGCCGGCATGGGGATTCCGACTCCCCCTCCCGCCATCCAGTTCCTGGCGGTTCTCCCGCCGGGAACCGGATGGCGGGAGGGGGAGTCGCGGGGCCCCTGGGGGCCCCTGCCGTGCCCATGCCTATGGCATGGGCACGGCAGGGGCCCCCGTAAGAGGGCCCCTAAAAGTATTTCAGTGTCTGCAAAGCAGACACTGAAATACGCGACGGGTGCAACTGCACCCGTCGCACCTTCCCACTCCGCCGGCTCTATTACGAGCCGGCGTCATCGTGGGAAGGGAGTTTTCCCCTGGGCTGGCGGGCGGTCTTGTGAAGACCGCCCGCCAGCCCAGGGGAAAACTCGGAATACCCTCCGCGGTCTTACGACCGCGGATCGGTATTTCGGAGGGGGGAAGCCTGGCGGGCGGCCTCCGCCGCCCGCCAGGCTCGGAATGAGGCCTATATGTCCTGATAGTGTAAAACTCCTAAATTTGTTTTTAAACTACTGTGAGGCCTGCTCCCTTCATAGGCTAACATTGGGGCTGCCCTCATACATTGTTGAAGTGGCAGCTGCTGATCTGAAAGGAGCAGAAAGGTCATATTTAGTATGGCCAGAATGGTAATACAAAATCCTGCTGACTGGTGAAGTCGGATTTAATATTACTATTCTAGAAATGCCACTTTTAGAAAGTGAGCATTTCTTTGCACTTAAATCTTTCTGTGCCTTACAATCCACGTCTGGCTAGGTTTAGTTGACAGCTCCTTGTGCATTCACTCAGACACACCCCAAACACAGGGTACTCATCCTCACTTGCATACATCTGCATTTTGAATGGGTCTTCGTGGGCTGAGAGGGTGGAGGGCCTGCCCTCACACAAAGGACTGCCACACCCCCTACTGGGACCCTGTCAGACAGGATTGAACTGAAAGGGGACCTGGTGCACTTCTTAGCCACTCTTTGAAGTCTCCCCCACTTCAACTGCACATTTGGGTATAAAACAGGGCCTCTGCCCTACCTCATGAGACAATTGCTGGAGAAGAAACCTGAACCAGAACCTGCATCCTGCCAAGAAGAACTGCCTGGCTGCCTAAAGGACTCACCTGACTGCTTTCTACAAAGGACTGCTCCCTTGCTGTTGCCCTGCTGCCTTGCTGAACTCTTGCCTTGCTGCTGAAGTGCTCTCCAAGGGCTTGGATAGAGCTTGCCTCCTGTTCCCTGAAGTCTCAGGACCAAAAAGACTTCTCTTTTTCATTTGGACGCCTTGTGCAGCAAAAAATTTGATGCACAGCTTGCTCCGCTGTGAAAAATTCACTGCACGCCAATCCGGAAAGACGCCGCTAGATGCAACGCCTGCAGTGCGACCGGAACTTCGACGCATGGCCTTGTCTGGACAACGCCGCCCGACTTCAGAAAGGAAATCGATGTGACGCCTGCCGTGAGGGAGAAGATTCCACGCACAGCACACCGGAACGACGCGCAGCCGGAAAACAAGCCTAGGATTCCACGCACAGACCCCGGGACATCTGGTAATCCCGCGAACCACAGAAGGAGACTGTCCGTGCGCCTGAAAACGACGCACGACTTCCCGCGTGAAAAATAACAATGCAAGTCCATGTGTGAAGGGGCGAAACCGACGCACACACCATTTTTCCACGTATCTCCTCCTCTGCGGCCCTTTGTGGAGATTTTCCACTTTAAACCAGGTACTTTGTGCTTGAAAGAGACTTTGTTTGCTTTTTAAAGACCTGAGACACTTTTTATCACTTTTCAGTGATATCTCCACAATTTCATATTGCATCTTTATTCGTTTTGACCTGCAAATATCCAGATACATATTATATATATTTTCTAAACACTGTGTGGTGTATTTTTGTGGTGCTATATTGTGTTATTGTATGATTTATTGCACAAATACTTTACACATTGCCTTCTAAGTTAAGCCTGACTGCTCGTGCCAAGCTACCAGAGGGTGGGCACAGGATAACTTGGATTGTGTGTGACTTACCCTGACTAGAGTGAGGGTTCTTGCTTGGACAGAGGGTAACCTGACTGCCAACCAAAAACCCCATTTCTAACACCAGGGGAATATTGGAAACAGTGGGGTGAGTGGAAACAGTGAGGCATATCTGAAGCGTGTAGAATATGATCTAAAAGAAACATGTCCACTAAGATTTCCCCGTTTTCATCCATCTCGATCTTTTATTCACTCTGACCATGCGCATCCCGACATTAGCATTATAGAGCGTCTTCATTCTTCAACACATAATGATCTGGAGGTAGTTATCAAAGAGTTTGTGACTTCCATCTAGACATTGTCATGGAAGGTGACGGGTTTGAAGTGAAAATGTATAGGCCCTGAGTGGGGTGCTTTTATTGAGAAACTTGATAATCATTCTTCAAGAAACATGGGCCATGGATAATCTATACAGGCTGGGCTATTTGAACTTTAGCATCGAAGTAACACCTTCTAACAGAGGGTGCCTGTACGGGGACTCTTAATCTGGATCAAGAACTCCCTAGAGTTTAAAAGATAAGATATTAATAGTAATGATATCCTGGGATTATCCTTAAGGGGTAGGAAGGGCCACTGGGTGCACCTTCTTAACGTATATAATCGTACTGCACAGTATAATAAACAATCCGCCACACTACTTCTGCTTGCTCAGCACCTTGCCAAGATAACTGAAAGCTGTCCTCTTTTAGTTTTGGACGATTTTAATACTACTTTTGAACCACTAGAGGGTTTAGTAGCAGTATATGACAAAAAAGAAGAGGCCAGAGGTATTTCTAGGATAGAGAGTTAACCCCTACCATCATGGCTAGTGGCAGCTCTACAACGATTGTCCATCACCCTGAACCATGGGATTTGTGCATGCAATGGAAGGTTCCCATTGGATATTAAGTGCGCCCCGCTTTCTGCTGTAGTTCCACATTCAGTAGAACAGATTATGTCATCTTAGATCTCGACCTCTGGCACTTTGCAGAGCATTTTGAGACCCTTATGTGGACAGTCACCACAATTAATTGAGGCTTGCAATCGAGGGTCTTTTTTAAGGGGATTATCGAAGTCAGTGGGGACAAGTCTGAAATTACAGTAACCTTAAGTAACAACAGGTAGAAAATTAAATGGCCTAAACTGAGTCTCGACAGGAACATTTTAGCTACTATCTACCCTGATTTTAATATCTTTTTGTCTTCATTTAGTCATAACCTTGTTGCTAATTTATCATTACTTGACTGCCATACGCCCTTATTTGCCTTCCTAAGACAGCATTATACAAAAGCCTATACTAGAAAGAAACCTTTGCCGACTCAGTCATCTGGATGGCACAACAAGGAATGCCATAAAGCAAAGGTCTAACTTACCAAGAATATTAAAAGAGATAGGGGGCTGTGGGAACTTCAACTCCAGACGAAGCTATAATATTTAAATCAGTTTACTTTTCATTCCAAGATACTCTGTGTGCCATACATGCTATGCCTTCTGGTAAAACCCCAGGACCTGATAGTACGCCAGGTGTTGTAAAGTGCCCTTTTTGGATGGTCATCCCCTACTTTTTGCTGCTTGATACTGTTGCTTTGACCTGTAAGTGTGCTAAGGCCTGCCAACCACACTCCAGCCCCAGTGCTCTTTCCCTTCAACTGCACTTCGATTTGCATAGGCCAACTGGCAAAGACTTTACCACCCCTGTAAGTCCCTAGCAAATTGTACCAGTGGTACCTAAGGCATGGATGGTAAAGGGGTCACCAGGGCTGCAGCACTGATTGTGCCACCCTATGTGATCCGAGTAAAAGTGAGTCTGCAGAGATGCTATGTCAGCCTGAGCGAGCGGCCTGCTGCTCGAGTGCGAATCTGCCTACACCAAGTGCAGGCAGAGTTCACTGCTCATAGACAAGTCAGTCACTTCTAAAGCAGGCCTCCTATAGCCCAGTAGGCAGAGTACACTGTTCTATGAGTATGGACATATATGCAGGAGCATATATGAAACTGTGACAGCATTTAATGTTTAATGCTACCACAAATAACTGGTGGTCCATAGGATTAGACGTGGACTTACATCTGGGCAGTTCCCAGGTGTCCAGGTCCCTGATGGTCTGACCAATTCCCCCCGTGTTTGGTATCAAACATCATGCTTTTTAAACCTGAGCATGATGCCCATGCCCAGGATTAACTAGTATGTGCCCTGGTGGCATCATTAGAGGGTGTCCACCAAGTTACCAAGCTCTCTCCTGTTTTGGCAGGCTCTTTTGAGCCTCTGCCACCACAGTCAGTCTGTCCTCCTTCTGGTTGTGCTAGCATATCCACAGGACAGAGACAAAGGACCTCAGCAGACAGGTTGTCACACCTCCTCCCTCCCAGGATGGCTAGTGTGAAAGGTAAAAAAGGCGGTGAGCATCAAATGCTTCCCCCGCACTTGATATGTAATTACTTGTCTCACAGTTGAGGATGAAGTCCCGCTCGACAGGCTGGGAAATTAGCTATGCAGGAGGCGTTCACCTCCAAAAGGCTAGTGTTAGACCGGACAGCCTTAGGGTGGTCATCCCCCAACTTTTTCCCTGCCTCCTTCCACTTTGTCTGACACTGTTTTTGCTGGGTTTAGGACTCTGTGCACTTTACCACTGCTAACCAGTGCATCAAGTGCATATGCTCTCTTCCTTAAACATGATAACATTGGTTCATTCCCAATTGGCATATTTGATTTACTTATAAGTCCCTAGAAAGTGCACTACATGTGCCCAGGGCCTGTAAATTGAATGCTACGAGTGGGCCTGCAACACTGGTCGTGACACCCACATAAGTAGCCCCTTAACCATGTCTCTGGCCTGCCATTGCAAGGCCTGTGTGTGCAGTTTCACTGCTACTACGACTTGGCATTTAAAAGTACTTGCCAAGACTTAAGATCCCCTTTTTCTACATATAAGTCACCCCTGAGGTAAGACCTAGGTCACCCATAGGGCAGGGTGGTATGTAGGCAAAATGCAGGACAGTTACATGTGTGTTTTATCTGTCCTGGGAGTGAAAAATTCGTTTTCCACTACTGTGAGGCCTGCTCCTTTCATAGGATAGCATTAGGGCTACCCTCATATATTATTTGAATGGTAGATTCTGATCAGAAAGAGTTAACCAGGTCATATTCAGTATGGCCAGAATGATAATAGAAAATCCTGCTTATTGGTGAGGTTGGATTTTATATTACTATTTTAGAAATGCCACCTTTAGAAAGTGAGCATTTCTCTACACTTACAATCCATCTGTGCCTTACAGCCTGTCTCCAATCAATGTCTGGGCTGGGCTGGTTGACAGCTTCCTTCTGCATTTCACCCAGACAACCACAAACACAGGATACTCAGTCACACCTGTACTCATCTGCAAAGTGAATGGGTCTTCCTGGGCTGGAAGGGTGGAGGGCCTAACACTTACATTTCAAAGGCAAGTGGCCTGCCCTCACACAATGGACTGCAAAACCCCCTACTGGCATCCTGTTAAACAGACCTATACTGAAAGGGGGCCTTGTGCACTTCAGAACCACTCTTTGAAGTCTCCCCCACATCAAAAGCATTTTTAGGTATATCAATTGGATCTCTGACCCCACTAAATCAGACATTTCTGGATCTGAACCTGCAACCTGTCAAGAGGAACTGCCTGGCTGCCCAAAGGACTGCTTTGCTGAGAAAGACTGCTGCCCTGCTGTTGCCCTGCCACCTTACTGCGCCCTGACTTTGCTCAGAAGTGCGCTCCAAGGGCTTGGATTGAGCTTGCTTCCTGTTTTCTAAAGTCTCAGGGACAAAAAGACTTATGCCCTCATTACAACATTGGCGGTAAATCCCGCTTACCGCCGTGCAGAAGACCGCCAACACACCGCTGCGCCGGTAGAATTCCGCTACAGCTATTACAACCCACAGGTCGGAATCCGCCAAAATCCAGACACCCACACAAGTCCGCCACACCAAAGGTCAGTGATAAACTGACGATAACAAAACCTCCACCATCATGCCAACAGGAATAGGCCCACACTATCATGACCCACGAATCCACGCGGCGGTCTTTCAACTGCGGTAAACCATTGGCAGCACACACCGCCGCGCTCAAAATACACACACTCTTACAAAACACAACCACATTGGACAATTTGAAATACACACACCTGATACACATACACACACCACTCCCACACACCCAATCCAATATAAAACAAACACCCACATCACCCACAAACCCATACGAAAAGAATCGAGAAAGAAGGCCAGAGAGAGACACCACCAGAAACAACAGTAGCATCCACAGGCACACAACACCATCACTCACACTACATCCACACACCACAGACAACACACACAAACACATCCCCTCACACATCACATCACACAACACCTCACACATCACCCACACCACACCATTGCACCGCAAAGACACCTTAGGTTCTCTGAGGAGGAGCTCAGGGTCATGGTGGAGGAAATCATCCGGGTAGCGCCACAGCTATTCGGATCACAGTTGCAGCACACCTCCATAGCTAGGAAGATGGAGCAATGGCGCAGAATCGTAGACAGGGTCAACGCATTGGGACAGCACCCAAGAACACGGGATGACATCAGGAAGAGGTGGAACGACCTACGGGGGAAGGTGCGTTCCGTGGTCTCAAGACACCAGATTGCAGTTCAGAGGACTGGCGGCGGACCCCCACCTCCTCCCCCACAACTAATAACATGGGAGGAGCAGGTCTTGGCTATACTGCATCCTGAGGGCCTCGCAGGAGTAGCAGGAGCAATGGACTCTGGTAAGTCAAATCTTAACTATTACATCCCCCACCCTACCTGCATGCTATCACATACACCACCCTCACCCTCACCCCCATCTCTCTAACACCTCATATATGCCCCACTATCACAACCCACACATCCCAATACCAAGCCCTGCAAGCAACAACAAAGCATGGACACCCATCACCAAAGCATGTCCACTACAGATACCCACACAGATCCCCAAACCAAATATCACACAAGGTCCTAGGCAAGAATGTAAGCTCTGGGGTACAGAGTCATCCACACACAGATGCAATAATCATGCCTTTGCAACCCTGCAGGACCCCTACCCAACGTCACCGTACAGGAGGTTCCTGACATGTCCACTCCCCCCACTGGATCTAGATGACCAGCCCGGCACATCTGGGACCTCGGGACAGTCGGTTCCCCACACACTGGCACATGCCACCACAGAGCCTCCCCCCACAGGAAACACCAGCACAGCACCCACCCAGCGGGCCCATACCTCTGTCCCCATGAATTGTCAAGCAGCAGTGTGTCCACCAACACAGGGAACCCAGGCAAACCCTTAAACCCAAGAACATCAGGGTCCTGGGGGTAGTGGCAGTGGGCACACAGTTCAGGGGACAGAGGAACAGGAAAACCGGCGAACTGGGAGGACTGCTGTGTGAGAGGGGGAGGACAGGCCCAGGGAACCCACTCTGCACAAGGCACTCTCCAACATCATGGGAGCGTACCATCATTCCCAGGAGACGATAGCAACCTTACTGGCCAAGTTTCAGGAGACCCAGTGGCTGCAGGAGGAACAGTATTTGGGGATCAGGGAGTCCATCAACACCACCCTGGTCACCAGTGTAGGGGTGCTGAAGCACCTTGTTAACACCAGGAGGGACACTGTGGTACAGCAAGGGGCCCCTGACACTAGCCTGGATGATGAACAGCCCACCACCTCCGCCGGCGCTAGTAGACAGGAGGCACCGCCTCAGGACCACGAAACCAGCACCCCACCCCCTGCAGATGGAGAACCACCCCACAAATGGTCCCTGAGATCCAGGCACAAGACAGAGAACAATGCCAAGACCCACGCCAAGAAATGAGACCACCCTGAATGTCATCCTTCAGTCCTACTTCGTCACCCTGTCCATCCTTAAACTGCCCTAGCTCCACTTCCTATGCCCCTTTGGACAATGCACCTGTAAAACAAATAGACTGGACTCTGCCATGGACATTCCTCCACCATCACCCCTGACCATTTTACAAGACCCTCCACTAATTTGCACTTAAATAAACACCCTTGAATCACAAAACAATCTGGAGTCAGTCTGTGCTTTAACAAATGTGTATTTACAATGACTAAGGAAAATAGCAATGTCGATTGTATTGTCAACATACCTATGTCACACAGCTCTAGTCCATGAGGTAATATAGCAGAGGTCACACAGTGGGACCCACATCTGTGAAATGGAAAGGCAAAGTGACAAGTCACTTCATACACTGGGTGAAAGTGACAGACATATGATAGGTCTCAAAATTGTATGAGATGTTGGAGGCAGTGACGTCTTCTTACCTGTGTCTCACTGGAAGTATTGCTGGATAACGGTGTTTCTGTTGTCGATATCCTCTTCTTCTGCCTCCGCTTCTTCACTGTCCACAAGCTCCACAGCTGCCTCAAGACCTCCTTCTGGACCATCCTCCTGCAGAAAAGGCACCTGTCGTCACAAAGCCAGGTTATGCAGCATACAGCAAGCCACGATGATCTGCACACCTTCTTTGCTGAGTAGTAGAGGGAACCACCTGTCATATGGAGGCACCGGAACCTGGCCTTCAGGAGGCTAAAGGTCCTTTCCTCTCCTAGTTCGCCCATGTAGCGTTCCTCTACTCTTGTCATGGGATTTCTCACTGTGGTCAGTAGCCATGACAGGTTGGGGTACCCAGAGTCACCTCTAAATGTCGAGGGACAACTGTTAGACACACACTAACCCTTAGGGACAACCACAGACCCAGACAATCTTTCACACGGTATAGGGTCCTTGTCCTCACCTATTAGCCACACACGGTGCCTCTGGAGTTGCCCCATCACATAAGGGATGCTGCTATTCCTCAAAATGTAAGCGTCATGAACTGAGCCTGGAAATTTGGCGTTGACATGGGAGATGTACTGGTTGGCCAAACACACCATCTGCACATTCATTGAATGGTAACTCTTCCAGTTTCTGTACACCTGTTCACTCCTGCGGGGGGTACCAAGGCCACATGTGTCCCATCAATGGCACCTATGATGTTGGGGATATGTCCCAGGGCATAGAAGTCACCTTTCTCTGTAGGCAAATCCTCCACCTGAGGGAAAACGATGTAGCTGGGCATGTGTTTCAGCAGGGCAGACAACACTCTGGACAACACGTTTGAGAACATTGGCTGGAACATTCCTGTTGCAATGGCCACTGTTGTTTGAAAAGACCCACTTGCCAGGAAATGGAGTACTGACAGGACCTGCACTAGAGGGGGTATTCCTGTGGGATGGCTGATAGCTGACATCAGGTCTGCCTCCAACTGGGCACCCAGTTCCTGGATTGTGGCACAATCAAGTCTGTAAGTGATAATGATGTGTCTGTCTTCCATTGTCGACAGGTCCACCAGCGGTTTGTACACCGGAGGATGGCGCCATCTCCTCACCTGCCCCAGCGGACATGCCCTATGGACGAGAACAGCGAGCAAAGAGTCAGCCAACACTGAGGTATAAAAAAAAATATTTATTGCACACATTTGTCAATCCGCAATGTGCCTGTCACTGTGCCTGTCACTGTGTGTATGCAGGGCCTAGATAGGTGTGATGCATTTAAAATTAATGCCATGTGACCTCCTGAAATGGCGGCTGCCTGACCTGTAATGTGGGACAAGGGGATATGAGGTAACTGCGCTGGCGCAATCTTGCATTGGTTAACATTGGACCATATGGGCCCCAGGAGCAAATGATGATGTACGCCGGCGGTGACGGTACGCACCGCCGTGGACGTGACCGCCATTTTCTGTCATTTCACTCACTTGATACCTGACCTTCGACAGGAGATGACCTACACTGCAAGTGCTGCTGTGACCTCAGTCTGGAAGTGACGATGGCTCGTGTCTGGGGAAAGGGCCCCTGCCTTCACTTTGGAGGAGTTGGTGAAGTTAGTGGATGGGGTCCTCCCCCAGTACACACTACTCTACGGTCCTCCAGACAAACAGGTGAGTACACTGTGAGCATGCTGTATGGGCAATGCCTGTTTGGAGTGGTGTGGATGGGGGGGGGCTGAGGCCTGCATGAGCGGACGCTGAGTGTATGTGCTTTAGGGCAAGGGTGGGAACGTGGGTCAATGACTGTGACGGTCAGGCCGGTTAAAGATTATCCTTTTCCCCTGTACTATTCTTCTAGGTCAGCGCCCACCAGAAGAAGGATATATGGCATGCCATCGCCAAAGACATCCGGACCCTGGGGTCCACCACAGACAGAGCACCCACTGCCGGAAAAGATGGGAGGACATTCACCGCTGGAGCAAGAAGACGGCGGAGGCCCAGCTGGGGATGGCCTCCCAACGTGGGAGGGGTGCCCGTCGCACCATGACCCCCCTGAAGTTCCAGATCCTGGCGGTGGCGCATCTGGAGTTGGATGGGTGCTTGAGGGCATCACAGCAGCCACAAGGGAGTGAGTACAGTCTCATTCAGCTGACTCTGCACGCATTATGAGGTGTTTGGGTGGGGGAAGTCGGCTGTGGGTTACCCTAGGCCAGGGCGAGTTTTGTAGGCAAAGTCCCTTCATGAGGCAGGCTATGTGGCAGTCCAGCCCCACCAGTGGTAAGAGCCAACTACACCTAGTCAGGCTCCTGTGACTTTCATGTGTGCAGCAATCGGGCATAGGCCTTGTACCCCATGTCCCTGTGAATAATTAGGGAACTGTAAGTGCATGGCGTAGTGCAGAGGGCTAATGTGTCTGTGTGTCTGCCAACGGTAGCAGTATTGCATGCACTGAACATGTCTTTCTTCTGACTGCCCCCCCCACTTTTTGTGGTCTCCCTGTTCTTGTGTGCATTAGCATCATCAGGCAGAAGAGCAGTGCCACCGGAGCAGGAGGGAGCTGCATCCCACATGGCCCTGGAGGGCGAAACGACAGAGTCTGAAGCCACCAGTGGGACGGAGGGCGAGGGGAGCTCCACGGCGGGGACAGGAGGTGACATCAGCAACAGCGAATCCTCCTCCGATAGGCGCTCCGTTGCAGTGGCGGGCCCCTCTGTGACCCCCGCATCAACAGGTACAGCTGCCACCCCCCTACCAGCACTGCCCTCCCAGCAGCCCCTCAGTGTGTGTCCCGTGACCGCTCACCCAGGAGGGTGGGCATCTCCTTCGCCCCAGGCACCTCAGGCCATGCTCCAGTCAGCCCTGCTGCCCTCAGTGAGGAGGCTATTGACCTCCTGAGATCCCTCACTGTTGGGCAGTCTACCATTCTGAATGCCATCCAGGATGTAGAGAGGCAGTTGCAGCAAACAAATGCATACCTGGAGGGCATTCATTCTGGCCAAGCAGCCCAACAGAGAGCATTTCAGGCTCTGGCCTCAGCACTGATGGCAGCCATTTTCCCTGTTCTCCAGCCTCCCCTCTCCAACTTCCTCCACCCAGACCCAATCCCCTGTACCTCAGACCATCCCATGCACACACCTCAACACACAAGGGTGGCTCTTGCAAACATAAGCACTGCACATCCCACAGGCACTCAAACAAGCATCATACCAATGCACACATACCAACATCCACTGCCTCCACTGTGTCTCCCTCCTCCACGTCTCCCTCCTCCCTCCCTGTCTTGTCTCCACTCACACCTGCATGCACTACATCATCAGCCACTACCTCCATCACCAGCACGCCCATCACCACACACCGCTCAGGTGCCCTCACCACCCCCCACTACAATTCACACATCCCCTGTGTCCTCTACCAGTGTGTCTGTGAGCCCTCCTCCCAATGTACACAAACACACCCGTCCAACAGCCATCCACCTAACAACAGCCTCCAGCCCATGCACCTTCACCCAAAGTCAGCAAACGTACACCTCCTACAACCACTACCTCTTCCTCCATCCCAAACCCCCTCCATCTACCCGTCCCAGTGTGTCTAAAAAGCTTTTCGTATCTAATGTTGACCTCTTCCCTACACCTTCCCCCCGTCTGTCCCCTAGGGCCCGCCTTTCCAGGTCCCAACCCAGCACCTCAGCCACCACATCACCGGGCACAGTGGTGCCAGCAATTTCGGGCTTTTGGAGTGCGCCAAGCAACAGGGCTGCCAGTGCTCCACGGAGCGAGGGCAAGGACATTCCACCACCTCCAAAAGTCAAAAAGTTGCCCACATCCCAGAGGGAGAAGGGGAAAACACCTGCCACCAAGGGATCAGGCAAAACAAAAGTGGATAGTGGCAAGACAGCTGCGCCACCATCCAAGGTGGGGAAGGGCCAGAAGATCAAGGACAGGTACACGTCGACGCCAACCTGCACGGCGGACAAGACCGCCACCAGCACCGCAGTCACTGAGCCCGCCACCAGCACCGCAATCAGTGAGCCCGCCACCAGCACCGCAGTCAGTGAGCCCGCCACCAGCATCGCCACCACAAAGACCCCTGCCAGCACCGATGCCAAAGAGCCCGCCGCCAGCACTGATGCCACAGAGCCCGCCACCAGCACCGATGCCACAGAGCCTGCCGCCAGCACCGATGCCACAGAGTCCGCCGCAAGCACTGCCGCTAATGACACCACCACCAGCACCGATGCCACTGAGGCAGCCGCAAGCACCGCCGCTACTGACACTGCCGCCAGCACCACTAGCGGCCCCGCGACACCCTGAGCCAGTGGCACCACTGCAGGCATGGCTGCCATCCCCAGTGGTTAGCCGTCTGATGCTGGTGGTTAGTTCCAGGAGCCTGGGCAGCTTGCATGTTGCACCACCGTCAGTGGAGTGTCACATCCACTACCTCAGTCCTTGGCAGGATGAAGCACTCTGGGCACCAAGCCCCCTCCAGAACCAGTGGAGAAAGACATCCACTACCTCAGTCCTTGGCAGGATGAAGCACTCTGGGCACCAAGCCCCCTCCAGAACCAGTGGAGAAAGACATCCACTACCTCAGTCCTTGGCAGGATGAAGCACTCTGGGCACCAAGCCCCCTTCAGAATCAGTGGGGAAAGACATCCAATTGAGAGACTGTGTCTTTGCACTCCCCAGGATGCAGCAGTGGGTAAACCACCCACTGGAGAGACTTGAGAGACTGTGGCTTTGCACTCCCCAGGATGCAGCAGTGGGCAAACCACCCACTGGAAAGACTTGAGAGACTGTGGCTTTGCACTCCCCAGGATAAAGCAGTGGGCAAACCACCCACTGGAGAGACTTGAGAGACTGTGGCTTTGGACTCCCCAGGAAAAAGCAGTGGGCAAACCACCCACTGGAGAGACTTGAGAGACTGTGGCTTTGCACTCCCCAGGATAAAGCAGTGAGCAACCCACCCACTGTAAAGACTTGTGAGACTGTGGCTTTGCACTCCCCAGGATACAGCAGTGGGCATGGAGCCCCCGGTGGAGCTGGCGTCGTGCATTCATCCGGCTGAGGTGCCCCCCCCTCCCTTCCCCCTGAGGTGTCTGTTTCATTTCGATCTGATGCCCCAGCAGTGCTCTCTCTGTTTGGAGTATGGTATTGAGTGTGGGCCTCGCCCATGCATTTTGGGCCCAGTGGTCCACGGACTATGAATAGTGCACTATCCGGACTTGTATAGTTGGTGTACATAATTGTTTATACTGTATTTAAAGTTTTGCCTAATTGATTTTTCATGATTACAATCCTTCAACTCATTTTCTTTTGTCATTGCGTTCTTCCGGGGGGGGTTGAGGGGTGTAAATGTAATGTTGCAGCATGTATTTGTGTGTATGTTGTTGTGGGTGAAGGGGGTAGGGGTTTTGCGTGTTGTGTGTGTGTGTCACTCTCTTTTCCCTCCCTGCTCCCCTGTGTTGTAGGTGCAGTACTCACTGTGGTCGTCGCCGCCATCATTCGGCTCCTGGTAGAGGAGCAGGAATACTATCGCAGGGAGTATTTTGAGTGCTGGCTCCATGGCGTCCTGGTTCCTCGTGGTATGTGTAGAGGTGAGTGTTTTCCCTTCCATGTCCTGTTTCTGCCGTGTTTTTGTTAGCATTGGTTCCGCCCCGGAAAAGGTGGCAGATTGGCCTCTCATAATAGTGTGGGCAGTACATTGTCTTCCGCCTGTCTGTTGGCGGTGACCGCCATGCTGTTTGTTTCTACCGCTGTGGCGGTCGGAGTGTTAAAGTGTCTGTCTGTGTTGGCGGTTTCCGCCATGGTCGTGATTCAAATTTTTTTACCGCCGGCCTGTTGGCGTTCTTACCGCTGCTTTAACACCAACCGCCAGGGTTGTGATGAGGGCCTTAATCTCTTGAGGAAACTCCTTGTCCATTGAAAATTGATGCACAGCCTGCTGGAAACAACGCACAGCCATTTTGCAACCGAGAAACGCTGCACAGCCGAGCCGGAATGACTCAGCCTAACTTCCCAAGTGAAGAATCGACGCAGCACCTGCCTTGCAGCCGGAAATTGGATGCACAGACTACCGGATCGATGCACAGCTGAACCGGAACAACGCAGTCAGACTTCCTGAGTGAAGAATCGAGGCAGCACCTGCCGTGCAACAGAAAATTTGACACATCATCTACCGGATTGATGCAACGCATGTGACTTCTTCCCGCATGCCCAGGATTTACCCGCATCATCACTGGGCATCAAAAAGATCACTGCATCGCAGTGAGGACCCAAGACTGCGCACCAGAAATTTACACAAAGCCCCTTGTAGCACGGAAAGAAATGACACATCGTCTCTGCCATGTCGGAAAATGCGACTCACAGCCTACTTTTCCATGCATCTCCTCCTCTGCTGTCTCCGTGAGTGTTATTTTTGATGCAAACCAGGTACTTTGTGTAAACAAGAGACAACTGCTGATTTCTTAGATTTAAGACTCTTTTTAATCTTGCAAAAGTGATATCTCAACTTGTGCTTATTGGATCTTTGTCATTTTGACCTTCATTTAACCAGACACATATCATATATTTTTCTAAACCTGTGTGATATATTTTTGTGGTGTTTACACTGTGTTACTGTATGATTTATTGCACAAATACTTTACACATTGCCTTCTAAGTTAAGCCTAACTGCTCAGTGTCAAGCTACCAGAGGGTGGGCACAGGATAATTTGGATTGTGTGTGACTTACCCTGACTAGGATTGTGGTCCCTACTTAGACGAGGTTGTATACCTCTGCCAACTAGAGACCCCATTTGTAACAGCTAGCCACATCTTTAGGGTGGGCTAGGAGGTCTGTACAGCCGAGTGAAGGTTTTAACATATTGGCAAACCTTAGATTCAGTAGGTTCTGGGTAGAAAAGTGACATACTCCCACAGGAAGTTGCCATTTCAGGGGCATACTGTCCACAGGCACCAGTAGCCCATTGCCACTGTCCCCAAACCCTTAACGATAAGGGGCTCCCCTAACACCAGAACCTCAGTTCTGACTTGCAAAGAAGAAGAGGCACAAAGGAGATGCCATCACCAACAACAGGACCTGGACTCCAGCTGCAGAACAAGAGATCGTTGTGTGCCAGTGGTGAAAGCTCATTGGTCCTGGCCAGAAGGACCCCTGTGGAGCCAAGAAAGACTCTTATGACTGGTAGTACCAGTCCCCCTGTAGCCTGCAGAAGTAATGCCATGCTCAAGTCAAAGAAGTGCAACCCGACTGGCTTGTCGTCAGTGAACCTAAAGAAACTTGGGGCCTGATTGTAAAAAAGTAGCGCTGCATTCAATGCAGCGCCACTTTTCTTGTGCCCCCTAATGCCACCATGTGTGTGCCATATTTAAAATACAGCACACCATGGCGGTAGTTAGGGAACTAGTGTCAACATTTGTGATGCTAGTTTGGCGCTTTGCAGTATTACCGTAATTTTTTTTACTCTAATCGTGCAAAGCACATTGATGCCCATTATAAATAATGGTGTGCCTCCTTTTAATGCCTGCTCTGAGCAGGTGGTAAAATTGCCACAAAAAATGGTGCAAAGAAATCTTTTTGATTTCTTTGTGCCCTTTTTTGGCCACCCTAATGGGGGAATGCCCCCACCCCCTTGCATACATTATGTCTGGCACAAGGGGTTACAAAGTGGAGCAATGATTGCATTGCGCCACTTTGTAAATCTGATGCAGCGGTTTTGGCCTTGTGGGCCACATTAGTATAAAAAAATTATACTTATGTGGTGCAAGGAGGCGCTAGGCCTCCTTAAATCTGGGCCTTTCTGTCCTGCATCCTAACAGTGGGAGTGAGGTTCTCTCCATGATTCAAGCCTCTGCGCCTTTCCAGATGACCTCAGTCTGACCAAGGGGGCAGTGGATCACCTTTGCCACTTCAGAGGCTTGTCTTTCACCAATCCAGAAACCAACAGCTACTAACATATCACCAGCTCCAGGGCAAATCTCAGCACAGAGACCGACACCAGCAATGACTTCTTTACTGAGAGTCTGCATCCTGAAGAAAATGACCTTGAGAGGAGGAGCAAACCCTCTTTGATAAGACCAGCACTGTGATTGACAGCTGGAAGCCACCTCTGCACCGGGAGCCACTGGATGTGGTGGCAAAGTTCCAACTGTTGATTCCTGGTCCTGGCCTCCCAGAGACCTCTACATCCAAAGGGTAGAGTGTGTTTCCACCTCCAAGTACCCGTTTGCCAAGTACAGCAACTTTGACAGACATCGCAGATCCCATCACCACCAAGGACAACCAAAGCACCTCTGTACCCGGATTCCCTGGGCAAGGTAATAAGAAACTGACTGTTGAGTCTTAGTCTAGGGCCCCGCAGAACCTAAAGTCCAGGTGGGTTCCAAGGAACTCATCCTGACAGTGATTTTTCAAAGCTTCTAAAATTCACAGCTCTGGGTGTATGCATGATAAAACGTTAATTTTGGTGTCTAAATTACTATAAACATTTGGTTTATTTTGACTAAATTGGTGTTGGATTTCTTTCGATTCGTGTCATTTACTTATCATCCATGTTTTGTATTGTGACAACTTTACACATGTTTCTCTAAGTAGCCTGACTGCACTTTGCCACACTGACAGGACTGAGCTAAGGTTTACTGTTGTGAATCCTAGGTCCACTACTGGGTAATGTGCTAGTACCATATGATGAGACTCCCCAGTCATACAACATAATACCGATAATAGTGCCACCTTGCTACACCAGGCTCTTATATAAACAAACATACAAATGAAATAGCTGCTACTGGGATCATTCCAGAAATGTGAAAACATGCTGAAATGATACCTGTCTACAAAAGGGAGACAGAGGCATTCCCAATACCTATAAGCCAATAAGCCTTATTCACCATCTCTAAAAGTTTTTTTTTCTGTCAGATATTAGGCTACATGATTGGATGCATGAAGCTTCAATCCTTTCGACCTTGCAAGTTGGGATTTGGGCAAAGGGGACCACTATTGACCACATTTTTTATTTGACCTTATACCAGCAAAATATTTGAAATAGGCAGGGCATCATCTTTACTTGGCTTTTATATACCTCTTTCTGTACTTTTATGTACTGCCTTTGACATAGTCCCTAGACAGCACCTGTGATCCACCTCACTAACATGGGTATGCATCATAATCTGTTAGACATGCTTATAGGACTCCATAGGAGCACCATGTTAGAAATGGGGTCTCTAGTTGCCTGTGGTTTTGTACTCTATCCAAGTAGCGACCCTCGCTCTAGTCAGGGTAAGGGAGTCACACAGCTAAGATAACCCCAGCTCAGCCCCTTGGTAGCTTGGCAGGGGCAGTCAGGCTTATCGCAGAGGCAAACGTGTAAAGTATTTGTACCCACACACAGTAACACAATGAAAACACCATAACGGTTCCCCACACCAGTTTAGAAAAATAGGCAGTATTTATCTGAGTAAAGCAAGACCAAGATGACAAATATCCAACACACACAAGTAAAGAAATACATTTTTAAAGATTAAGGCCCTCATTACAACCCTGGCGGTCAAAGACTGGACAGGCTGGAGGTGCAAACTCGCATATTACGACCGCGGCGGAAGCGATGCGGTCGCACCGCCGGGACCGGCATGAAAAGACTGGCGGAAACGGGAAGTCGCGGGGCCCCCTGCCACAGCCCATGGAGCTTTTCACTGTCTGTATAGCATAGCAGACAGTGAAAAGCGCGAAGTGCGGCCGCATTGGCGGCTGTGCGGCGGTTACAACTTGGCGGGCAGCGGTTGCCTCCTGCCAAAGTTGTAATGAGGGCCTAAATCTTAGTACAGCGCTTACAAACACAATAGCTCCAACTCGGGCTATTGCAGCGTCTCAACAGAGTCGCTTTCAACAGTCCGCTGCACTCATGGAGTTGCACGTACCCCAGGTACAGTGTCTTGGAAAATGACGAGGAAGCAAGGAAGTTGAACGGAGTCAGGGAGGTGAGGTGTCGCTGGAGCTAGTGCAGCATCAGTTCCTTAATGCTGCCGGGGGAGCTGAGGGGTTGGTTCCTTACTGCTAGGCAGGGGAGGTGAAGTGTTGGTTCCTTACGGTTGCAGGGAGGGTGATGCGGTATTGGGGTGAGGCTTCGGTTCCTTACGATAAGGTGGGGTAGATTAATCCAGCAGGTCAAGAGGCAAGGCGTTGACTTTGCGGTGTCGTGATCACACCAGGAGGCCACAGGTCCTGTGGCAGAGTTGGAGTTGGGTGCCAAGCCTGCGGTGGAGGTCATGGTCATTACACTCAGGGGGGAACTAGTCTGGTGGAGAGAAATCTTGGTTTCTTGTCTGCCAGCCCAGCAGGAATCTATTAATGGGTCCGGCGGGGAGGTGGCCAGTGTGGTGGCAACCTCCCCGTCGGAGGTTTGGTGGACGGTGCAATGTGGCCCTTTATGTCTTTATGTTTATTTGTTGTGTTTTATAGGCAGTGCACGAAAAAACTCAAATGAATGAATGAATATTATTCACTATTAGTGTAATAAATACTGAGTACAATTTGATAGAATATACCCTTCCATGGCATCTGAGCTAGGTAAAACATATTTTAAATGTATGTTATGGATGAGAGTGTGTTTATGTAAGGGGGAGTGTATGTAAATGTGTGTGTATGTGTAAGTATGTATGTAGGAGTAAAAGTGGAGGTAAAGTGTGTGTGATGCCACTTCTGCTACTCCTGCCATTTCGGTGAATTTGCTGTTCATACCTACATTTTCACTGAATGCTCTTTAAAACCTACTCTCACATTGCAGTCAGAGAAAGAAAAGATATGTATTTTAGATTGGTGTTCTTGTATGTACCTCATGCAGATAAGTACTAATCTTAGCATGGCCTAAAATTAAGAAGCCTATATACTCTAGAGATAATTAATTTATGGTAGCGGTCAGATAGCTTGGCCGGATGGTGCCACACCCAACTTAATAAGTACACTCTAGTTATGTCACAACACTGTCTTAAGAAGCTTCTACTCATTTCCAAGTATCTGTGTTGATGGCGTCATGCAATGTCCCAGAGAAATGTTAAAGTCAACAGAACAGCTCAATAATACTCTCAAACCGACTTAGAAAAAAAACAGATGTCCATTGAATGATCAAATGGACACTAAGGTGATTAAAATCAGGTAAGAGAAACTGGACATATGAATTTTTAAAGTTATGATTAAATAAACATCCAATAAAACAAAAATTAGAAGTTGATGTTTGAGATAAAACAAGATTGAGGTGGAATTTCAAGATGGCCACAATGGAGCAGAGGTCAGGTACACCAATGATGCCATCAATGATGTCACACTAATCCGATTTTTTATCTTCTGACTTAGAGCAGAGATATGTGGCAAACCATCTCTAAAAATAATTATTCTCATTTACACAAAATACACTTAAAGTTACTATTCAACCAAAGGTTTTAAAATCTGCTTTCAAAATTGAATCAGATTTCAAATCCTAAGTGGAAATAACTTTTATTGACCACTCTATAGTTTGTTAAGACAGGATAGGAAACAGTGATTTTATTCCTTACTAGATCTATGGATGAAAAGTACAGCATTATCTGCACAGTAATAACAGCTTTTTGTATGTATTCACAGTGGGATACACTTTTCGCTAAATCTAGCGTACCCTATAGTTATCTTTTAAGTACCCAGCCCTATAGGCTTACAAGACATCATTTAGGGGTGATGTAGCTAATATATGAAAGTATATTTTATTTCAATGCAAAGGCAGTTTACCTTTCGTATGTCATTCTGGAACTTTTAAACTGCAATCTAGCCATGCTCTATAAAGCTGTATTTTATGTGTAGTATATGTGGGCCATTTAAATCCACACAGTACTCATGTACGACATTTAACTACCATGGCACTAGTGCAAAAAAAGAGTCCATAAAAAGATAAGAATCAAAGGTGATGGTGCGGAAAATGTGGTTTTCCTCTTGTTTTTTATTTCATGTGGTTCGTTTCTATTTTTCTTCAAACTAGAGTTGCTCTTGTTCATTGAAAGGACTTGCTTATGAAAAGAGAATAAAGGGACAATTTTCATTTGCTTTGTGCTATGAGTGGCCTTTAAATGTTATATTAACAATGCATTATATCATAAGCACTGTTCATATGTTTAATTGGTTTAGAATGCAAATTGTCAAAGTCTACCTCTGTAGCTTAAAATGCAAACATTGTCTTTCCTTTGATAAAGTAGTAACTAGCATGAGAGATATTTGGGAATCCTAGTGGGCAAGTATACAGTTGTGTGGTGCATGGTTTATGAATCAATTTCATTGTTAAGTCTAGATTTATGTACGTACTTGTGGATCACGAGGGTCTAACTACCTAAATCTGCAGCTGCAGTTAGGAGTAGATAATGTGCATTCTTTTCAGTCTAATATTGAAGTTAACTTCCTGCGTAAAAGACCTTCTTCAGTGCTGCATGGATTTCTGAAACAAACAGATCCAAGCACAGCCCTTGTACACTTAGGACCCTATTACGGGTCTGGCGGCCTCAAGACAGCTGTGGCGGTCTGACTGCCACATTACAACCCTAGCAGTCGGACCTCCAAAATACCGCTGTCTCCACCAGGACTTTCATCCTGACAGAATGTAGGCGATCATGGTTGCAATCAGCCATGGCAGTGCCGCCGTGCTGATTACAACCATGTTCTCCGCCAGCCTTTTCATGGGGTTTCAACCAGCGTAAAAAGGCTGGTGGAAAACAGTAGCTGGGGGCCACAGTGGGAAGCCTGCACTGCCCACGACAATGACGTGGGCAGTGCATGTGCCCCCTCATTAGCATTGTCAGAATGTGCACTGTCCACTTAGCAGACAGTGTGCATTCGGAGTGTACTAGGGGGGCCCCCTGTGCGACAGCATTGGACTCGACTCCATGTAGAGCCGAGTCCGATTCCGCTGCATGTTTTCCACTGGGCTGACCAGCGGAAAACTTGGTTTCAGCCGGTCAGCCCAGTGGAAAACTTGCAATGGGGCCGGGGGGGGAGCCCACCAGCACTGTGGCGGTCTTCTCTTTGGAAATTTGGCAATCAGGTTTTTCTCTTAATCAGCGCCTAAGTGATCGGTTCCATGAAAAATCCTCTGGCAGGATCACTTATAATCAAATGGGGGAATGCTGAGCAGAAGTCTTTGGTTTGATGTGTGATGAGTTGTTTCCCTAGGGTGCTTTGTGAACAGTGCACAATGTGAATATACCAAAAGACGTTAAGTAATGTTGTTCGTACTACCTCTCAACAGTGGCATGTTGATTACAAAATTGTTTGGATTGTACAAAATAATTTTCTAGGACAGCACCTAAGGAATTATCCTCCATTGTCTCTGCACATTCTCTTTAGTGTTCTGGAGGTGAATAGGGTTTCTTAATATGACTAAAAAATCGCCCATACCCAATAATAAATATCCCCTTCTGCTAAAAGTCTGTGAAAGTCAGCAGACATACCACACTTTTTAAGAAAGTGAATGAACGAATAATTGTAAAACACAACTTCTACACCTGTAGGAATCAAGGCCCTGCGAGATAGAATGACACAATAAAAGTCAAAGACAAGAGGTAACTAGGCAAAATTGTACCACTAAGTTGTTAGATGCTTCCTGAGCAGAGTGAACACAGTGAAGATGAGCAGAAGGATAGGAGTTGCAATACTTAGTTGCAAGATAAACAAATGAGCTACCAAGTAAGCAGGTATGCCTAAAGCAGGAAACTGGCTGAATATGAGCACACAGATCAAGAAGGGATGTAAGGCTGGAATTTAATTGTAATGTAGAAGGGATCTCTATGAAGGACAGCATGGTAGCAGATGCAAAGAGCCTTGAACAAAACTCATTTGTCTATGGTCTGCCAATGTAATGATTTGAGATGCCCTGAAATAGAAGTACAAGGGCCGAGATTGAAGGTCAGGGGTGCTGCGGCATTCTGTATAAATTGAAGACGATTATGAAATAATAAGAGTATTAAAAAACATAAAAGTAAAAACACTGGCATATAACGTATGACGTTAATGACATGCGTTATTTATTATAAATAATAATAATAATAATGGTTATAGTGTTTTGTTCTCATAAGTTCATCTTAGATGTGCAAAAGATAGGAAGTGGAAATAACTTTTATTGACAACTCTATAGTTTGTTAAGACAGGATAGGAAACAGTGATTTTATTTCTTACTAGATCTATGGATGAAAAGTACAGCATTATCTGCACAGTAATAACAGCTTTTTGTATGTATTCACAGTGGGATACACTTTTCGCTAAGTCTAGCGTACCCTATAGTTATCTTTTAAGTACCCAGCCCTTTAGGCTTACAAGACATCATTTAGGGGTGATGTAGCTAATATATGAAAGTAGATTTTATTTCAATGCAAAGGCAGTTTACCTTTCGTATGTCATTCAGAAACTTTTAAACTGCAATCTAGCCATGCTCTATAAAGCTGTATTTTATGTGTAGTATATGTGGGCCATTTAAATCCACACGGTACTCATGTACGACATTTAACTACCATGGCACTAGTGCAAAAATAGAGTCCATAAACAGATAAGAATCAAAGGTGATGGTGCGGAAAATGTGGCTTTCCTCTTGTTTTTGATTTCATGTGGTTTGTTTCTATTTTCCTTCATACTAGAGTTGCTCTTGTTCATTGAAAGGACTTGCTTATGAAAAGAGACTTAAGGGACAATTTTCATTTGCTTTGTGCTATGAGTGGCCTTTAAATGTTATATTAACAATGCATTATATCATAAGCACTGTTCATATGTTTAATTGGTTTATAATGCAAATTGTCAAAGTCTACCTCTGTAGCTTAAAATGCAAACATTGTCTTTCCTTTGATAAAGTAGTAACTAGCATGAGAGATATTTCGGAATCCAAGTGGGCAAGTATACGGTGGTGTGGTGCATGGTTCATGAATCAATTTCATTGTTAAGTCTAGATTTATGTACGTACTTGGGGATCATGAGGGTCTAACTACCTAAATCTGCAGCTGCAGTTAGGAGTAGATAATGTGCATTCTTTTCAGTCTAATATTGAAGTTAACTTCCTGCGTAAAAGGCCTTCTTCAGTGCTGCATGGATTTCTGAAACAAACAGATCCAAGCACAGCCCTTGTACACTTAGGACCCTATTACGGGTCTGGCGGCCTCAAGACAGCTGTGGCGGTCTGACTGCCACATTACAAACCTAGCAGTCGGACCTCCAAAATACCGCTGTCTCCACCAGGACTTTCATCCTGACAGAATTCAGGCGATCATGGTTGCAATCAGCCACGGCAGCGCCGCTGTGCTGATTACAACCATGTTCATCGCCAGTCTTTTCATGGGGTTTCAACCAGCGTAAAATGGCTGGTGGAAAACAGGAGCTGGGGGCCTCAGTGGGAAGCCTGCACTGCCCACGACAATGACGTGGGCAGTGCATGTGCCCCCTCATTAGCATTGTCAGAATGTGCACTGTCCACTTAGCAGACAGTGTGCATTCGGAGTGTACAAGGGGGGCCCCCTGTGCGACAGCATTGGACTCGACTCCATGTAGAGCCGAGTCCAATTCCGCTGCATGTTTTCCACTGGGCTGACCAGCGGAAAACTTGGTTTCAGCCGGTCAGCCCAGTGGAAAACTTGCAATGGGGCCGGTGGGGAGCCCACCAGCACTGTGGCGGTCTTCTCTTTGGAAGTTTGGCAATCAGATTTTTCTCTTAATCAGTGCCTAAGGGATCTGTTCCATGAAAAATCCTCTGGCAGGATCACTTATAATCAAATGAGGGAATGCTGAGCAGAAGTCTTTGGTTTGATGTGTGATGAGTTGTTTCCCTAGGGTGCTTTGTGAACAGTGCACAATGTGAATATACCAAAAGACGTTAAGTAATGTTGTTAGTACTACCTCTCAACAGTGGCATGTTGATTACAAAATTGTTTGCATTGTACAAAATAATTTTCTAGGACAGCACCTAAGGGATTATCCTCCATTGTCTCTGCACATTCTCTTTAGTGTTCTGGATGTGAATAGGGTTTCTTAATATGACTCAAAAAACGCCCATACCCAATAATAAATATCCCCTTCTGCTAAAAGTCTGTGAAAGTCAGCAGACATACCACACTTTTTAAGAAAGTGAATGAACAAATAATTGTAAAACACAACTTCTACACCTGTAGGAATCAAGGCCCTGCGATATAGAATGACACAATGAAAGTCAAAGATAAGAGGTAACTAGGCAAAATTGTACCACTAAGTTGTTAGATGCTTCCTGAGCAGAGTGAACACAGTGAAGATGAGAAGATGGATAAGAGTTGCAATACTTAGTTGCAAGATAAACAAATGAGCTACCAAGTAAGCAGGTATGCCTAAAGCATGAAACTGACTGAATATGAGCACACAGATCAAGAAGGGATGTAAGGCTGGAATTTAATTGTAATGTAGAAGGGATCTCTATGAAGGACAGCATGGTAGCAGATGCAAAGAGCCTTGAACAAAACTCATTTGTCTATGGTCTGCCATTGTAATGATTTGAGATGCCCTGAAATAGACGCACAAGGGCCGAGATTGAAGGTCAGGGGTGCTGCGGCATTCTGTATAAATTGAAGACGATTATGAAATAATAAGAGTATTAAAAAACATAAAAGTAAAAACACTGCCATGTAACTTATGACGTTAATGACATGCGTTATTTATTATTAATAATAATAATAATAATAATGGTTATAGTGTTTTGTTCTCATAAGTTCATCTTAGATGTGCAAGAGATAGGAAGGTCTCATTCCTGATCCACAGAATGATGTTCTGTATAAATGTATAATTAGCAATTTTGAAAAAGATCGCCCTCTAACGTGGAATTTCTCAATTACAAATTTAGGATAGCTTCGGCATTGGAAGCATTTCTCAGTGGGTATAAGTGCAAATGTAGATAAAAACTTACAAAATACTACAATTTGGATATTCGCCTTACAATTAGTTTTACACCTCAGAAAATGTAGGAAAATGTAGTCCTGTAACATGCGGATGGCTGGGCACAGTTAATGTGAGAATTATCAAAACATTGTGGAAAAAATATAGTGGCATGGGAATATTGTGTTAAAATATTGTCTATACAAAAATACAGTGCAATAGAATTTAGAATATAAGATTTTCGTATTCCTTTGTACACAATATTGTTTTTAAATAACAACGAATGTAAAATTGGTATAGTTGTATAGTTGTATAAATTATTGTTTTATAATTAATTTATTATATATTAGTTATTATATTATATACTCGCATCATAATAATGTATATATTTATGTCTTTAGTACAAATTGTAATTTTTATCGTGAAAGTTATTTTTTTAATTTAATTAGACATTTTTAATTTATTTACAGTTTGTTGGAAATGTGGGGGATTATGGTGGGAATTTATTTAAAATATAAATTATTGCTTTTAATTTTTAATTACCTTTTAATGTAAATTAAATTATTATTTGATGATTAAATATGTAAACTGTGTAAATGATTATTTGTTATTCTAATTATTTCTTGTTTTTTTAAATTAATTGTTAATTGGTTGATCAGGTTATTTAATTATAGCCTTCTTTAAATTAGTTTTTTATCTATGAGTTGTTTTAATTGTAAAAGGTTATTTAATACTGAACTCAATATTAATAAATGCTCTTATTTATATTATTTAATTAATAGCAATTATGTGTTGGATTTTGTAGGTAGTAGGGAGGCAAGTGTCCTTTAATGAATATATTTTTATATGAAATATGTTTTAAAAAGTTACTTTGTTTTGTATTTAATATATATATATTTTTTTAAATGTTTAGAAGTTGCAATAGTTATTCTGTCCTCTTCTCCAAAGCTCATCACAATTCCAGCTGTTACTTACGTTGGAGTGGGCATAGTAAATGTAACCCCTCCAAATTTAGCATTGTTGCTAGTGTTGCAGTGGGAATAGTGAACCTAACCACTCAAAATGCAACACTTTCCCTACTATCGCTCAGACTTCAATGGAAATATTAAATCTAACCCCTCCAAGCTACAGCACTTTCCATACTTTTGGATAAATTTGAGTGATAATAGTAAATTTGACCACTTCAAAGTCCAATGCTTTCCCTAGTGTTGTTCAGATTGGAGTGGGCATAGTAAATCTAAGCCCTTCAAAGTCCATCCTTCCTCTATTGTTGCTCATATTAGAGTAGCAACAGTAAATCTAAGCCCTGAAAACTCGAACACTTTCCCTCCTTTTACTTAACTTGGAGCAGAAATAGTAAATTTGACCACTCAAAAGTGCAAAACGGCCCTTAATGTTGCTCAGTTTGAAGTATAGTAGTAAATCTAGCTACTCCATACTTCAACACATTTCCTGCTTTTGGTTCCACTGAAGCACAAATAGTAAATGTGCTCCCTCCAATAGCCAATACTTCCCTACTGTTGATTACATTGGAGTGGCACTAGAATACTTGACCCCTCCAAAGCCCTAACCTTTCCCTGTTGTTGCTTATGGTGTTTGGAAATGGTAAAACTGACTTCTTCAAAGTTCTGCACTTTCCCCAACAGTTAGGATAGGTAATATGTATTTTTTACTGTTAAATTATTTCTAAAAATATATTTTTTATAATGTTTCAATTTTCTTGGTTGTGTAATAATGTCATGTTTTTATATGAATATTGGTTTTATGGTTATTAACATCAATAATAAAAATTTGATTTTTGATTGTTTACATATTGTTTTCATTGCTTACAATTTATATGTATTTATTTTTATTTTACATTACATGAGTTAAAATATTTTTTTATTTATCCTTAATTATTATTATTATTATTATTACAAACTTTAATATTGCAGGTAAATAATTATAATGATATTTCTATAGATATTCCAATATACTTAACTTTCTTCTGATGATATTCTGGTCCTCTATTTTTAATATTTTTGTAGTTTACATGTCAAGTATGTAAACTCAATTCTATTGTCCCCTATATTTTTGACACAATATTAGTGCATTGCAATGTATGTGTTACTGATATTTTGTAATTCAACCATTAAACAGAGGTGTGTGTAAAGTGATTTATGCACAAGAAACAAATAATTCCTTCCAAAAAATAAAACTCTAGTGGCATGTTTACCTCAACTTCATCACATATTGTGGAAATTCTCCATGGATTATGTTTATGCACATGAGTACTCCTCACATTCTATAAATAGCACACATTGCCGGTGGCACACGTGTGATTCTGCATGAGGTCAAAATTCTGCTTGAAATGTTGGATCTTTTTCAGCAAATTCTCAGCTTTCCAAGCAAGCCCTTTCCATTTCAAGCAAATATGTTTCGTATGACACATACAAATACACTGGAGTAGCCAAGATCTATGTTTAAATTAATAATGTTTTTTTATTTGCATTATTAGTCAGTGCATGTGATGGCCGATGTAAATAATAGTTGCGAATATTACTCAGTTCATGATGCCCACTTTATCAGGTCCATGTGTAGATACTTTCAGATGCATGTCACATTTCTCTCTACATTCAACATTTGCAAGAGCTCTTCTGGTTCATTCATTCGCCTCTCTGTAGATACTCTAGGGCCTGATTCTAAATTGCATTGTACAAGGGCAACACTGGATTTAGATTTACCCTTTCTGGATGATTGTCTCACCCATGTATCATGCAAAAAGCAATTTTCAGACCTGGAATGGGGAATAACACACACGTTTGGAATTACCGTGACCTTTCCAACAAGCGATTCCCGAATGATGGGTCCGCACAGCTCACAACTGTTATTTTTAGAAAGACCCTGCAGAAGATTCCCCTAAAACTGCACATTTCAGAAATTACAGTTCCCAAAATAGAGCTCAGCAGGCTAAAATGAGGAGCAAATACTGGACTGACTTAGATTACGTTGACACTGTCCCCTCTGTGCCACATATACAAATGGATGAGTGAAGATCTTGCAAGCTGTCACTCTGTCACTATTTAAAAGTATTACATTAACATAAAGTACTCCATCCCGCAGTAATGCACAATTCTAATTTGTCACCCATCTCCTCAAAGGGCACACAATATATCCTACATTTTCTACATGTGGTGTTGCGCTTCTCACAAGGGTTATAAGCAACACCCATCAGATGGAAACAGTACACAACGATACCATACAGTATTATAGGATTTCCTTTTGAACAACAGAGTAAGCAAGCACTCTGTGAATAGAATTATTGATGATCTGCGTAGTTATAGAAGTTTTGGGAAAAGATGGTGATAGCAGGATTGATAAGGATGGCATTTGCAGTGCACAGACTCCTCTATGTCTGTTAGGATGGACCTAACAGATTTCTGTTAGGATGGACCTTTTTCTCCAACTGAGGCTGAAACCATAAATTCAATAACATTGCAGTGACAGTGAAGCGGATTGTGCTCCAAAGTAATGACAGAGAGGAGCAAGTTTGCAAACCATAAAGGTTTAAAAGCAAATAAGTAAAGTTAGAAATTCAAATCAAATAGATATCACTCAAACTTCACCTGGATACAGCATACGTGAATATGATCCATCTAATTCAATTTAGTAAATGCAAGCATTGCGTTATTAAAGTCAATTTATACAAATCAAGGCTCATTACAAGTGTGGCAGTCCAAGGACCTCCACACTCACGGTGACGGTTGGAATACCGGACTCCAAGTGGTCCGAACACCACATTAAAACCCTGGTGACTGGTCCCCACCAGGAACATCGATCTAAACGAGCTGACGGTAGTCTGAGTTGCACTAAACCGGGGCGGCGCTGAACGTATTGCTGCTGTGCTGATTACAATTCAGCTTCCTGCCAGCTTTTCCATGGCGATCGCCCCGTCCTCGAAAGTCTGGTGTAAAGCTAATGCCCGGGGCCACATGAGGGCCCCTGCACTGCCTTGGGGAGTGCAGGGGCCCCTGCCCAGCACTGTCTGCAAAGCAGACAGTGCACATTCCAATGGTGCTGGTGTGCTACGGTATTGGCCTCAGCTGTTTTAAGGGAGCCGAGACCAACATAGTAGCACTGTTCCCACACGGCAACCTGGCGGGAATGTGTAATATAATGTTCCTGCTGGTTAGCCCTGTGGGAACATTGTAATACGCTTGGGGGGACTCCAATGGTATGGCTGTGGCGTCCTCCCCGCGAGTTTGGTTGTCGGCTCACCCGACCTCCAAACTCATAATGTGGCCCTAAGTCTTTTTTCCAAAAAGGAAACCCCCTAACACTAAGCTAAGGTGTGGGCAGGGCAAGGGAGCTCAAAAGTAGCAGCGGCCAGCAAAAGTCATTGAAAGAAGAACCAGATAAAGGTTCTGATTAGAATGTAACTCTAAGGGCAGAAACATAAGAAGTATTGGTCTCAAGAGAAGGAGAAGGAGAAGGAAGTCCGCCTGTGAAGGTGTACAGGGGCAATAATTCTAACTAACAGGTTCACACAAGTGAAACATAAGATTTCATCCAAATGATACATTCTTTAGGTTGCCACCAAGCAGGAACCAATCGTCATCATTTCTTTTTTTCGGTTTCAAATATTACCATAAAAATACAATGCATAATACAATACAAAATATAAAAACACTAAGAGTCGCTCTCATAAAAGTCTTAACAAAACAAACACAAGTAAGTACTAGCAAAATATAGCATTGACAGGGCACATCCCATACGCCAGACAGAAAGCAATGAAGACCTAATAAGTTGGAACAAACAATATTTTCCCTATCAGTTCTCAAATTCATTGCCCCTTTAAAAAACTCACAATACCAAAGCAAACATGTTCGTTCAGAGGAACGACTCTGAAGGTAAGTAAAGGCTGCACTGACCTGTAAATATGTCATCCTCTTTAACAGTGGAAAGATCAACTTGTTCCTTAAAATACAAAGTTCTTAGAAAACATAATGAAATGCTTAGTATCCTGAGTGAAAAATGTATTACACCCACATTTATCTAAATCCTTCACACTAGCCCATTTACATGGTGAGGCCAACAGAGTTTCAACCAAAAAAATCTGAATCTAGATTGAAGAAAACAATGATTAGTATTATTAACAAAAGATAAATAGAGTTTAAACAATAGAGTTGCTTTCAACAAAGCATGTGGTACAAACCGTCACTTTATTCAGTTCTACAGATTCTCAAGACAATTTTCTCATATTGAGAATTAGATTTTCCTGATCCACCCAGGGTGAAAGAATATTTCAGACCAGACTAGGGCTGTAAAACCAAATTTGAAATACTTCACCTATAAAAATATTTTAATGCTGTCAATGGCTATACAGTGACTCAGGAATATCATGTTTAGCTCTATTTCATGGCTCATCCACACAGGTAGCCTTTTCGTCTGGGGAAAAGAGCAATTTTATCAGTGATATAGCCTATGCCAAGCTGTTCATGAATGATATAAGAAGTAGTACTTTGTGGCAGAGCAGGAAGACACCAACAAATTTTTTTATCAACTACTTGAATGGAACTGATGTTCACAAAGTCACTACCATACAATAGTGTAGTTTCCAGAGGTTTGTTACCTAATTTGGCAGAGAAGTCAAAGACGGTTGAGGAGGATCTAATGAAAGTACATTTTTATGATTTCAATAAAGGGGACTCTGAGGCTCTTTTATCAAATAGTGCAGCCAAGTATGAGAAACATGATTCACCTAAAGTTTCATACTGTCCCACTTTGTGTCTCCTCGTCATGCTTTTTTTGACCAATCACTCTGAGATTTACTGTAATTGATAGTGATGCAGTCTAAAATTCAGTGTTGCCCGTCATGTCACAAAAGTCATCAAAATGTGATGCCCTTTGTTTATGCCTTATGTTAATCAAAAGCACTAATAGATTTAAACATAACAATTGTACTGACACATTTTATTAATGCACATTTATTTAAAATATAGAGCTTGACATAGGCAGTATTTAAATTGAATCAAGTGTTTGCAAGATGATATAGGGGGTCATTATGAGTTAGGTGGACAGTTTTTAGCGTCTGCCGAACTTCCGACGGAGAGGTTGCCTCCACACAGGCTACCTCCCCGTGGTCCCCATTGAGAGTTTCCCTCTAGGTCAGTGGGGTGAAACCTGAGTTTCCAACTGCTAACACAGCGGGAAAACAGGCTACAGTATTGTCCCGGCTCGTAATCAAGAATATCTTGATTAACAGAATATATTGAACTGATATCGAGTTTCCAATTGATGAATGAATTACAAATATGTGCAACAATGAAAGAAATGTACTTCCCTATCAGATATAATGATATGTATTAACTAGAACTTTTCCATTTAAAATGAATGTAACATAAATATTAATAAAGCCTTATTAACGTTGAGTTTATAAGTTTGCATATTAAAGTGTGTTTATGAAAACATATTACTTAAAAGTATTGCTTTAATTTCCTTGCATTAGCCACATTGAGGCCTGTTAGTTTTGTATTTTGTGACTGTGTGGAAAACACGGATTCATTTTTTTATAAGGTGAGTTTTCTTTAAGACTTCATTTGCATGAGAATACTAGTGTTGATAATAGGCCCTACTGTTTAGACACAGAGGCAAAATGTAACAGCAACCTTGGGATTAGAACATCTTTAGCAGAAGGACTGTTAAATTATACAAATGTTTCACTCCTGTATGGAACTACATGGGTAGATGAGGTTCTCATGACCAGACCTGGAAGTGGAAGCAAATGTTGCAACCTGGAGTCGTGTGATCGATTATTATTGGAGGATGCTCCGCAAACGTAATGTGGACTGCTTTTCTGAGCGAATCAAATTGCTTTATGAACTTTAATATATCGTTAATCATTTGGACTTTAGTCAGTTGTTCAGAATCCCCAAGTGCTTTGTAGAATTCAGATCATCTGTGTTCCTGAAATTTTGTTAATGAAAAGCCCTGTATGCTTCCTCTCTTCTTTGCCCCTTTGAAGATGCCCAATTGAGACTTCAAGATTTTTCCCTAGACCCTTTTAGAAGACTTTTGATCAAGTTTCTGATGTGCTGATGCTTTACCTTTTTACCTATCTTTTGTCCACTTTAGTTAGTATTCTTTTGCCCAAGATTTCCTTTTTCCAAATTCTTTTTGTTCCTGTTTGTGACCGCTGTCTTTTGCCCACATGAATTTTGCTCCACACATGCTAAATCTGAATTCAGCCACAATAGGGTTTTCACTGTACCCAGCTAAATTGTGACTCAGCTAAACGGAATTGACTGAAGATTGTCATTTCTGAGCAATACTTAAGTTCTGCATTACAGATATTTCTTTTGATGGTATTTATGGTTTTTCTTGAATGCTTAGTTCTATTGATGTTAATTCATCTGAACATATTTTGTCACCTTGGGCAACCCTTGGTTATTATGGATCTTTATAACTTGTTTCTTTGCAATAAACCCCTTAAGTTTATTTTTAACAGGAATTTTCCTTCCGTGGCCACATTGGTCATGGTGTGTGATTAAATTGGGATGTATTGAAATTGTGTTAATGGATCTATCACACCCAGTCGCAGGGTTCAAAGGTCCATTGGCCTCAAAGAGCATCGATTCCTGTGAAGGATGAATATGCTACAGCAGTTCGTAGGTGAAGAGAAGACAAAATTGACAAAGCACTCAAACTGTGTCTTAATTCCCATGGTAGTATGTCCTATCAAAACCGTGTCACCTGCATATAACAGCACAGGAATTACTCTTCCCCCCATATGTGATAAGTCATGGGCCCCTTTAAGCAAATCCGCCTCCAGTTGGTCAAAAGAAAAAGCAAATAGCAATGGTACCAAAAAAGCTCTGCCTGACCCTATGCTTGACCTCAAACTGCTCTGTACAAGCTCCACCAGGATTAAACCTAACTTAGGCAGTCATGTCCTTATGTAACTCCACTAAAAATACACTAAATGAACGTCAAAATGTATAGATATCATTAGCGGCCACAGCACATTCCTGTTAACGCTTTCAGAAGTGAATGAGAAATCCATAAGTCCCAGATGCAAGCTGCAGCTTTTGACCACTGTACATTTCTGTATACGTTAATACAAGTGGTACGCTTCCCCATTCTAAACCCATATTTCAAGTCAGAAATTTAGTAGTTTTGCTTCTCCCACTCCGTAAGTCAAAGTAGAATTACCGTGCCTAGGACTTTCACATTGAATCAAGCAGGTTTAAAGCACAACTGGTCAGCTTTATCCTCCTTTTATAGACAGAACTTATTATAGAATGAGACCAAGAGGGAGGCACTCCTACCTTGACTGGGCCATTTAAAACTTGGGTCAATATGGGTGCCCAGATATTGATTGTTTTTTAAAAAATATCAGGAGGTACTGCATCGGGCCGGGGGATTTTTCCGTGGACAAGCATTCTATTGCTTCAAAAACATCCTCAGCTGGAAAAGAGGGTTGGCTGTGCCTGAATAGAACTTAAGGAATTTTGACCACCCAGAAGGAGGTCAAAATCGTACATCCTCTTAAAGTGATTCACTCATTGATCATGGGCATTGCAACGGGACCCTCATTACTAGCAAATAGTGGGTGGTTTACTATTTCCCAAAACTTAACACTGTTTTTTTAATTTGCTAACAAGCACTAGTACATTGCCAAGCATCTTTTCTAAGTTTGTTTTTCATATGCTTAATGGCAGTCTTGTACTTCCATCTACATATTGCCACCTTTTCTGTAAATCTGGAGAATGTAGATCCCTCAAAACTAACCTCTTATGAGCCTTAGAACAGGTGTCATTGAACCATTCATATAATCTGGGAGTTGCCTCGGATGAGCACATGGTAAGCTTGCCATTGATCTCTTTGCAGTTCAAAATAAAAGATGTCAAGTGGTCCTCAAATTTAGGAGCCTCAGAAATACACACCTCAAACTCATTATTGCATGTTTATTCAGTTGTCCCAAAAGACCCTATATACACATTATTCAATTAATTCCTATGCCCCTGACTGGATAGGTTAAAGCTTGAGCTGGGTAATAGGAATGCCAAAGGTATGGTGAGGATTGGAGCCAAGTGATAAATATAGTATTTGGATTATGATCACTGTGTTCTTTATTTAACACAGCACAGTCAATAGCATGCAAAAGAAGAAGAGTGAACTAAAAGATATAATCAAAAGTAGTTGCCGCCTTTCTCGCTATAAAAGTAGAGTTCATCAAAAGACTTTTCCTATAACTTAGTTCTTCCCAACCGATAGCCAAACTAAAATCACAAAGTATTTCATTTGAGATATTCCCCTGGTGAGTATTTCAAATATGTACTACATTGTTTGATTCTTGGTCAGGCTTCAAGTCCCCTCTTAAACAATTGTTTTCATACAAATGCACGTTAAACTCCCACATCAACCTAACCCTTCTACATGAATCACTTGTTTTCCCATAATGATTTAGAACAGCCTTCAAGGTTGAAAATTGAAGATTGAACAGAACTCATATAGGAGACATTTGGAGTGTAAAGGTTTAGCAATAATAAGCTTGGCTCTTTAGAAAACACTAACAGGACCACCAACAAGTAAAGTGATTCTGTGGTATAGTCACTGTACAGCCTAGAGTGATGAAAAATAAACCACATTAAACCACCCATCTCTATGCCAGGTGAAACAGAAATTGCTGGGGAAAAAATCATCTAAAACAACTGAGATAAAAAGAGGTTGCTATATCCCAAGTTTCTTGAAGACAGGCAATGTTATAACCCTGAATAAACTCAACCCATACAGGACACAGCCATTCAACTCACCTGACCATGATAATATGCTTACATAATAATGAGGCTCCTCCAATACATGTGTTGCTCTAGCTAACAACTTTGTTTTTTAGCAGGTTATAACTTTTGAAGGTTCCAGCCTTAAGCCCGGGGACATTCATCAGAAGCATAACATATGAGAAACTTCCAGTGGCAAATGTAACAATGTCTCAGGTATGCAAGGCTGTGCAACAACCTTAATGCTGACCACAGGTTTTCCTCAGTAATTAAAACTGGATATGGAGATTTCCGGAGCCTGATTTAAGGGTGTAGGCATTGGCAGACAAAAGTGATTAGACAAGGTGGCTGAGTCCTCTGGGGCTGCGGGAGGATTTGATAGCACTTGCAGTATAGGCTCCAAATCCTTGTGATACTGCCCCAGCTCCTTTGCAGTTTCTCTCCCCTCTGCCCACATTCTGTGCAAAAAGAGCAGGTGCGTCTGCTGAGAATCAGACCCAGCATTAGTACTATGTGCCAGAAATCGCTTGCCCAGATCATTAAGGCCCTTATTATAACAATGGCGGAAAAAACACCTATCGCCGCTGTGACTGCTGCCAAAATACCGTCACCGTGGCTACCATCCTTCCGCCATATTATGATCACTGCCGGACTTCCACCACAAGAAGGGCGGAAATCTGGCAATGATCGTACTTCGGGGTGGTGGTAAGCTGACGCTGCTACCACCAGCACCGCCACCTCAGTTGAACGCTGTCAGCCGTATCATGACCTGGCGGTGTTCTGCTGGCGGGGCGCATTTGGGGGTAGCAGAGCCCCTTCCCGTTCCCTGCTGGAAGACCTCCTCATCCAAGGTAAGTCAGGCTTCCGACTGCGGAGGGGGATGCGAGGGTGGGGAGTGTTGGGTGTGCGTGTCTGAGTGTGTGCATGAATGTATGAGTGTGTGTGTGAATGCGTCTGTGTGTTGTGCTGTTTGTGTGGCTGTATGCATGTGAGTGAATGTGTGTCAGAATGGTGAAGTGAGTGCATGTCTGCATGTCAGTGTGATCGTTGTAAGAATGAGTGTGAGCATGTCTGGAAGTATGCATGTATGAATGCATGTATGCCAGTGTGAGTGATTGGAGATATGCGTGGTGCGTGTCTGCGGGTGTGTGCGTGTATGGGGGGTGAGTGTGAGGATCAGAGGGGTGGGGGTGTATGTGAGGATCGGAGGGGGCGTGGGGTGAGTATGAGGATCAGAGGGGGTGGAAGGAGTTTGGATGGAGGTGGTGTGGGAGGTGTCAGGTGTGTGTTAGGGGAGCTGCCTACCAGTGACAGGGTAGGAATTCCCTGTCACTGGTATGGCCGACCACCATGGTTTTTGTGGCATTGCTAACACCATGAAAACCACGGTGGTAGGCATTCTCATAATGTGGCGATATGTACCACTGGCCTGTGCACATTTACACTCACCACCGTGGTCATAATGACCCCATAATGCTTTTTTCAAGTAATGAAACACAAAGGTAAAACATGTCAAATGAGTTTTCAACAAGAAGCTCCACCTTGCTATATAATTGAATTAAAAGCAGAGTCAGTACTGCATATATGCCTATGCAGGCTGAGAGGATAAGTCCATCATCCCTCATGCCAGTACCCACATCCATAGTGATAATTATTTGTAATTTCCTTTCCTTTCTGATGCAGAAACAGTGTTCTTTTTTCATATTTGTGCAGGTAGGTCAAGTTCAGTGGGAGCCTCTGTGTTGGAATTTTGGCACCCCTAATCATGATCTTGCTTTCATGTGAGGTAAGTTAACTGAATGTTGATTATCCTATGTTACAATTTGGCCATATCTATCTTACCGGGCCAGCCTAAACCTAGATTGAATCTCATTTGCTAAGACCCCCACTATTGTGGTCAGATAGGAGATAACTGCAAAGCCTTTGCACTTTTCCTTTGGATCACTGCAAGGAGCAAGGAGCTTTCCTCTTACCTAGGATGCAAGGATGATAGAGTTGGGAAGATGAAAGGGAGGGGGCTTGGACCGGCCCCGGTCAGGCCTGGATAGGCACAGAAGGGCCCACTCTTGGCCTGACCTTTGCCTAGGCACAACAAGAACCCCCTCCATCAACTTTAGTGGCTGTTGGAATCTGGACATGGTAGTCCTGCTGCCCCAGAAATGGCATCCCACGCTGCAGTGGGAGAAACACACTTTTCAGCACCTCGCCAGCGAACAAGAAGCCCTTTTTCCACCTCCAGTGGCTGTTGCAATCTGGGAAAGGTAGTCCTGGTGGCCCAGAAATGGTGTTCCATGCCCTGTGGAGAAAGGCACACTTTTCAGTGTATCACCAGCCGACAAGAAGCTCTTTCTCCACTTCCAGTGGCTGTTGTAATCTGGATGTGAGAAGGTCTTTCTGCTCATCTTATCAGCATGGATTTTTTGTTTTTAGATCACCTGTTTATTAATCTTTTACTGTGGTGGAGCCTCATAACCTGGGACTCACCCACAGTAATTTCATGGCAAATTGACTGCACATGTCTACCACCAGTGTCCTCCTTTTAATATAAGCCTGCTGCAGCACAGCAAAGAGTAAGAGGCACTTGGGTGGTTACTCGTGAACACAGATGAACATGGGTGTGCACATGTGTGATGGCTGTGAGTGGGAGACTCCTGCCACGCACAGCTCAGGAATGGCACACAGGCAGGCTGGTGCAGATGGGACTTCACGGGGTTGAGTATTGACCTGGGATAGGACTTATGATGTGGGTGTACACATATAGGTAAAGTCAGTGTGGTTTACTGTTTACTGTAGTGACCCTCCATTATACACCTAAGGGGAAGGCTGCATTAAGGGGCAGCTCCCCTTCCCTTTGGTCTACACATTCCAGAGTTGCACCGATGGACAGTTAACCTGTGTGAAGAAAACAATTCTGTAAAGTCTAAAGACATATCTGTACAGATTATGGGTCACCCAGGAATGTCATATTTCTCTGGCTCAGCTCAGGATCAGAGCCTAGGCCTTTTGTCACCATGCTGGGCTGGGTTAATTAAAAACAAAGGTCTCCTCCCACAAAAGGAGTTATTAACAGTGCTTATATTAACTCCTAAGAAGGAAAGCGGCAGGCAGTCTGCTCTGCATCAATCAGCCAGCTGTCACCTTGTGCCAGAAAGATGGCCTGCCCCAGGCCACTGATCAAAGGAAAGAGTCCAGACCTCTGGGGCCAAACCAGGTGTAGGACTCCTTTGAAGATTTGCTGGGGAAGGCCTTGGCAGTTACACCAGTGAGGGTTGGAGCTGAGACCACCAAAGCACATGTGACAAGTGAATTCTGGGTGATGCCATTTTGAACTATCCTAGACCACTGTGCAAGGAGGTTTGCAACAGGGGCGGAGAGGTAACATGGCACCTCAAGATAGGCCAAAGGTGCAGCCATGCTGGACACTTCAGCCCTCACTTAAAAGGTTTGGCGCAGGGGGGAGAACTCTCCTGAGTGTGCTATTCTGCTGGACAACGGAACTGGAGACAGCCGCTATGGACAGTTGGAAGGCGGAACTCTGTGACTGCCCTTCTGGCCTAAGGACTCTGACTCTGAAGACCCCAGGACCAGTGAGGCTCTCCTCTGGACAAAAGAAGCTGGTCCCCTCACATCCTATGAGGACCAGTTAGGGAAAAAAATGGGCATCTGTGCAAGAAAGGAGAGAAGCCCAGAGGAAAAGTAAAGAGAAAGCCTGTTGGAGGGAGCCAGTGAAAACAGCTCCTTGAAAAGTTTGTCATTCTTGCTGCCAGGAGACCTAAAGAAAATGCTTTAGGTGGCCAGGGCTTGCCACCAGGAGCAAAACGAGACACAAATCATCCAAATGAGCCCAACAGGGCCCAATATATGCCCATGTGAAGTTGGGTGACCTTGACCTTTGTTTGTTTGGCCAGAGCAGTGGAGCTCCACAATGCGGCTGCTTTCATGCTCCAGCAGGGGCCTCTGAAGCAATGTGGAGAATTCCCCGCCAGTAGGGAGGCAAGCTGGGGCTCCCTTCCTAGCGCCCAAGGGGCCTGGGGACCCTAACCCCCAGGCCGATGTTCTTGTCTCAGGTCCTGGGATCCCAATTCCAGGCCCCCGTTCCCCATTGGAAAGGGGAAGCACCATCATGCACCCTTGAATGCTGTGCAGTCAGGAAGTGAGGGGGCATCATCACGCTTTCCTGTGAATAGCAGATGGGCCCAGGACTTCATCCCCGACCCCAAGAAGTTGAAGGAGAAAGAGTGAAGTGCTGTCGCACTCCCCCTGCATAGCCCTTCTTTCACACTCAGCATGCATGTATTGGGAGTGGGAAGACCAGCCACACAGTACCCATCTGCCCACAGGAGTGGGCAGACCAGAACAATACTACTAGGTCCCTAGGCAGTGCGTCAGTGTGCTGGCTGCACAGGCAGCTGGTGAAGGCAGTGAGGGCGGGCTCCCTGAGCAGCCTTCCAACCAATTGCTGCATGTGGGGGGCCAAGGAGGGACCGGGCATCCTAGGAAGAAGGAGTGGCGTGAGGCTGCAAGACACACAAAAAAAAACATGCACAAAAGCACAACACAGCTCTCACTAAATCAATGGGAGAGCCACTAATAAAATGTACACAATGCTCTGGAGTAGTGCCCCTTAATGCCCTGCGGGGCCTAGTCATTCAGCTAACCCCTCAAACGTTTACAAGTATTTTCAACCTGGCTGGAGCTTTTGCTCTAGAGTTGGAAGTTTTCACCTTCCAGGGGCAACAACTATGACTGCAGTGTCTGTGGCCTTAAAGTGTTCAACTTGCATTTTTCATGTTATGTCAGCAAGTTCTAGGGGTAAAGGCTGTAAATATACATGTGTTGTGATCACAATTATGATGTTCTATAAGGGCTATTTTAAATTGCCTTCTATGATGTTAATGGTTGATAGGATGTATGTCGCAAACACCCCTTAGAAGAGAAGAGATATAATTGTACAGTGAGGTAATTATAAATGTGATGCCCTTTAGGGGCTATGTTTACTTTGGGTTGTTCATCATACTAAAAGTTATGTTAAGTACACATATCACCCAAACATGCATAGATATTGCCACTGGTGAATGATTTGATGAAATAATGGTGCTAACAACCATGTTGAAAACTACAAATGCTTTATTGACCATCATAAGGGTGTTCATTCAAAGTTGTATTCAATTATTGCATTTTGATATAAGTGAATATTTTGACATATGATTTGCTGATGTAGACCTCCCTTTGGGGAGGTGCAAGAATGATTACGCAATGTCACCAAGAAGCATTTCTATCCACTTATGTATATTTGTAAATTGTTGCATAGAATTGAGTAGTGTGTGTTTAATAAATGTACTTTTCTCTTCTTCAAAACAAAGCACAGATTGGACAATCATTTATTGAGTGTTATTATGCCATACCTGTGACTGGGGATTGCTAGCCCACATCACGTTCCTTGGGGGGCCTTGGACTGCTTGGCTTCGCTACCCTGAGAGAGTCAAGCACTACAATGGTGTGTTTGGTTTCAAGTGGAGGACAAATGTGGAACCCTTACTTGTGCAGGCCACACAACTAATGACCAATTTTCTTACACTGGGCAAGGGACTCTTGGTGGCACAGAAATGGCACAGAAACCAATCAAAATCCACTGTTCTCTCCATACTTGGTATCTGCCTCCTTATCACAGATAAAGCAATGCCAACTTCTTTGATCATCATGGCCTTCATGATAGCTCAAGAAGGAGTATTAATCTCCTCTCCTTTTGTACTGCAGTTGCTGGAAGTCATCATTCAAACTAACTAATTGCTACTGTACAACCTTCAAAAAGTAAGCTAATGAACACCATTTCTAAATGGGAACACAATGTCTCTGGTGTCTGAAATAGAAAAGATGTTATGCACAGCAAGCAGAATACAATGCTTATTTCAGAATGGAGGTTGGCACCTGTGCCTACTCACAATAATGCTACGATGCACATATGCTAACTACAATTAATCAAAACATGTGGTTCATTCAGTTCACTAACCTAAATATAAAACATGTAAAAATAAGGTATGAATTGTTTGAAAGTTACTGTTGTGTGTAAGTAGTGTAAATCAGGAGAGCAATGTATGTGCGTGTTACAGGTTAATATATTGTTGAACGCAAAGAAGTGATGAAGACACTCTGGGGGGTCATTACGATCCTGGCGGACGGCGGTAATTTGGGGAAAGGTACTGCCAACAGGCTGGCGATACCCTTTCCCAAATTATGACATTGGCGGTTTGGCTCCATCTGCCAGGGTAGTAACAGCCGCCGGGCTGGAGACTTCCACCCTCGGGATTATGACCCCGCCTACCGCCATGGTTTTCGTGGCAATCTTACCGCCACGAAAACCATGGCCGTAGGCACTATCAGTGGCAGGGAAGGAATTCCCTGGCACTGATAGGGGTCTCCCCCACCGCCCTTCCCCCTCCCCAGGGTCCTCCCCCAACCCGCCGACATCCACACACCCACATGCACACAAATACACACTCTTACACACATGCATACCCACATCCACCCACGCATGCACACATACATACCCACACACCGCAACACACACTAACATACATTGTCGCACACAAACATTCACCTCAGACACGTACACTCATATTCAGTCATACAAGCACGCATTTGATGTGACTCACACCCGCATGCACACATACAAAAAGAGACACTCACCCCCCCACCCACACACAACACTCCCACACACGCACACAACGTCCCCCACCCCCCTCTCCTTTCGGAGAACCTGACTTACCTGCTTGCAGGGGGTCCTCTGGCAGGAGACGGGACGCGGCGCTGCTGCTGGCAGCAGCATCCACCAGCAAAACACTGCTAGGCCGTACCATTGAACATGATACAGTAGGCGGTGTCTTGCTGGCATGGCGCTGCTGCTGGCAGCAGCGCCACCTTACCGCCGTCTGCCGCCATGACCGTCGACGGAATTCTGCCACACTTCTGGTGGAATTCTGCCTACTGTCATAATGCGGTTGGCAGCTGGTAGCCATGGCGACGGTATGTTGGCGGCCGTTACCATGGCGGTAGGCAGCATTTGCCGCCAATGTCATAATGAGGGCCAATATCTCCACTAGTACCGTGGACAGAAGCATAACAAAACTTCAAATGGCAAAGGTGGTGCTGAGCAAATTCACTGGCTATGAGAATGCCAAACTCCCTTTTGCACTGATACAAAGTTACATTGTGATAGTCAGTTAGCACTAAAAATGACTGTGTATTCTTTACGAGTTCATGGGAATTGCAAAGAAAAAAGAACAAAAATGTGATGTTCCGCAGTCCTTGTGAATGTCCAAGCCATCTATGGCTGCACATGAAATTGAAAAGTATTGAAATGCTTTTTCCTGCAACTTCAGGCAGTCGTTGTGCACTAAGGACAGCTCTCTATGTGGGACAACCTCTGCTATTTGGGGTACAGCGTGATCTGTCTGGCACTTTGTGCTGGACTGTTACTGAGAGGAGGAATAAAGCTGATTTTCACATGGCTGGTTCCTGTCTGAGGTGTCATGATGGACAAACAAATGATGGACTAGAACAAGGCCCAGGGCAAATACCAAACATTCCAGTCTTCACATGTTCGGTTTCCTATGTGGTAGACAAGCAGTAATTATGCAGAACCAGGTGCAGTCACCCAGGACACTTGTACACTCCATTCATTTTTGCTTTCACAAACAGTACTTGTTTTGGAACTATAAAACCTGAAGTAGGCAAACAAGTCTGTTGGACTTGGCCCTTTCTGCAGGGTCATGCCAAATATTTTTGCCTTCATCCTCCCGTTACCTGAACCCACTTTTATTAGTTTTTAGGATTGTGCACACTTTTGCCATTTCTTACCTGTTCTTGTGCTCATTCCTTTAACTATTATAAAATTGTCTTACACCCAAGTGGCCCATTTCATTATTTTCTTGCAAGTCTCCAGTAAAGTGGTTCTACATATAAAAAAGGGCCTGTAAAGTAACTGCTGCTAGTGGGCCTTTAGCACTTATTGTGCCACTCATGTAAGTAGCCTTTTAAACATGTCTCAGGCCTGGAAATGAAGCCATTTTGCTCAGCTTTAAACTGCTGTTTTCGACTGGGAAAAATAAACATTTTGCCAGGCCTAACCTTCCTGTTCAATACATATGAGTTCCCCTAAGGGTAGACACTACATAACCCAGAGGGTAGGGTGCCGTGTATATAAAAGGTTGGGAATGTACTCTTAAACTTCACATGTTCTGGTAGTGAAATACTCATAAATTCAGTTTTCAATGCTGCAAAGCCTATCCCTCCTAGAGGTTAATATAGGGTCATCTTATTACAGGGCTGCCTTATTACATTTAGTAAGTGATAACTTTCAATTGGGAACAAGTAGACAAGTTGAGTTTGGTGACAAAAGAATTGCAATTTAAAACCCTATTTAATGATAAAGTCAAATTTTAAGTCATAGGGGGTCATTCTGACCGCGGCGGGCGGCAGTCGCCGCCCGCCATGCGGTTACCGCTGAATGACCGCACCGCGGTCAAAAGACCGCGGTGGTCATTCCAACTTTCCCGCTGGGCTGGCGGGCGACCGCCAAAAGGCCGTCCGCCGGCCCAGAATGGAGCCGGCGGAGTTGCAGGTGTGCGACGGGTGAAGTGGCACCCGTCGCGCTTTTCACTGTCTGCAAAGCAGACAGTGAAAATCTTTGTGGGGCCCTGTTAGGGGGCCCCTGCACTGCCCATGCCAGTGGCATGGGCAGTGCAGTGGCCCCCAGGGGCCCCACGACACCCGTTCCCGCCATCCTGGTTCTGGCGATGGACACCGCCAGAAACAGGATGGCGGGAAGGGGGTCGGAATCCCCATGGCGGTGCTGCAAGCAGCGCCGCCATGGAGGATTCCCTGGGCCAGGGGAAAACCGGTGGGAAACCGCCGGTTCTCCTTTTCTGACCGCGGCTTTACCGCCGCGGTCAGAATAGCCCAGGAAGCACCGCCAGCCTGTTGGCGGTGCTTCCGCCGCCCTCCGCCATGGCGGTCATGGACCGCCAGGGTCGGAATGACCCCCATAATTCTGAAAATGTAACTTTCAGGAAGTTGGCATTTTCTTGTCCTAATCATTTGGTGCCTGCTGCCTGTACCCTGAGCCACATGACTAGGTGTAGCTGGCAGTTGGTATTTGTGTATTGGTCTCAGACAGTGAGACTAGAGAGGAATAGGTGTTGGCAGGATAGGCCACCTCTGACCTGGTGAGGGGGGTACAACACTTGCATTTCACAAAGCCTATACCTGAGCACACTCACAAAGGGTTTGACACTAGTCATTTGTACTCCCAGACAAGTTGGAGACAGGATAGAGAGGTATGAATTCTAGACCCCTCTGGGGGTTGAAACCTCCAGAACCTTCTCCTACTTCAAAGCTGGCACAAGGTTTAAATATTGGACCCTCAGACCCAACACCTTAGTATCCTTCTGGGCCTGTGGAAAACATAAAAAGGACTGCCCTGCTGCATGAAGGACTGCTACTTTGTTGTCCTGCTACTCTGCTGCCTTAGCGCCCGGCTGCCTCAATGAGGACTTGTTAGACTTGCCATCCTTGGCGTGGTCTCCCCTAATGTTTTGCCTCTGTTTTCCAGGTTGTTGATGTGTGCTGGACTCTGGTTTTGCTGTTTCTGTTACTCTGGGCACTTTACCACTGCTATCCAGTGCTAAAGTTCAAGTGCTCCTATGTAAAATGTATGTGCAATTGGCTTTCATGATTGGCATATTTGATTTACTAGTAGGTCCCTAGTACAGTGCACTAGAGGTGCCTGGATCCTGTACATCAAATGCTACTAGTGGGCCTGCAGCACTGGTTGTGCAACCCACATAAGTAGCCATGTAAACATGGCTCAGACCTGCCACTACAGTGTCTGTGTGTTCAGTTTTAAACTGTCAATTCGACCTGGTAAATGTACCCACTTGCCAGGCCTAAACCTTCCCTTTGCTACCTTAGGTAGCCCCAAGGGCAGAGTGCAGTGTATGTGTAGGAGGCTGGCCTGGTTTGTAGTGGGAAATTAAGGTACTTACACCGTCTACCAGGTCAAGTTATCCTTTATTAGTGAAATGTAGGCAGAGTCTAGAAGCGAGGCTCTCTAGGGGTAGCTATAGCTGAGGAGCCAAGGCTTATCTAGGAGACATGCAAAGCACATGCAATACCACTATAGTCATACAGTACTCTCACACATGAAAGAAAATATTCAGTGTTACAAAAATAAAGGTACTTTATTTTGGTGACACAAATGCCAAAAATACCATAGAGACTGTACTTCCTTAAGTGGTAAGTAATGCACAAATTATATACACTAGCAGGCAAAAAAAGGCGTACAACAGTTAGAAAACAGTGCAAATAATGAAAATCACAATAGTTAGAAATGGGCCTACGAGGAACACAATCTATATACTGAGAAAGTGGAATGCGAATTTCGGTTTCCTACCTAGGCATGTGCAGTGTGTAGAGAGGCGCTGGGAGTATTAGAAAACACCTAAGGTAAGTAATAGAACCCATCCCAGAGCCCAGGAAAGCAGGAGTAAATCACAGTAACTTTCCTAGAACACACAAGAACACAAGAAAGATGATGTAAGAACCAGAAGAGAGTGCAAGACACCTACAGTGGATTCTTGGACCTGAAGACCTGTGACAGAAGTAACCAAGTCTAAGAAGCACAGAAAAGTCCCGGGAGAACAGGAGCCCCTGCTAACCCGGATGAAGGTGCAAAAGAAGAAGTACTGGTGAAAAACAACATTCAGTACTGCACCCAAGAAGACTGATGCAGATTCCTGGTTGCTGAAGATGATGTCCCATGCAGGATGGATGATTGCAGTCTGGTTTACGTCGCTGGATTCCACCAACAGGTCTTAGCATGCGCAAAGCTCACGGTTAGCGGAAAATGGCGTTGCCTGGGACCAGGAAAGGACCTGATGGACTCTACCCAGAAGGGGGAGCCAGAGGGCAGAGGGGGCTCTCAGCAACTCAGAGAGCCCACAGAAGACTGGACAGCATGCACAGGAGTCCCACAGCATTGGGACAAAGAAGGTGCAAAAGGAGGCCCATGCAGCACTACAACAAAGGATCCCACGCTGCCAGAGAACTACGCAGGAAGCTGTGTGTCACAGGGTAGTGTGCTGGAGGCTGGAGCTGCACGGTGCATGAAGAAGTTTGTGGAATGATGCCAACAAGCCCTGGCAACTGCAAGACATGCGATGCACAGGTGTACTCTCTTGCCTGGGGAGGCAAGCTTTTACCTCCACCAAAGGTGGACAGTAGGACAACAGGATTGTCGGGACCACTTCAGTCTACCATCCGTGATGCAGGATCCACGCAACTCATAAGGAGAGGGGACCCACACAGCTGGTCATCTTTGTAGATAGGTGCCTGCTGAAGCAGGGGAATGACTCCTTCACTCCAAGGTAGAGTCATTTGTCCTTCTGGTGCAGGATGAACACAGGCTGTCCTCTGAGGATGCACGACTGGGAAACAGTTGCAGTTGCTGGGAGTAGCTGCAGATACAATGTTGCAGAAGTCATCTTTGCTTCTTTGTTGCAGTTAGTAGAGTTCCTGGAGGGTCCAGATGCAGTTTCTTCGGTGAGAAGGTGAAGTAAAGGATGCAGAGGAATCCTGCTGGAGTCCTCCAATCCGAATCTGAAGAACTTCCCAAGAGAGCGATCCTAAAATGCTCTGAAAGGGGGATTGGTCAGCTAACCAGGTAAGCACCTATCAGGGGAGGGCTCTGACTTCACCTTCTGGCACTGGCCACACATATGTTCTGAGAGTTCCCTGCCAACTTGGAATCCAAGATGGCAAATCGAATGGGGAGCTCTGAGCACCACCCCTGGGCTAGTGATGGACAGGGGAGTGATCACTCCCCATTCATTTGTACAGTTTCACACCAGAGGAGGGTCTGGGGGTCCCCGAGCCAGTGTAGACTGGATTATGCAAGGAGGGCACCAAATGTGCCCTTCAAAGCATTTCCAGTGGCTTGGGGAGGCTACCCCTCCCAAGCCTATAAAACCTATTTCTAAAGGGAGAGGGTGTAACACCCCTCTCCCAAAGGAAATCATTTGTTCTGCCTTCGTAGGGTTGAGCTGCTCAAGCAACAGGATGGCAGTAATCTATCTGAGAGGTGGCAGCAGCTGAGGCTGCCTGGAAAACCTCAGAAGGCTGGAAAAGCAATACTGGGGGTTCTCCAAGGAGCCTCCAGAGTGCATGAAATCATACAAAAATGCTTGCAGAAGCATTGGGGTATGATTCCAACATGTTTGACACCAAACATGCCTATGTTCGGAGATACCATTATGTAGCTGGATATAAATGGTGACCTATGTTCAGTAAAAGTGTAAAATTGTGTCTACGCACTCAGGAAGTCTGGGAAAATGGTACTGGAGGTCGTGGGGGCAACTCTGCTAGTGCAGGGGTGCCCTTGCACACACATGTACTCTGCACCTTGCCCTCAGGGCTGAAGGGCCTGCTATAGGGGTGACTTATAAGTGACCTGGTGCAGTGTAAATGGCAGTGGAGGGGTGCATGCACCTTTTTTTACGCAAGCTGGAATGGCAGTCCTGCATGAGCCTTTGCATGGGCTCCCTATGGGCGGCAAAATAAATTCTGCAGCCCATAGGGATCTCCTGGAGCACCAATGCCCTGGGTACCTAGGTACCATATACTAGGGACTTATAAGGGGAGACCAGTATGCCACTTTTGGGTGAAATACTGGGTTACTAGTACAAAGTGACAAGAGAGTGAGCATAATCACTGGGATCCTAGTTAGCAGCATCCCAGTGAACACAGTCAAGTACACTGACATCAGGCAGAAAATTGGGGTCACCATGGTAATAAGAGGGTACTCTCCTACAGTATGTTAAAGGTGGGCATGTACTTATGTGTTTTACATGTCCTGACAGTGACAATACTTCCAAATTTGGTTTTCAGTGTTGCAAGGCCCATCTCTCTCATAGGTTAACATGGGTGCAGCCTTTACATATTATTAAAGTGCAGTTTCCCCTTGGGAGCAGATAGAAATGTGGAGTTTGGGGTCTCTGAGCTCACAATTTGAAAATACATCTGTCTGTGTGTCTGGGGCCTGGCCTGGGCAAGGCAGGATTTTGAAAACAACAGAGACTTCTCTTTGAAGTAGGCCTACTTCAAAGGCAGAAAGGAGTATAAGAGGTGCCAAAACCCCTGTAAATCAGATGACTTCTGGCATCGAGAGGAACCTCTTCTAAGGAAAATAACTGAAGAGCTGGAAGAAGTGCTGTCCCTGCCTGTGACTGTGCTTTGTTTGGCTATCCTGGAGTTGCTGCTTCTGCCTGTGAAAGGGGACAAAGACTGGACTTTGTTTTGCATTCCTGCTTGAGAAAAATCTCAAAGGGCTTTGAATTGAGCCTCCTGTTGTTGAAGTCTCAGGGCCACCAAAAACATCTTGTGTCAGCACTTGGACTCTCTGCCCTGTCAAGTGGTACCCTATCCAGTTCCTGGTCCCTTGAAAGGTGAAGTTGGCAGACAAGGACTGAAAATCCACACACAGAGAGCAGTGCAAAGAGATATTCGACGCACCTTCTGTGATGCAGCTGTAAACGACGCGCCGCCGGCTCTGCGGCTCAAATCAACGTTCCACCTGCATCGCGGCTGGAAGATTGATGCATCGTGGCTAGGGAAACGATGCGCAACACCCGCTAATGGAGGCTGATAACAACGCAAACTCCACCCAGGGTGGTTTCATGCTACTCCGCGACCGGATTTTCCACGCATCGTCCCTGGGCGTCCAAGTCAAATCGCACTCTTGCGGGAGAAAAACAACGCATAGACGACCCTAACGGAGAAGGAAATGACACATGGCCTCACTTGCGAGTAAGGAATCGACGCATAGCTACCCTTTTCCAATGCACGCTCGCCCGTGCGACTTTATTTTTATTTGTAAGCATTCTCACTGTTTTCTAAGGATTAAGACTCCTAGGCCCATATTTATACTTTTTAGCGCCGCACTTGTGTCCTTTTTTTGATGCAAAAACTGGTGCAAACTTGCAAAATACAATTGTATTTTGTAAGTTTGCGCCATTTTGGTGTCAAAAAGAGGTGCAAATGTGGCACTAAAAAAGTATAAATATGGGCCTTATTCTTTTGAAACTTCATATCTTGACTTGTGTGTGTTGGATTTTTGTTGTTTTGGTCTTGTTTTGTTTAGATAAATGTTACATATTTTTCTAAACCTGTGTTGTGTCATTTTGTAGTGTTTTCACTTAATTAATGTGTGTGTTGGTACAAATACTTTACACATAGCTTCTGAAGTTAAGCCTGCCTGCTCATGCCAAGCTACCAAGGGGTTGAGCGGGGGTTACCTTGAGGGTGATTCTCTTTTACCCTAACTAGAGTGAGGGTCCTTGCTTTGACTGCCAACCAAAGACCCCATTTCTAACATTGGTGGCAGTGGTGAGATTGGACTTGTATTTGTACTTGACATACAGTGATTCAGTGTACAATGTTGTTTTCAGTTCAGACCATTACGTGATCACATATTGCTTGTTTTTGCTTTTTCTCTTTTGGATTGATTTTTCCTACTTCCATATTTTTGCTGATCTTTGATTGACTTTTTTAACTTCATTGGGAACTCTTTTTTCTGCCTTAGAACTTGCTCTTTTGTTGATTCTTCCTCATGTCTCAATCTGGAGATACATAAGCTAGAGCTGCTTTTGACTTAGGGAAACTGGAGGGCTATACAGTTGCCCAGTTGAGGCAGTTCTGCAAAAATCTTGCCTGCCCCATTAAGGCCTCCACCAGGAATGACAAGCTTCAGAAGGCATTGAGGGCCTGGATGACAGCCAGGGAAGCTGAGGGGCACACAGAGGAGGAGGATGATGGGGAGAAGGTGTAATCCATCCCGAATGGTATAGTGGGTGGGCCTGTTGTGTTCAGGGAGAGAGCCTCCAGGGCAGGTGGCAGTGTGTCATCCAAGGGTCTGACTCTTGAAGAGTTACAGGACAGACAGGCAGAGAGGGCTCACCAGCTGGAGTTGGAAAAGTTTAGGATGCAAAGGGTGATGGAAGAGAGGAAGATGGCCATAGAGGAGAAGACGATGCTGTTGACTCATGAGCTCAGCTTGAGGGAGCTGGATCAGAGGAGCCAGTCATGTAGGGATGGTGGCAGCAATATCACAGTACAGCATGAAAGGAGGGTGCGCATTCCAAAATACCTTGTGAAGGATTACAACAGAGAAGGTTGACATATTCTTGTAGTTCAAGGGGTATGAGTCTGCTCTCCATATGACTCTGGTCCCTGAAGCTCATTGGGAGGCAGGTTTGCGGAAGCACTTTGAGGTAGAGGGGAGGGATACATTGACATCCTCAGGGGATCCTCAGGGGCTCACCTACACTATCATGAAGGATGCCCTACTCACAAGGTATGGTCTCACCCCTGAGCAGTATAAGGACAAGTTTAGGACCTATAAGAAGAAGGAATCCCAAACATGATTGGAATGTGTTGATTCTTTTTCCAGGTCACTGGACGGTTGGGTGAAGGGTAGTAAGGTGACAAGGTATGAGGGGCTTTACAGTTTAATTGCTTGGGAGCACTTGTACAGTTTATGTTTTTCAGAGCTGCACCCGCACCTAATTGACAGCAAGCTGTCTGACCCCAGGAAGCTTGTGTAAAAAGCGGACTGCTGAGAGAGCACCAGGGTCCAGAAGAGGTATGGGGAGACCACGTCAAAGGTGGGCAGGGTCCCTCTCAGAAGAAAGGGGGCGTAAGGGGAAATAGGGGGAGTTCTCTAAAGGGCCCCAACCTATTTCCCAAGGTGAGGATTTCCAGGCCCCCAGTGAAAAGGAGCCATGGTTCTCCAAAGGGAAACCTGTGGAAGTGGGGGACAGTGAGATGGTACAGAGAGCCATAGTTCCTGACAACAGTAAAAAGTACAGGCAGTGGGTGGATACTCTGTGAGACACAGGAGCCAGAGTGACTAGAATGAGTGGTGTCTGAAGAGCAGATAGAGCCCTGTGTACTTCACCAAGTAGTTGCAGTGGACAACTCAGAGCACCTGTGCAGAGTGGCTCAGGTTGCCTTTGAATGGGGGGTCTCGGGTTCCTTGAAGGTAGCTGCGAGTCCAACCATTCCTGTGGATTGTTTGCTTACCAATGACCTGGAATATTCCCCTTGGAAGGAGGTGGAACACAGGTCACACTCGGAGATCTTGGGTCTGTCTGGGTGGGTATGCATATCCGCCAGGTCAATTGTAGCCCGTCAGGGTGTTCTGGAGCCCCTGGAGCCTGAAATAGTTGCCCAGGGGACCACTAAAAAAGAGGTAGGGCAAGGGGTGAGGGATACCAGCCCCAGAAGTTCCCATGGTCCAGGAGGAGGCGGAGCCTGAGGGTGACACCCCGGAGCCCACAGGGGAACAGGTAGCTGAACTGAGGGAGGCCCCTGAGCTGACACAGTGGCAGCAGAAAAGGGGACCCACCATGGAGACCTTCTGTGAGGCACAGAAGACATGCCCTACTATAGTAGGTTTGTGGCAGTAGGCTGCAGACCAGTCGGCTGGCAAGAAGCCAGGATCTCACCTTATTTATTCGGAGTACCTCCTCCTGTATAGTGAGCCTAAGGTTGCTGAGCCTGGGTCAGCCCATGTGCTGGTGGTATCCCAGTGCTTTAGAGCCTTCTGGATCTGGCTCATGATGTGCCTTTAGCTGGACATTTGGGGCAGGACAAGACCTTTGAATGGCTTGTCACCCACTTTTATTGGCCACTAATGTGCAGGCACTCAAATGCATATTGCAGGACTTGCCAGACTTGTCAGGCAAGTGGTCGGAGTGGGGGGACATTTAAGGCTCCCCTCCAACGTTTTACTGGCCCCTAATGCACAGGCGCTCAAATGCATTTTGCAGGTCTTTCCAGACTTGTCAGGCAAGTGGCGGCAAGAGGGGGGGGGGAATGTAAGGCTCCCCTCCAATCTTTTCCACTGGTTAGTGCCCCCTTTGAAAGGGTCAGTATTAACATTGTGGGGCCTCTGGATCTCAAGACAGCCATGGGCAACAGGTTCTTCCTGGTCTTGGTGGAACATGCCACTCGGTACCCAGAAACCATTCCTCTGAGATCAATCACTTCCCCTGTGGTGGGTTGTGCGATGATGGGGGGGGGTTACCCACATGGGGTTCCCCAAAGAAGTGGCATCTGTTAGGGATACCAACTTCATATCTACATATATGAAGTCTCTGTGGCAGGAGTGTGGGGTAAGGTATAAGTTCACCACTCCTTACCACCCCCAAAACAATGTTCTGCTTGAAAGATTCAACCGCACCTTAAAAGGCATGATCATGGGACTGTCTGAGCCCTTGAGGCGGAAGTGGGACGTGCTTGTGCCATGACTTCTGTTTGCCCACAGGTAGGTGCCTCAAAAAGGGCTTGGATTTAGTCCTTCTGAGTTACTGTATGGCCACCCTGTCAGGGGATCTTTGAGTTTGGTGAAGGACTCCCCAGTAAACCTCCCTAGGATGTATTTAGCTACATGCTGGCCTTCAGAAACCAGACTGCCCACTTTAGAGCTCTTGCACAAGAGAACCTGGAAGCAAGCCAGGCAGACATGAAACAGTGGTATGACCAGAATGTAAGAATGGTTGAGTTTTAGCCTCGGCAAAAAGTGTGGTTAATGGCACCTGTGGGGCCCAGGGCACTCCAGGATAAGTGGAATGGGCCATTTGAGGTGGTAGAGTGCAAGTGCGAAGTCACCTACCTGGTGGAGTTGCAGACTCCCTTAAGGGTCATGCATGTGAACTATCTCAAACCACAAACAGATGATAGGGTGGAGGAATAGAGTGAGCCTCTTCCTCACATCCTGTCTGCTGGTGAGAAATAACAGTCTGTGGAGGGAGTGAACCTTTCTTCTTCCCTGACCTCAGAACAACAGAGGGACTGTCTCCAGGTATTGGGTCAGTTTTCCTACCTGTTCTCCCTGATACCACGGGTCACACACTTGTGTACACATGATGTGGACACTTGGTACAGTCTACCCATTAAACAAAAGCTTTACAGGGTGACTAATAAGGTCAGGGCTGTCATCACAGATGAGGTGTCCAAGATGTTATCCCTAGGGGTGATTGAGTTTTCTTGCAGTCCGTGGGCCAGCCCTGTGGTCTTGGTCCCAAAGGCTGCTGCTCCGGGTGCCACCCCAGAACTCTGGTTTTGTGTGGACCACTGTGGCCTCAATGCGGTCACTAAAACTGATGAGCACCCCATCCCCCGAGCTGATGAGCTCATAGATCAGTTGGGAGCTGCTAAATACCTCAGAACATTTGATTTGACGTCTGAGTATTGTCAGATTGCCTTAAATGGGGGGGCCAAGGCGAGGTCAGCCTTTTCTACCGCAGATGGACACTTCCAGTTTAATGTGATGCCGTGTGGGATGAAAAATGCCATTGCCACATTCCAGAGGTTGGCCAACCAGGTGTTGACTGGGCTGGACTTCAGTGTAGCATACCTAGATGAATTGCAGTCATTCAGTTCCACTTGGGAGGAACACTTGCAGCACCTCTGCAGAGTGTTGGAGGCCCTGGAAAAGGCAGGCCTCACTATTAAGGCAAGCAAGTGCCAAATAGGGCAGGGCCCAGTGGTGTATTTGGGATACCAGGTAGGGAGTGGCCTGGTGGCATCCCTACAGCCGAAAATTGACACCATTCTGGCTTGGGAGCTTCCCAAGACCAAGACTGAGGTGAGGGCCTCACCGGCTATTACAAGAGGTTTGTCACGAATATGGCACCATTGTTGCCCCCTTGAATGAGTTGACTTCCAAGAAGCAACCAAAGAAGGTGATCTGGACAGAGGCTTGCCAGACCACTTGTGATGCCCTGAAGGCTGCCATGTGCACAGCACCTGTGCTGAAGGCACCTGACTACTCCAAGGAGATTTTTGTGCAAACAGACGCCTCAGAGCATGGCATAGGAGCAGTTCTCTCACATCTTAATAAAGAGGGCCTAGATCAACCTGTAGCCTTCAGTAGCAGGAAGTTACTTCCCAGGGAACGTAGGTGGAGTGCAATAGAACGTGAAGCTTCTGCTGTGGCCTGGGTGCTGAAGAAGCTAAGACCCTACTTGTTTGGGACTCATTCCGGGTTCAGATGGACCACAGGCCCCTCAGATAGTTAATGTAGACGAGGGGTGAGAATCCAAAACTGTTGAGGTAGTCCATTTCCCTACAGGGGATGGACTTTACGGTGGAACACCGCCCTGGTACACAACACACCAATGCTGATGGTCTGTCCAGATTTTTCCAACTTAGTGATGAGAACTCCCATGAGGTTGGGTAGTTGCTCCCCACTTTCAGCTGGGGGGACACGTGTTAGACTTGACATCCTTGGTGTGGTCTCCCCTAACTTCCCTGGGCACTTTACTACTGCTGACCAGTGCTAAATTGCAAGTGCTCCTGTGTAAAATGTATGTGTAATTGGCTTTCCATGATTGGCATATTTTATTTACTAGTAAGTCCCTAGTGCACTAGAGGTGCCCAGGGCCTGTAAATTAAATGCTACTAGTTGGCCTGCAGCACTGGTTGTGCCACCCATATAAGTAGCCCTGTAAACATGGCTCAGACCTGCCACTGCAGTGTCTGTGTGTGCAGTTTTAAACTGCCAGTTCGACTTGGCAAGTGTACCCACTTGCCAGGCCTAAACCTTCCCTTTTTATACATGCAAGGCACCCCTAAGGTAGGCCCTAGGTAGCCCAATGGGCAGGTGCAGTGCATGTGTAGGAGGCTGGCCTGGTTTGTAGTGGGTAACTAAGGTACTCACACCATATATATATATATACATATATATATATATATATGTATATATATATACATATATATATATATATATATGTATATATATATATATGGTGTGAGTACCTTAGTTACCCACTACAAATATATATATATATATATATATATATATAAAAATAGTGTCATTTGAAGTATTTTTTTTCATGTGTGAAGTTGCTTATTTTAGCTCTTCACACAGGTTGCCAGGATGCAAAGTTTCCAGGTTTTCATTTACATGTGCTGAAGTATTTCTCTTCCCAGTGAAATAATTTTCTAGATACTGAAATGCACACTTGGCCTGGCAGAAAATGGATGCCTAAGTTGTAAAGTTTTCGATACATGTTCCAAACATGGTGAAAGAAAATTCTCACCCATTCCTATATTTTTTAAAGGGGGGAGTCTCAAAAGAGCACTTTCAGTGTTAATTCCAATAGGAAAATTAGACTCGGAAAGAACAGTTGAACAGCATTACACTAAGGCCCACATTATGACCCTGGTGTTCTTAAGACTGCCAGGGTTGCAGTGGCGATCAAACCGCGTGCACTATTATGAGCTGGAGACAATGCAGTAGGCCGTTTCCTGCTTTGTCAGCAGGCTGAAACGCTGTTTCTACCCGCTGACCCAGCGGGAAGCTCGTAATGGGACCCGCAGGAAGGAAATCTACCCATCAGGACTTCAGCAGACAGACTTTTCCATCAACCAAAATCATAATCGACCCCTAAATTTGGCAAAAGGTAGAATATTACTCAGAAAGCATGCTTTTTTGTGATTTGGTTTAAATTTCTCATGCTAGTTTTTGAGAAAATTATCAATTGAAGAGGGGCTCTGGCTTGGCATGATTCGGTAAACAAATTTAAAAGTTAGGTATATCTGGACTACTGGTCCAAACTTGAAGGCCACCACATTAATAGTATGCTGTTATCCATTACCAAACTCAGGGGCATGGCTCTGTATACTTAGCATGAATTAAATAAATATATAAAAGATAAGGCAGAAGGTTAACACACCCTAAGCCCCAGGATCATATGTTGGGGGAGGGGGATCCTAAAACTGACACCTCTTCAGTGGCTAGCCACATCATGGACAAAATGTGGCAGCCTTTACTGCACTTGGGGTCAATGGTCCCCAATGAAATGCACTGTAGTGAATGCTAGATTTTCAAGCTCACAAAAAAGAAGCACATTTAAGGATGGTAAAATATTTTTGTCACAATAGAAGTAATTTGTTGATTGTGTTATACTCATTTTAGGAATTGTGATGATTTTACCACTTTGGTACAGCATCCCCATTCCATATCTGTTTACTCTGCCTACCATCTTCTCAGTCCCGTAACAGCACCCTAATTTTAAAATAGCAACATTGTGGATTACACACCTGCTCATTAAAGACATAGGCGGTCATTCTGCGGTTACCGCCATATGGCCGCTCCGCGGTCAAAAGACTGTGGCGGCCATTCTGGCTTTCCCTCTGGGCCGGCGGGCGACCGCCAAAAGAGCGTCCGCCGGCCCAGCGGGAAAGGCCCTGCAACAAGGAAGCCGGCTCCGAATGGAGCCAGGCGGAGTTGCTGGGGTGCGACGGGTGCAGTTGCACCCGTCGCGATTTTCTCTGTCTGCTAAGCAGACAGTGAAAATCTTTATGGGGCCCTGTTAGGGGGCCCCTGCACTGCCCATGCCAGTGCCAGTGCCAGTGCCAGTGGCATGGGCAGTGCAGGGGCCCCCAGGAGCCCCACGACACCCGTTCCCGCCATCCTGTTCCTGGCGGTAAAAACCGCCAGAAACAGGATGGCGGGAAGGGTGTCGGAATCTCCATGGCGGCGCTGCTTGCAGCGCCGCCATGGAGATTCAGCCCATGCAGGGGAAATCCGGCGGGAAACCGCCGGATCCCCTTTTCTGACCGCGGCTTTACCGCCGCGGTCAGAATGGGCTGGGAAGCACCGGCAGCCTGTTGGCGGTGCTTCCGTGGTCCCCGGCCCTGGCGGTCTTGGACCGCCAGGGTCGGAATGACCCCCACAATCCTGAGAGGCAATCTTTGAACAGAAATTCACTTTCTTTAAAAGGAAATGAGCTTTGTTTTTGTTAGTTCTGAGTGCATATCAAATATTGTCAAAATCTATTCAGTTAATAATTAATTCACTGACACAAATCGATAAGCAGAGAGAAAGAGAGAGAGTGCTGGGGGCGAGGGTGGCAGGGAGGGAGACCACAATAATGCAATGTAAATTCTGCAAATTCTGCACTGTAGGGACGATAGGTAAGTACTCTAGAGCTGATAGTAATCTTCACATCAATAGATTTGACTCTAAAAATAGACATTCTTTAAAAAAACGGCTAAAGACAAAATTGTATATAGTGTGCCAATACACATAATCAAAACAACTCAGAATCTGTTTGTTTAAAATCTATTCCTGTTTCCAACTTTAAAAAGCAGGGAAACATTTTGAATGATTTGAAAATTTTGTTCATTTGTATTGCATTCACGTTTAAAGCACAATGACAGATGTCACTGAGAAAATCGATCAAGATTTTTTTTTCATTTTCATGTATCTGATACATATTTTATGTTTTGTGTATTAGCTTCCCTTTTACACCGCCACGCTTCAATCTAAGTTTACTGGATAGCTTCAAATTTCATAATTTTATTAAGAAAGAGCTGTCATTTAAAAGGAAGCAACATTAATTTTACTTTTATGCATATTTTCAGTTTTGTTGTATAGATGACATTGTCATGTTAAGTGGGAGTGTAGACAAGAGTCATTCTTGCATGGTACCACATGATACCTGATAATGCGGGGATATCATGCCATTAAATGGTAAATGCAGCTTATTTCCTGTTAGGAGGACATGATACTATCTCAAATCATGTGTTTGACATCTCTTATGGTAGTATGAGAATTATGGCTGCTTTTCTACTTTTATGCTACCATTCTTAAAAAATCATTGTGCTAGTTCTGTGGATGGACCTTTAAAACACAAATTCAAGTTGGAGCCCATTTCTGTGCTGATGATGTAATTAATTCAGAAATATTACACAGATTCCAGTAAATCATTGGGTTAGCACTGATATTTGCAAAGTGAAGATGATGGGCTGTGTCTATCTGCATTACTAACTTTATTTGTACATTGTTCCAGTCTGAGAGCATCAAAGAGCATTATAGTGGTAAGGTAAACATGATTTTACAATAGGTCAACAATTTAAAATCCGTAACTGCAAATCAGAATTAAAGTGCATTTAAAGCATTATAAAACAAGAACAATTGGCCAAAATGACCAAAGAACAAAAATGAGTTCAGTTTCTTCCAACAATTAGAAAGTATTGTTCAGCACAAAGAAATAACAACATAATCCACATGACAAGTCAATGCTGATGAAATATTGACCTAGGTTTTTATGTCTAACTTTGAAGGGCCTTTATTCAATATTTTTATTTATTGATTTTTATTGATTGTATTTTTTATTTATTCAACTGAATTACTTATTAATTTTAAAGGATCACCTAAATTGTTCTGCTTTTGTGACAGATAGACTAGATTGCTAAAACGTACTTTTGAGATAGTCTATGCCACAATTTTAAATTTCATGCTGATTTATAAGGTGGTGTGTTGTTCAGAAAGGTGTACTGTGGACTCTGACCTATATTAAAATGTTTTTATTAATTTATTCTAAAATGATTTAAACTTTTTGTTAATTTTTCCTATACTTTACCTAAGGGAGAGATACACTGTGACTGTGGGGTCCTTACGGTAATGTATACAGAAAATAAAAATGTTTATTTAGCTAAAAAAAGTAAAAATATTTTATGTTAAATATTAAGGTAAATAAAGTGTATAAATTTATTTTAGAAATGTAAAACAACATTGAAAAAATGCTGCACAACTAGTTTCATAATTTTGAATTAAATCATTAATACAAATATATCAAACAAAATTAAATTATTTTTATGTAGTTAACATTCAAAAATAAATTCTCACCTACAGAAAATAAATTACACCTTTTATTACAAATATGATGATTTCTAAATATGTATTGAATTTATAAAATAATTTAATTGCATGTCATAAAAAGAATGTTAGATTAATTTATACATTCAAAAAGGTTAAAATTACATAATATGTTTTGTTCTTATTGTTCTTAGTAAAGATTATATTTACTTATATGTTTAGCTCTAATTTAATTTAATTTTACATTACTTTCTAAGGTGTTTTATTTTAGGTCCCTTCCTACGTTGCAGTACTAGTAGTTGACCAGATGTGGTGCAAGACTTACTCCAGCTAGGGGCTGGAGTGATTTACTACTGTTTTTGCTCCACCTTTGGTTGTAATAACTTTAGAAGTGCAGTCTGTGAATAACAATTGGCTTACTCTTTTGTGTGTGAGTACATGACCTTCTCTGAACCTCTTCCTAACCCTCCTTGAACTCCTCCCACTCAGTAGTAAGTATGCCCCTTTTGCCAGTCTCTTCCCCTGGTCCTTCCCACGTTTAATACTAAGTAGTAAATTTACAAATGTGAGGATCTCCCCACAGAAACGACAGGAGAGATGGAGGTGGAAATCTACACTTGTACTTTTGTAAATAGCATTTGTTTTAGAATTTTAGTATTTTATTCTAGCGATACTAACCATACTATAAAATACAGTCTGTGAATAGGCCCCTCATTGTATTCAATATTTGTTTACCCTAACATAGACACACAGCAATACTCTTGGTGTATTTTCACAGTCATTTACTTACAAAAACAAACAAAACACAATGGGCCTGATTCTAACTTTGGAGGACGGTGTTAAACCGTCCCAAAAGTGGCGGATATACCACCTACCTTTATTACGAGTTCCATAGGATATAATGGACTCGTAATACGGTAGGTGGTATATCCGCCACTTTTGGGACGGTTTAACACCGTCCTCCAAAGTTAGAATCAGGCCCAATCTGTCTTTTTTCAGAGCCTATTCCGAACAAAACATGACAAAATAGTTATTAACTTAATTAAACCTTGGTTTAGAATGTGGGTGTTCACAGGTACACACAGAAGAATTAAGATGTGTGATTTACAGCTCCATGTGTGGCATAGTCATTGGCTGGGGAGGACGCTACAACTGATGACGAAATAGGGGATAAGTAACCGAAAGAATACAGTGCTCTCCCAGAGAGTTTGCTGAGGTTCAAGCAAACTGCTTGTGGTGCCACGTGTACCTTCATCGGAGTGAGGAATCGACGGTTTGCATATGTGGAGTCAAAGACCAACTCTAGCCAGAGTGAAGAATTTGGAGCTAAAGATAGCTTCAATGAGAGGTCTACACATCATTGGTCAAGAAGCTACGACCAATGGTTACTGCACTGCCACACAAAATAAAGTTATACATTGTACAGAGCATTAACACTGAAGGTGGATACAGCCAGGTTGACAAAGCACAGTCAGAGATAATCACAATTTGCCAAATAAAGCTACAAAGCGAAGCACTAAATATTTGCTACTGTCAAACATTTATGAAATATACAGAAGTGCTGGCTGACAGAATAAGTAAGAAAGCATCATACCGTGCTTACACTTACCAGAGTCTTGATAGGTGAAGCATTACAACCTCAGCATCAGGTGGGGGACCCAAAAAGTAGCAAATTGGATGTGCTTACTGAGCTGTCCAATACCTGAAGAGGCACACCACCGAAGCTGCCAGGTGGCAGCTCGGAACAACTCCAGAGGTCTCCACAAGTGACGGGCTCCGATGCAGACCAAGAAGAAGGTCAAAACCAAAGACTGTCCTGGATGACCTAAAGACCAATCCATTGTCGGACCTCAGTGATTATGTATATTCTAATGGACAGACAACAGCATCTGAAAGAGCCCACCCTCAATGCCAGCTAAAATGCTGCCCCCTCCTTTCAATACTGCCAAAAGACAAAATATTGGTGATAGATGGACTGCTTGGATAAAGACACTTGATAAAGACACTTGAGAATTTCATTGATGCACTTGAAAGGACTAATAACATGAAGATCATCAATTAACTCAAATATATTACTGGTAATTGTGTGAAAGAAGTTATAAAGAAAATACAGAGAACTGGAAAAGATGTCACTTACCATCAGATTAAATACACTTTGAATCTCAAGTTAAATCCAGCACAAAATGTTTATTACAAAAGGTACATTTTCAGTCAAGCACACCAAAGAGTTGGTAAAACTACAGATGAAGTTGTGAAAAGACTAGATGCATTCAGCAAACACTGTAGGTTCAAAGAATTTAATAACGAAAAAGCTATGTGTCTTGGAGTTATTGATGGATGCGTCTCAGATTCATTCAAAAGATCAATGCTGAGAGAAACTCTCAGTCTGGATCACGTGTTGATGGCACCAGAGCAGAGGAACGTGCTGAAAAACAACTTGCTGACATGAAGGCTAGGGGTGCTCAGAGTAAATTAGTCATGAGTGTGAAAAGCAAGCCGAAGCAAAAGACTGAAGGAAACAAAGTGATGTATACATGTGAAAAAAAGTTATGTTTTAGCTGTTGATTTTCATTTCCACATGAATGTAAATGTCCTGCCATTGGACAGACTGTAACGACTGTGGGACAGAGAACCATTTTGTAATGGTGTGTAAAGCAAAGGGAAAAGTAAGTGCATCATAGCGTGCAGACAAGATGGCTGCCAGAACGTTCCAGAGCAATATTCGATGCATACCCAAAAGGCCAAGTGGGGACATCATTTGAAGGACATTAATACTTAAAAGAAGTTGATCAACATCTGACAGATCTTCTGTCTCAATATCAAGTGAAAGTGAAGAAAATGCTATTTCAATGTCTACCTCAGAGAAGTGTGAGCATGTTGGAATGGTCGTGTGTGAAGAAAAATGTCAGTCAAAGAAAAGTCGACATGCCAAAGCAGCAAAATCTTACAAACATTGTCCAAAGATTAAATTAAAAGTAAATGGCTGTTCGATACCTTACTTTATCAACAGTGGTGCATTGATAAACATAATGCCTAAAGAGAAATACAATGAACTATCTCTATCACTGTATCTGCATCAAGGCCCATAAAGAGTCAAGGTTCATTGGTAGGGGCGGTGAAACATAAAAAAGCAAAGAAACAAGCACCAATCCATGTGCTTCAAGGTACAGCGTCAAGTGCCTGCTTACTCAGCTTCAGGACAGCTACCGATAAAGGGACTGATTTCTGTGAATTACAACATGAACACTTCTCATAAAATAGTAAGTCGATTCTCTCCATTGTTCAGAGTTTAGGAAAGCGTAAGACTATGAAAGTAATGCTGCATATTAATGAGGATGTCCATGCTGTTGCTTAGAGACATAGATGAAAAGGACAGTGAAGGAGGTATAATATCTGCATTGACATGTGTCAGGCAAACATCTTTGTCCACAGATTGCTGACAGGATAATGCAATTGAAGGGTGCAAAGGTCTTTTCTTGCCTTGATTTAAATAAAGTTTATCATCTGTGGAACTCAAAGAAAGTTGGAGGTACATTGCAACCTTTTTTACACACGTTGGTTTGTTTCGCTACAAAAGACTAAGGGCCCTACTACAAGTCTGGCAATCCGAAGACGGCCAGACTGGCAGTGGCAGTCAGACCGCAGCAGCCTTGGTGGTCAGACCTCCACATTCATTCCCTCGTGGTTGGACCACCAAAAAACTGCCGTCTCTGCCATGATTTTTGATCCCATTTGGATGATGGTGGTCGTGGTTGTAATCAATCATGGTGGCGTTGAAGTCAGCCACATTGTACTGATTACAACCATGTTCTCCGCCAGCCTTTTCATGGTGGTTCAACCACCATGAAAAGACTGACAGAGAACACGTGCTGGGGGTCACAGGGGGCCCTGCACTGTCCACGATCCTAGCACCATCAGAATGCACACTGTCTGCTTTGCAGAGAGTGCACATTCCTTGGGTGCTAGCGGGCCCCCTGGGCAACGGCCTAGGACTCGGTTCCTCATGGAGTGAAGTCAAATGCAGCCACACATTTTCCATTGGGCTGACTTGGTTTTCACTATTCAGCTCAGTGGAAAACTCGTAATGGGGCCGGTACTTAGCCCGCCAGCACCGCGGCGGTCTCCTCATCAGGGGTTTGGTGGTCAGGTTTTTTCGAACGCCAAAATCGTAATCAGTCCCTTAGTTTTGATGTGTCATCGGATGAATGTTTCCAAGATGTCATTTGACATTTTATGCAGCGTGTCGTGCATGCACTGAAATATAGCAATGAAATATTTATTTTAGGAGCTACAAAAATGGAGCATGATAGAGCCCTCACACAAGCATGTTGTTTACGCAGTGATGTAGGGTGGATTTTGAATGCAGACAAGTGTGACTTCAACAAGACAAAACTGAAATTCTTTGGCTATGTATGACACCTGATTCTGCAAAAGTACATTGCCTGTCAAATGCTGATCCCCCACAAGATGTTTCAATGATATGCTCCTTTCTTGGCATGGCCAAATACTGTTCAAAGTACCTACAAGGCTCTGCCACTGTTAGTGCTCTATAATGGGAATTGTCATAGAAAAATATTTCCTTAAGTGGTCACAAGAATGTGAGAGAATGTATAAGATAATCAAACACACCATTGAAAATGCTACAGAAACGGCATACTTCAATCGAAAGCTTCATAGAAAGATTGACGTTGATGATAGCCCAGTTGGGTTAGGGGCTATCCTTACACAGCACACTAGACGTCCAAATGCGTGATGGCATATTGTGGCCTATGGTAGTAGGTTTGTCTTAGACAGAACGTGCACACTCACAGCCTGAGAAAGAGCACTTAGCCGTGGTATGGGCTTGTGAACATTTTCATGTATTCTTGTTTGGAAAGCCTTTTACACTAGTAACTGATCATCAAACTTTACTGACCATCTTTGGCAATCCAAAAGCCAAGATGTTTCCCTGCATTGAACGATTTGGACTCTGATTGCAAGAATGTGAATTTTACAATTGTGCACCATCCTGACTACTTTTCGGGGATGCCTATACAAGGTCACGGTACTCCATCCAAGATGGCTGAAGCCTACCTCAATTTCATCATCAAGTGAAATACACCAGCTGCTTTCTCATTAGCCCAGATTATCGCAAGCCATGATAGTGACATGCTGAGTTAAAAGACCTAATTACACATCAGTCGTGAAACTGACAAAACCTCTCAACAATGATGGTGAATATAAAAAATACAGAAATGTCAAAAATGAACCATCTGAAAATCAGGAAGGAGTTGTACTGCTAGGGTCAAGAATCTTGATTCCAGAGAGTCTGCAACAGAAAGTAATTGAAGTGGCTCACGAAGTACGTTGTGCTCTCTTTGCCACAAAACCAGCTCTCTGAGATCGATTTTGGTTTTCATACTCAAATGAAAGAGTTGAAAAGGAAATAAAGGCCTGTCATATATGCAACTGCCTCTCTACCAATATTACTCACCATACTCTGAACGTGTCTGGACTTCCTGAGCATGCATGGAAGAGAATAGCAATCAACTTCTTCATCCATTTGATAATGGACATCACCTGATGGTGATTGTGGATGAATTCTCATGTTTCCGTTTGGTTGAAGATCTCTCATCTATGAATCAGTAACAAGTCCCTAAAAAGCCTGATGGCATCTTTGTGACCTGGAGCATACCAGCGATTGTGAAGAGCCCGGCGAAGTTTGTTACCAAAGGCTCTTCTCACTTTTTGTTTGTAATTCATTGGTCTTCATCTCAAACTGGTGAAAGAAAGATTGACCCTGAACACTTAGTGATTGTTGCTATCTTTTCTCCATCGTTAGCAATCTCAGGCACTAAAGATGACAGCTTACATCAACCAGATCAGATTGAATGATCAAAGCACCAAGAAGATTGATTGAAGAGATATGATTTTAATTGTTTCTACGAATATATATGTGTATGCCTACTGATTTTGGAAAAAAATGCAATTTCTCATTTAACAGAGAGGGAGATGTAGTGGCTTACAAGTTTTATAACAGAAACCTTTTGGCTCCATAGCGGTCTGACGTAATCGCTAGAATAGAATGTAGTGAAAGCTTGGTTAGGAAAGTGGGAGTTCACAGGTACATGCAGAAGAATAAAGACGTGTGATTTGCAGCTCCATGTGTGGTGTGGCCATTGGTGGGTACCCTGGCTAGGGAGGCAGCTACAGTGAATGATAGAACACTTGTATCCATATAAGGAGTGCATATTGCCCAAAACATAATTTGACTCTTCTGGTTTAGTTTTGAATTGCACTTTTATAGTAACTGCACTTTTGGAACAGAATTAAAATAATCTTTTGTGGGATGCACATTTTATCATCTTTCACTCAATTGCAACCTTCTCTACGCTGTATGATGTACTCCAACATGTCTATTTGTGATTGTATGTTTGCCATGAAATTCCACCTTACACTTTCTCGTAATTATAATTCAGGTAGATACAAGGGAACAGCAAATTAGATTGCATAGTGTTTTTTAAATAGACTTTGATGAAATTTCTGTTACGCCCGGTGTCATTTCACATTAATTCAGTAAATTTTGCCTCAGATTATCGCAGGTGCACAGAAACAATGAGATTGACTGGAACACAAACGCTCCTGTTTGTGGTGCTTGTGTTTTTGATCTGTTCTTTGGCGGACAGGAGGGTGTATTTCCAGCTAAAATATAACATCAAATACAGGTTTTGCATTTCAGGTAATTATGCTTAATGTTACATAATTTTCGGAAAATATTCTTATTTAATTGAAAGCAAATTATATAAATTTCACTTTCCCCTATTTTTAAAATGAATAATTTTCAGTGTAAATTAATTCTGATATTTCTTAATCAAGTATTTTATCTAAATCACTGTGTGCCCCTATGTGATCGTGACTGCTGCTGCTGAGAGCAAAGACAGATAAGAAGACTATTTCATCATGTGCCTATTTCACAATTACGTTGTCATCAGTGACGGATTTCGATATCCCTCTTCCCTGTTTGGAGTTTCACCATGAGTGTCTATCTTAACTATTACAAGATGTCATGTTAATCTGAGTATCTGCAAAATCTCAGTGTGTCTCTAGTGATCAACCCTTACTGGAAGTGACATAAATCTCTTTCTCTCTTTCTCTATACTGCGTTTTGTCATTGTAGTAATGATTCCTTTCATCACCATTTGCTGATAGTCCATCAAGTTTTAAGAGCAGATGTATGTGGCTTGTGAAAGACATATTGTTGGCAACACCAATACCACTTTTTAGGATGACTTTTCTGGCCTTTCTGGTTTCTCATAAACCAGTCATAGCTTTCCTTAACCTGGAATCTGACATTGACTCAGAAAACACATGTTTACGTGGAAAGGCATGCCTTTTTCAGCACAATAATTTGCACTTATCATAGAGGTCGGCAATTTACTTTGTTGTAGCATTGTTCTTGAGTTCATTTCCTCATACATTTGACTCAACCAGTCCCACTATTCCGTGTGTGCTATGTCAAGAGGTACTAGAGCACATGATCCAACACCAGACCCACTGGGTTGCCAATATTTTTTTCAATTGTGTCTAACCAACTCGCTCTTATTTACAGAGCATTTTGCAAAAATGCAATAGCATCTGGCTTGTCAAGTTAACTCAGCATAGCCGCTTTCAGACAAAGAGTACCAAGCAAGTGCATCTAATAAGTATGTGAGCCTTCAGTGTGAAGAACCTTCCTGGACCAGAGAAGCTGCTTTAGACGTTAACAGATATATCCTTGCTGTATGTGCTGTCGCAAATCATGGGATTTATTAAATGACAGGGTTTGTGATTACAAAACGGCTCCTTGTAATGTACACAGTTCCACATATTAGTTAAATAATGCTTTCCTACTCAGACGTTTGTGTTTCCAATTGTCTCTGTTTTACAAATAGGAGGCAGCATGAAAGGAGCTCCCCTTTCCTATTTCCATATTAGAAAGTAATGTACCAACGGTTTGTGACAGCAATTGCAGTTTGTAAGAAAGTGAATTGTTATTTGGTGTGGACAGCCGCCCACCTCAAGGAGTAATAACACTAAATTGACAAGATGAATCCCAAACGTCACTAAATAAGTCTGGGTAAACCCTCTGGTAGCTATGGAACAGACCAGACATGCCTAACTTTTTAATTTTAAAAGGATTTATGCAGTACCAAACAGTAAGAGAGTCAAAACATCAACGATAAAAATATCAAACTGAATCAGAAAAATAGGAAGAATTTTTATAAAAATAATTACCAAAACATCAAAACCCCATTACGGGAAAGCAGATATATACATTTTTAGAGCTTTAGGTAAAGATAGCACCAAAAAGCTAAGCAATAACAAATACACCAAGCGGGTTCACCCTAGACAAAGGATTTAACTTTTCATTTATACTTTTTTTGGAGCTCAGTATCCTTCAGCATGACAAGCCTGAAGCTGTGTCGGAGGATGTTGCATCTAAATTGGGCAGCTTTGACACATGGCCCCACTGATTCTCTGTAGCTCTTGGAAGGCCAAATATTTTCTAAGTCTCAACTTTTTAGGATTTGTGGATCATTTCCTTTGGTTCGCTTCTAAGACTCCCAAGGCCTCAGACATAGCAACGAGAGGTCAGGACACACTCAATCTGAGTCCACCAACATGATCCAATTGTTATCGGTCAACTGGTCACTTCATCCAAATGGTCTCTGGCAGCTTCTTGGTCTCCTGTAGTCACAGAGGAGGTCAGTCAAATGACCCTTGGCGTTTATTTCTTTGTCCTCAGTATAGGAGGGAATATGTGCAGTCATTGAGGTCCCTCTCAGGTTACTGCAAGTAGGGACCAGGCCTCTTTTGATCATCCACAAGTCCAGTGTTCTGAGTAAGGTTCCCACATTTAAGATTTGAACTAGTGGGTGGTGGGAACTCCTAATTCTCCCTTACCAATGCAGTAAAAGTTCTTAGGGATAACCCTACCAACTTTTGCAGCATTTCCTATTTGACCTACTTCAAACAGTTGTGCAGTGCACATTACTCCTACATTTCAAAAATGGGGAAAACCTTCCTCCTTTATCCAGAGTCTTTGTGTTCAATCAGAGGTGTAGCCAGAGAAATACGTGGTGCTCTTGCCTGTGTACACTTCAAACTGGTTCTTGGAGTAGTTTCTCTCCTGTTGGCTTCAGAGAGAGCTGGCAAGTATGTGCCTGGGGAACAAAGGCTTTTCCTTCCTCAGGTCTCCCCTTTCATTAAACAATGAAAAGGTACACTTAATTTATGCCCCTTTCAAGTAAATGACGTTCTATAACCCACACAAATGACCAACTTGAGCTGATGAGGATCAAATTCCCAACATCCAGTCCATCCTGTCTCCAGGTCTAAGCAATAGTTCTGTTCTGGGAGCAGTCTTCACACCTTATTAAGGACACACACTGGATGGAATGCAAAACAGGTTCAAAGAGCTTCAGTGAGGGAAAAGGTGTTTTTTTAAAATGCTACATTTCCCAAATATGTATTAAAAACAACTTCACACATGAATTGGATTTGTATTAAAGATAAAAAATAGTCTGTGAATGACTTCTAGTCATTTACTGTGAAAAGGTACAGATTAAACATAAAACCTGCAATTTGACATGATCTAGGGTCATGTTATGCCCCTTTCAGTAAAATAACTTTTGTGGCCTAGTCACCAGAGGAGCAGCTCAACTATAATTTTGAACATGTTTTGCTTTTAAATATCAGCCACCATACCTTGTGGGAAAGAACGTGTACTCAGGGGTGACATTAATATTTAAAAGCAGGATTTCCCTGTTGGTCAAAAAGATTATTTTTGACAGTTTTGACAGCAGCGTTCTAAGCAGCTGCAGTCAGGCTACACATAGTGGGCCAGAAGCCATGTTTTGCACGCCAATCCTTTGGATGCAACAAAAAGTGCTGCAGTCCACAGGAAGCAGGTAAATCCAGCTCTTGTACACCATGTACTAGGTACTTATAGGAATTTTATATTTGTAAATCAGGGATAAGTTAATTTACCCATGTTTGCTGCAGGAGGGAAGGCCACAGGCATTTTACTCCTGTTTAGCATTGGTAAAGTGCCCAGAGTTCTAAGTTCAGCAAAAACAGAGTCCAGAAAAAGACAAAAAACCGGGGTTACTATGCAGAAAATACATATTTGTTTCACAATTGCAAACCAAGGACAGTTACCGGCCCCCAATTAGGGGTGATGACTTATTTGAAAAGGACAAAGTGTTTCCTTGGGACATCCTCCCCTTTGTGAATAATGCTGCAAAATTAGGGAGGAGCTAACAGTGGTCCTGTGATGCACTACTGGGTCAGGTGAACTTTTTCCACATGGGAAGTATTTTTAAAAGAAACACAGGCTTGTTTCCCATTTGGGAATGCAAACACAGGAATGATTCTCAGCTTTTCCATGCAGGCCACCATCCCTGTGTTTGTAGCCAACCACAGTGAGTTTTGGCTAGCAATGTGGCTCATTAATAGTCATTAGTGAGGTCTTTATGAGGCCTCCTACAATGGAGATTGTTCAATGCACTATATTAATACATAGTTTGCATAGCAAAAATGCAGGCTGGTCACAAAACGTTGGTGTGGAGTTTCCTACACGTTTTGTGGACAATTTGTTTTCAATACAGCTAACACCTACTTTCTAAATCACCAAAGCCATGGTGTGAGTCAAAGTCACAAGGATCAAGTCTCAAAATGCTAGGACCACCTATTGGTCACCAGTGCTCACAAAAGACACGAACAATATTGTGATTAGCCACTCATGTAAATGCTAAACCATAAAACACTTATTCCTCAAATAAACAATTTTGAAAGCATGTTGATTTCCAAAAGCATTTACTGAAAAAAACACCTTTCTAAAACAGCATTTGTCTCTTGTCTTTTTCTGAGCAACACTTGACATTTTACATCATATCAGAATAATTAGTTTTGAGAGCAGCAGCTTATAACTTATTTTAACGAGCATAAATCACATACTGTGTCAATCAAACCTTATAACAACTATGCTTTAATTCACACGTGTACTCCACAAACATCTTGACCAAGCCATCCATTTTTATTAAACTTGAAAAAGATAGCCTAGTGTGTGCTGATACCAAGGAAGAGCATTGTTTTGTCTTCTTCAAATTAAGTAAAAATTGCGGTTTCGAACATACATTTCAGACATTTACTTCGCATTGTTGTGTAGACATTTAAATTAAATATTACTCATTTTCAGGCAATTAGTGCGTGGACAGAATAAAACCGAAAACGATACGTACAATAAATCTGATTTGGATGTCACAGTAACTACAGATTATTGCAGGAAGGAGCATATTGTTAACGTATCTATGTTTTGAGTGCAAAAACAACACTTTTTGGTTTATTTGTTTTTAGGAGTCAATGCCGCCAAAAACAGTGACAGCCAGAAATGGTACTTTCTTTCAATGCAGATCAAATTTACACCAAATAATTATTATTGGTTTTCAGTTATAAATAGGGAATTCCAGACAACTGTCAAAGTGACTAATTGCCGTCGGTGGGGTGATAAGGAATCTGGGGCCAGATGTAGAACGCGTTTTGCATGGCGCAAACTGCGAAAATCGCAGTTTGCGCCATGCAAAACGTGCATCGCGAGTCCCATTTCCATTTTGCGAGTCGGTACCGACTCGCAAAATGGGAATGGGACTCGCAAATAGGAAGAGGTGTTCCCTTCCTATTTGCGACTCGAACCACGATGCAGAATTGCTTTGTGACCGCGAACGCAATTCGCAGTTACCACCAGTGTTCGCATGGGACCCCTTCTCCTTTGTGAATGTCGCTATTAATGTTTTTTCAGAGCAGGCAGTGGTCCAATGGACCACTGCCTGCTCTGAAAAAACGAAACCAAAAGGTTTTGTTATTTTTTTGTATTGCAACTAGTTTTCGTTTAAGGAAAACGGGCTGCAATACAAAAAAAAAAAAAAAAAAAAACTGCTTTATTGAAAAAGCAGTCACAGACATGGAGGTCTGCTGTCTCCAGCAGGCTACCATCCCTGTGAGTGCAGGGAATCTCAATGGGGTCACAAAATGCGACTCACCTCATTAATATTAATGAGGTGGGTCTTTGTGACCCCCTTGAGATTCTCAGAAGGTGTCTGAGACACCATTCTGCATACGATTTTGCGAATCGGAAATTGCGAGTCGCACCGACTCGCAATATCGATTTTTGCTACATCTGGATTCTTAAGCACTAAACAGAATGCATTTATAAGGCAATAGTTAGGTTGTTAAGTGTTGAAAATAGGAGAATGTATTGGATATTACTCTGTAGAGGATTGTTTCTAATCACAGTAACCACTCCAATTGGAACAATGCAATTGTCATGCAAAATACAATTATCATCCAACAGTATGAAAACAATATAGGAAGATGCTACACGAAATCAATTTTCAGTTACAGATAGTCATTTCGTGTATTATTAGGTGAGTAAATCTTGTTTCCGAGGCAGTGGCTCGATTCAACGAGCTTCTTTATTGGCGAAAGAGGAATAGAAATGTTCCTGTGTGGTGAAGGGAAAAGGACATGACTTCTGTAAACCTACTGAAACTGGGCAATGTGTTTCAAAGTTTCAGTCTACATTAGCTTATCTTTACATGCAAAAACGTGTATTTCTCTTGGTCCAAGAAAAAAGAGCGATCCTCAAAAACAAATCAAAAACTTTTTTTCCCTTCTTTGTAGAGTAATGCAAAGGTAAATGAGTTAATGTGTTTCCCTAACCTCTGCATTATAAATTCATTTTGGTTAAATTGTATATTAAGATGACCTAAAATTTAATTGGATATTTTTTTCCTGCATACCCAACAAAAGGCTCCACAGGCAATCGACAAACCTAGATCTGTGGATTTTTTTGAAACATGAAGCCATTACTTCTGAGCAGTTAAAACAATCGTTTCTCATAAAAGGTGGGAAAATATTTCATAACTACATACCTACCACTGAAGTCTGAACATTTTTAGAGAAAGGAATATGTTGCAAACTTCTTGACCTCAGGTGGCAAACGAGGTTTTTCAGACAATTATTTCTTTTTGCTTGCCTCCCACGGCACCAGAAAGGAGGTCCCAGTACAAGAACAGGTTCTATAAAGAGAGGCACACAAAAAAAAGAACCATCTTGTGTCAGATTTTTCTAAAGATACAAAGGAAGGGGTCAGTGACTGATGCTGTGTTACTGCCGAATCTTGGGATGTGCCTTTTTGTGCTTGCTTATGCTACCGATTCTGATACATTTCATCACAACCCTTTCATCTACTGTGAAAGGTCAATATTTTTAGTCTGTTGCTTGATGGTAATTAAAAGGTTGCAATTACCTAGCAGTAGAAAAGAAGTAGAAAAGACTTCAATATCAGCAGAGCAATTGACAGCTTTGCTCTGGAAGGTGACAAAGGTCTTAAAGGCTACTGTGGTGCAGGCCAAATGCTTGGCGTTTACTGGAATAATAAAGCGTTGGAAAGCTTCAGTAATATGAAAACTACTACAGCTATAAAACATGTTATTTTTAAGCATTAGAAAACCAACTTGTTCAATAGCCTGAAAGGACAGATAAGACATAAAGAAAAGCTTACAGGCAATGTTCAATAATGTTACCAACTTTATTAGCAATGGATATAAAAGCACAAAACATTTCCCACCAGAATTATCACTTATGTTATTTCACGCTATTGACATTTGTACAGGGTTGTAATTGTTTTAAAGGTGTTGTAGTGCTTTTTTAATTTAGGCGTCCTTTTTTGCAAAACCGAAGCAGCAACTCTTTGACAGCAAGTGTGGTTTTGCTAAAATAAGTTGGAGCTGACTCATTTTACCTCGATGGGGATTTTCAATGCCAGAAAGCGTAAGGATCTTATTTAAAGACTGGTGGTTGTGGACATCTGCCAAAAAGTAGTGGATTTCCCACTGCCCTATTTAGATTGTAATAGGCTTCCCCAAATTTGAATATGTTTAAAATATTTTTGTGGCACTGAGAGACTATTAAGACTGGAGGCAAGATCTTCACAGTTGGTTAACACAGGAACCAGTTAGGTAGAGCATAGTAGCTTCTGAATGCGGGAAAAACAGAGGTAGTTGTAATTAGCAAACAACCCTCAATTTGGTCCTCAGTGTGGTGGCCAGCTGCCTTGGGCACAGTGCATCCCCTAAGACAGCCGTGCAAAATCTTGGTGGTGGTTTGATTCCCAATTGAGTTTTGAAAACAAGTTTCTGTTTGGCAAGCACTTGCTTTGGCATCCTAAAGATGCTTTGGAAAATCATAGATCTCTTACCAAGAGATGCCAGGAAACCAGTGGTGCAGACCTTAATCACGTCAAGGCTAGACTACTGTAGCTACCAGGGGTAGAATCCTCAAACTCCAAAGAGTGCAGAGCGCTACTTAGCTTACCAAAATTCTCTACTATGGGTCAGGTCCTCAGTTCCCTCCATTGGCTCCCAATAAAAAAGAAGAGAGTGGCCTTTAAAACACTATGTTTCTGCCATAAAATACTGTGGGGCAATAGCCCCCGATCTCTGCAACCCATGGTGTCGTGGTACTGCCATCGTCGAAGCCTGAGATCTTCCACGATGGCCCTGATGTCAATCCCAAGAGTGAAGTAAGCAGGGATGGGTGGCTTCTCCTTTAGACTTCTAGCCCTAAAATTATAAAGCTCCCTGCCATTAGAGCTTAAATCGGAAGTCCAGGTGTCTGTCTTTCAGGAAAAACTCAGAACATGGCTTTTCAGGCTTCTATAAACGAAGTAGGAACTTTGTAAATGGTAAGGTGGTCCTTAGCGCGGGGAAACTCCAGTTGGAGTCACCAGGTGCTGTATAAATCTCGTTAGCATATAGATTAGGCTCATAGGTACAGCATTAGGTTCAAGTGACTGCCAGGCTTTTTCAATACAAATGCACCAACATAATTACTCAGTCACCATACCAGACGGAAGGCCTGATCACAAGTTTGGCCAGCCGATTGTCAGTCCGCCAGACACCTGGGAAGGAGACTGCCGCAGAGCTGGTGGTCTCTCCTCTCGGGCCCAGTTACAGTGATTCCACTGGATTGTCCAGTGGAAACCCTCTTATACAGAGTTGTTGTGGCGGCATTGTCCTTGGCTCATCAGGGAGCCAAGGCCAATGCCATCGCACAGAGGTTGCCTGCAGCACCCTCTAGAATGCACACTGTCTGCCGTAGCAGATGGTACACAGTCTGAGTGTGCTGGGAGGGGTGGGCCCTGCACTGGCCATGAATAGGTCACAGGCATTGCAGGGGCCCCCCTGTGGCCCCGCCATGAAAAGGATGGCAGAAAGGGAATACATGATCAGCATGGTGGTGCTGAAGTGAGCGCCGCTATGGCTGATCATGACTTCGACCACTGCCAACCCATTGGGATCCATTATCCTGGTAGTGGGGGTGGTTCCCTGGTGGTCCGACCACCCCCGTGGGTTTGGCGATCTGACGACTTCCAAACTCGTAATTAGGCCAATACTCTTTTTCTGCTTCATTACAAACCAAGGGGCCAATGAAAAAAAGGTTTGGGGCTGTGGAAGGATTATCATCCTACATTTTCCAGACAGATTACAGCAAGGAGTTCAAGAGGTGGCAAGTGTGGAAAGTTAGTGGCTTACCTACTGTTTGAGTTTTCGGCACTTTGGGAACTGTCAACAGATTTTTCCAACTGTATCATATTGGTCTATAGAAGATGATAATATGAAGTCAAGATGTAAAATGATCTTGAAGCCTTCCATGAATAGTATATACCAGAGTAAGGGTCTTAATCGTAAATCTGATTATGCTATTGGCAATGTTAGTTATTGCTATTAAATGTATACCTGAGTAAGGGTCTTAAACTTAATTGTAGGAAGTTGGCTCTGTATATACTATCTGAAAGTGAGAGATAGTGTGCACAGAGTCCAAGGGTTCCCATTAGAGGTTGATAGTGGCAAAATTAGATAATACTAATGCTCTATTCTGTGGTAGTGTAGTCAAGCAGTAGGCTTGTCAGAGGGTAGTGTTAAGCATTTGTTGTACACACACAGGCAATAAATGAGCAACACACACTCAAAGACTTAACTCCAGACCAATAGGTTTGATATAGAAAAATATATTTTCTTAATTTATTTTAGAACCACAGGAGTCAAGATTTGAGGTAAGTACATAAAATGCAAGGTACTTCACACAGGTAAGTATAGAACTTTGACTTAAAACAGTAGTACACACAATTTTGGTTAAAATGGCAATAAGCTATTTTAAAAGTGGACACTGCAAAAATCAACAGTTCCTGGGGGAGGTAAGTTTGGTTAGTTTTTGCACGTAAGTTAAGCACTTACACAGTCAGTCTCCTGGCATAGGAAGCCGATCGTTTGGGGTTCAAGGCAACTCCAAAGTCACTGCACTGGCAACACAGGGCCGGTCAGGTGCAGATGTCAAAGGAGGGCCCAAAACACATAGGAGAACAGGGGTGCTCTGGTTCCAGTCTGCTAGAAGGTGAAGTACGTGCGTCCTCGGGGAGCAGACCAGGGATGTTTTGTAGAGCACTGAGGGTGACTCACACAAGCCCACAAAACACACCCTCAGTGGCACAGGGGCAGCCGAGTGCAGTAGGCAAAGTAGGCGTCGGGTTTGCTTTAGAAAGCAATGTAGGGACCCGGGGGTCACTTAGGTGATGCAAGCAGGGCACAGGGGGGCTTCTTGGGCCAGCCACTGACTGGGCTAGGATGAGGGCCACCTGCTGGTCACTCCTGCACTAGTAGTTGGTTCCTCTCAGTCCTGAGGTCTGCGGGTGCAGTGTTTGGTCCAGGCATCGGGTTCCTTTGTTATCAGGCAGTCGCGGTCAGGGGGAGCCTCTGGATCCTCTCTGCAGGCGTCGCTGTGGGGGTGAAAGGAGGTCGACTCAGGGTGTCCACGTCGTTGGAGTCATCTGGGAGTCCTCTCTGCAGTGTTGGTTCCTCCAAACTCGAGCCTGGGGCATCGGGTGCAGAGTGTGAAGTCTAACGCTTCTGGCAGGAAGTGGAGTCTCCTTAAAAATTGCTTTAAAGTTGCAACGTTGTTGCAGTTTCTGAAAAGTGCCGCTGTTCTCTGGAGTTTCTTGGTCCTTTAGGTGCAGCCAGTCCTCTGAGTCCTCAGAGGTCGCTGGTCCCATCAGATGCATCGCTGTGCAGGTTCTTTGAGTCTGGTGACAGGCTGGTAGGGCTGGAGCCAAGACAGTTGGTGTCTCCATCGTGTCTGCGGGGCTGTCAGGTCAGCAGTCCTTCTTCTTTCTTCAGGTTGCAGGAATCTGATTTCCTGGGTTTAGGGTCGTCCCTAAATACTCAATTTAGGGGTGTGTTTAGGTCAGGGAGGCAGTAGCCATTGGCTACTGCCCTTGAGGGTGGCTACACCCTCTTTGTGCCTCCTCCCAGAGGTGAGGGGGACACATCCCTATTCCTATTGGGGGAATGCTCCAAACTCAAGATGGAGGATTTCTAAAGGCAGGGGTCACCTCAGCTCAGGGCACCTTAGGGGCTGTCCTGACTGGTAGGTGACTCCTCCTTGTTTTTCTCATTATCTCCTCCGGCCTTGCTGCCAAAAGTAGGGGCTGTGGCCAGAGGGGCGGGCATCTCCACTAGCTGGGATGCACTGGGGTGCTGTAACAAAAGGCATGAGCCTTTGAGGCTCACCACCAGGTGTTACAGTTCCTGCAGGGGGAGGTGAGAAGCACCTCCACCCAGTACAGGCTTCATTCCTGGCCACAGAGTGACAAAGGCACTCGCCCCATGTGGCCAGAAACTCGTCTGGTTGTGGCAGTCTGGCAGAAACTGGTCAGCCTAGCACTAGGAGTCTGACTGGTATTCAGGGGGCATCTCTAAGATGCCCTCTGGGTGTGTTTTACAATAAATCCCACACTGGCATCAGTGTGCATTTTTTGTGCTGAGAAGTCTGATACCAAACTTCCCAGATTTCAGTGTAGCCATTATGGAACTGTGGAGTTCGTAATTGACAGACTCCCAGACCATATACTCTTTATGGCTACCCTGCACTAACAATGTCTATGGTTTTGCTAAGACACTGTAGGGGCTTAGTGCTCATGCAACTATGCCCTCACCTGTGGTATAGTGCACCCTGCCTAATGGCTGTAAGGCCTGCTAGAGGGGTGACTTACCTATGCCACAGGCAGTGAGAGGTGGGCATGGCACCCTGAGGGGAGTGCCATGTCGACTTAGTCATTTTCTCCCCACCAACACACACAAGCTGTGAGGCAGTGTGCATGTGCTGAGTGAGGGGTCCCCAGGGTGGCATAATACATGATGCAGCCCTTAGAGACCTTCCCTTGCCACAGGGCCCTTGGTACCAGAGGTACCATTTACAAGGGACTCATCTGTGTGCCAGGGCTGTGCCAATTGTGGGGACAAAGGTACAGTTTAGGGAAAGAACACTGGTGCTGGGGCCTAATTAGCAGGGTCCCAGCACACTTTCAATCATAACTGGCATCAACAAATGGCAAAAAGTTAGGGGGTAACCATGCCAAGGGAGGCATTTCCCTACATTAATCCTGATTATAAACAAGTGAGATTGCTTACTTATAAAAGAAATATGTTTGCCATTGGTAATGTTAGTTATTGCTCTAACAGCAGTTTTGCAACACCCAAAGCTGATTAGTCAGTTTTCTGATTCTATCAATAAGCAGGATGTTACGATACTCTATCACTTATGCCACAAGCATTCTATACATTGGGCTGGAAGGCAAACATCAAGTTCTCCTCCAATAAATCTGTGAAAATAGTTATGCTTAAAACACATTGTAATATCCAAGCATGGGCATCAAACAAAAGACTTCAACAAATAGTTTTAAAATTGAGCTTTTAGACATTGGCTCTAACAGGAGAGGAGCCCTTTTGTGCCTTCCAACCTAGACCAGTTTAAGGACAACATCCATGAATAATCAAAGTATAAAATTTGGACTATAATTTTGATCATTTGTTTTTCTTGAAAGATCATATTGGTGTAGCGTTCAGTGCTTGTTCCTAAACTTATATGTTGACAAAATATACTCCTTCTCCACAACCAATATATAGCAATATGGAACAGTCATTAATTACTGAGTTGCATGTATGATGGTATTCCCGAGCTTCAGATCTGCAGGCTTCAAAGAGCTCAAATACCTCACCTCATCTTTGGGCTGATAAAGAGAGATCATATTACCATTGCTAGACGGAAAATGCATTAGTTGTCAATCAGGCATCAACCTCGCTTTAGAGTAATTTCTACTAACAAGATGCAACATGCAATCTTAACTCCGAATTCATTTCTACTAGGATCTTCGAAATTACTGGCCTCGACCTTCTTGTCATTGCATATTCTAAGATTGTGCATAAAAGATGAAAGACATGGGTCAGCAATCTTGTCGGTCATCAAAAAGAACTGAAGACTTACCTGTCCAAGACCACTTAGGACACAAGTCCTATTAAAGGGACCACTGAAATGAAAGGTTGTGTGGAAATTACAAATGTAGGGCAGTATGTTATAACTGCAGTAAAATTTAAAAAAATAATTAAAAGAGTCTTAGCCTTGCTCGATAGGGTGGGTGCCAATAGCTTATGGAAGTTTACACAGCCGTTGTGGAGAAGAAATACGACTTTGAGGCATGTCAGTTTAACCAATTGGCCAGTCAAGTTTATTTTCAGTTAATTACAGCCATTACATACACTGAATAGGGAAAATACATAGCATCTTTTGACAAAAAAGTAATTGAAGAAGATCAGGAAAAATCCATAAAATCATGAAATTACCGAAATATATGATGGCGTAACCAATGCACAAACAACTTGCCAGAGGCTAAAATAATAGACATTTTAAAATGATTTTCAAACAAAGCAAATTAAACCTTAAGCACTACGACGTTTAACAATCAGCAGTGAAAATGACTTGAGGAATTGTACAACAGTACAGTATTAATGACATTTAATCTACCAGGGGTTTATGAAGGATCAACAGTGTAAGTACCACTTGGGCCAATATGATGGACAGTCTACAAACTGACCACTGAAGACCTTAAAAGGGATTCTAAAAAAGTTAGTTTCATTAGTGCAGCTTAACATGTGAAATAACATTCTCAAGTGCTGGCCGTATGTGCCCTTACTTATAAAGGTAGATATTCCACTTGAGATGAGATGAAAACGCTGCTGCCAATTTAGCTTGAAAAGCATCTGCACATTTAATAAATATCTAATGCACATTATTTGACTTATGAAATAACAGGACTTAGGATACAAAATGTGTTACAGTTTCTTTTTCTTTAAAATCTGCTGCAACCTATAGTTTACATAATATTTAATTGACACATTTTAATAGAGTAAACTAAAATCTACCTGACATCGCAAATCAGGGCTCCATCCTGCCGCTATGACTTGTTTGTGAATTATCACACTGATTCCTGGCTTGTCAATTTCTAACCAGGCAACATTATTCCTCTTGGCTAATGGGGACAACTAAACTTTCACCTTTGTACTTTAACTTTCTGTTGCTCTTTCCTGAGTTACCCCTCACAAAACAGGTGATGGTGCAACCAAATGGAATCTTTGGTGCTGCTGTGCTTCTACCACACTCTGCTTTCAAAGAAATTGTCATTGAGCTGAAGCTCAATCTAAGGAAAGAGGTTTGGTAAACTCTCGATGGAGGGAGAAGGGGGTGCTACCATGCTGTTCCAGACACGGAATCAGAAGAGTCTTGCCAACCCTTGCAAGAGCTCTTTTAAATATGGCATGCACATGGAAAGCTATCAATGATAATAGCATTGTTCCCACATAATCTCACAAATGGATTAGTCAGCAGACCGGCTGTGCTGTTCTTTTCTGCCACCCAAGTGTCCCACCATCTAAATACCCCCACAGTGGTGGTCTACTTCAACTTTGCCTCGTAGCTTTTATGATAAGCCATTGTTTATGCCAGACTATAGGGAATTTGCTCAGTCCTACTTCATGCTGAACATTACACAGTTACCATGTAGTTCACAGCGGGGAATAATCAAAATAAACCTTTCCAGAAGAGAAGAAGAGCATACCAAAAGACAGGCAAATTGTGCTGCACTGAACTGAACACATTCCCATTCTTTCATGAATGGGACAAACAAAACTAATCCCTTAATGTTCGATACTGAAAACGATTGCCCTGCGTGGATTCAATTTCAGAAAGCCTTGCCTGAAGCGATTTTTGTTTAGCATGTAATTCCCTTCTGCGATCAACTGCTGCAACACCAGAAGCAGCATGTAAAATGAATTACTGCATTATCTTTGGACAATGACTTTGCTGTTGGTTAGATATATAACTCAGTAGGGTTAATTAAATAACAGCATGGGATTAATTTATAGCTCTCAATCAAAGAGACTCATATGTACAATATCTTCCCTTACTATCTTCCAGTAAGATTAAAAAATATATAATATCTAGCAAGATGTATCAGTGAGTTCATCACCATTTGACAGACCTAATATGTCCCATCAATGAACCATCATCACTGGCCTAGACACACTGAACCTTCATCAGATCATCCACAAAAACTCCCACATTCCTGGACAAGCCCTACATGTCATGTTTGAAAATCCAGGACTGGTTACCTTTGAAAGCATTGCTTAGGCCACCATCTAGTAGGTTTTCAACTTAAAACAATTCAACATACCTAAGGCCACATTAAATGCAACCATTTATTGACTGTGGAACAAGATCAATTTAGAATACTTAGAAACACAACTAACATCCAAGACAGATCTACACACAATACATTCAGTTCCAAAACTCTATGAGTGGCACCAGGAAGCGTTTGGTATCCTAATACCACTAAAACACCAAAACAGGACAAAGGAAACAAGCACCTTGGATAAATTCAGAACTAAAAAAGATAAAACAACACATTGCAAAGCTGGAACATACCTGACTCAAACAAATAACAAACAAGACAAACTTCACCTACACAAACTTTACAGAATATAAGTCAACAATCAAAAAAGCAAAAAAGGTACTTTTCAAACAGAATTCAAAATGCTAAATGTGCACTGAATTTTCTACATCTAAATGCACAAAAGGAACTCATCCTATTTCTCAAGACTTTACAGACAAACTGGCAAATCATTACACAACCAAAGCAGACATATTGGGCTCCTGTTTAAAACAAAGGAAAACCACTAGCACCAAGCAATTTCCAACAATCTGCTTCAAGGCTAGGCTAACTCACCCCCTGCATTCCTTCAAACAACTATTAGAAAATGAATTTATTGGATCTTGTTAAAGCAAGCATGCTAACTGGCTGCCCTTCCGACCCTTGTCACACCAGTCAGAACTATCGTCAATAATTTTTTAACAATAGGAGTCTTTCTAGAAGATTTAAAGAAGATTCTACGAAGGAATACATATGCCCATTGTTAAAGAAAAAAACCCTGGACCCACATGACCCAAACAACTACAGATTGATTACAAATGGATATTTAATGAGAAAAATTATAGAAAGAGCAGCAGTCACCCAGATGTCACAATTCATTTAAGACAACTCCATATTTAATACGTCCAAATTAGGTTTCATCAATGTAGAGGCACAGATCATGCCCTCATCACCATCATGACCTTCAAAATACAGTAGACTGGAATGGGGTTGCTACACTACGGCTCTTAGAATTTTCATCTGCAAGCATCAATTGATTTCAGCTCACCTGCTATAAATATGCAGACTAAACACAAATACTTCCTAAAATGGAAAGCCCCAAAGACATTGGAAACTCAAAAAACTTCAGTTGTCTTTCAACCATTGATCAGTGTATGACATTGAGCCTTATCAAACAGAATGCATTCAAAACTGAAATGCTCACATGTGGCAATTAGAAGCATTATGACCCTCTCTGTTCCTGACTTCACAATCTGGGACTACCTCCCAAAGTATCCAAGGAAGTAATAAACCTTGGAATTACCATGGACTCCAACTATCAATGAATGCCCAAGTGGATATGTTAGCAATATAAAGCTTCATTACTATAAAAACTCTGTGACATATCTTCCCCCACCTAGGATATCCACAGAATGTCTTAGCTACTATCTCTCTTGTATTGTCTAAACTTGATCACGCCAATGGCCTCTTCCATGGATCATCTTTTTCAACTATGAAAAGACTACAATGAATTCAGAACTCTGCTGCCAGTCTACTCCTACGTGTAAAGCCACAAGCCCACATCTCCCCTGCCTTGAAGGCCCTACATTAGTTACTGGTCGACAGAAGATCCACATTCAAGCTGCTTTGCATCACTCACAAAGTAATACATGGAATAGGACCACTTTACATCAGGAATAAAATCATCAAATACATACAAAAAAGGAACCTCTGCTCCAGATTGGCACCCCACCTCAAAACCCCAGCATACAAGAAAAAAGCATGACTACTACATCTTTCTCTTTTCAAGTAGCCAAACAATGGAATTCAGTCCCTCAAACACAAGATTCACAGATAACTATCTTCTCTTCAGAAGAATATTCCAAAGCCAGCACTTTTACTACATGACCACCATACTCAAAACACATATGTATAGCACATGCTTGGCTTCAGTATGTAATTTGATTATATATATGTATGTAGATACGAAAATTTATTTGTAGAAATATAGTTACTACTTATGGTTTAAAATATATAAATATTCTTATAGGCTTATAGGTCAGCCTAATAAATGTGTATATCATTTATATTATAGATATATGCTATATATCTATATAGTTTTCGTTACTTGAAAGAACTCTAACTATAACTGCTGAATTTCTAAGGTTTTGTATGAGTAAATTCTGAACCTAAATGTAACGTCCTTGTAACCTTTGTTTTTTTCAGTGAATATATGTATATATATTCAAAATGCTAAATGTGCAATATATTTATATATTCACTGAAAAAAACAAAGGTTACAAAACCAAACAAATTCAGCAGTTATAGTTAGACTTCTTTCAAATACCTAAAAATTGTGCCCCAAGGTAACTATGACTGGTGCCCTTACCATGCACAGTTGCCTCGTCATTAAGTTTATTGCAAATGTTGCATTGAGAGTATGAAAGATGACATAGAATATGTCATCTAAAATATAACATGTGGAGTATTTAGCTGTGCATGGGGAAGGCACAGGTTATAGTTACCTTAGGGTGCGAGTTTTAGTTACTTGATAGAACTCAAACTAGAAGTGCTGAATTTCGATGGTATTGTACGAGTAAATTCAGAACCTAACTATAACGTCCAGTTCAGTGAATTTCTATGATTTCTTAACGTATAATAAATTCAATTCCTATACCTGAATCCAACCACTGCCGAGCACGGCCTTTAGGGCCCACACACATTTTTTTATGACCCGTGACCTGGCCCATCTGGGGGCCTATAAAAAAACAAGCGCAGGAGCCCACACTAGTTTTTTTTTGCCTCAAATCTTGTGAACTCACGGCAAAAAAACTATTTAAAAAATGTTTTTTGGGCTCTGGGTGCTAAGGGGTCAGGGTGTCCCTACCCTGGCCCCTTTTATTTTATTTTTACTTTTTTTGTGGGACTCCCAAGGTGGCTGCCACCACTCTTGGTTTGAAGTGTTGGCAGCCAATCAGAGCTGTGCGTTTCCCTGCACAAGCTTGTCTTTGTTCACAAAGACTTCGCGGCCAGATATAAACAAATTTGAATTTCCCTAATTTCCCCAAATAACCAAAGCATAATCTGCTACCAACAGCTAGCTTTCTGCCATATTTGCTGTAATTCCGTCCAGTGGTTTGGCCTGTAGTCATGTCCAAAGAATCCTATGGAAATTACCATGGGAAATGCAATGTTTTTGAGCCCCCTCTTTCTCAACCCCCGCTTTACGGATCATCCTGAAACTTTGCATGTGCAACAAGAATCACCGCAACACTTTGTTTTGAAAATTTTGGGAAGATTCGTCAAACAGTGCTAAAGATATGTGCAAGTCAAAAAACACTTTTCCTATTGAAACATAGTCCTTACTAAAACTACCTACTGGCGGCCCCCAGTAGGTAATACACATTATATATATATATATATATATATACACACACACACACATATATACATATATACAATATATATTACGCTATATAAGTTGTTTAATTATATGCTTATGGTTCATTGCTTTACTTTATTTTATCTATTGGAGATATTGTCATAACAATTTTATCTATAAGTGCTTCACTATTGAAATATAGAAGGGAAAACATAAAATGACCTAAAAAAATAAACTTTCATAAATAAATCAGCTTTATGAACAGCAACACTTGAAAGTCTGAGTTTCTAAATATTTGTCCACACGGGTGGATGTATATCTTTATTATGTACTTATGTATCTATATATCTATATATCTATATATATATATATATATATATATATATATGTATTACTTTACTCCCATTTTAGAAAATAATCCCTTCAACTCTTTCCAATTCACTACTCTATGATCCTGATTTAGATCTTGGAGGTAACGGTCCCGCCCTTGGTTTTCCAACTAACATCAATCTGCTGCCTTGGTAGTCGGCCCGCCAGATTTAGATGTTGGTGGTCCAGTAAGTAAAAATCTGCATTGACCAAACCTCCTTATACTACTATGAGCTCAGAAATAACTCTTTCCATACTGATCCTTCCTCTATCCCTCCTTTGACTCATACCGAACCTAATTTTACCACTATGAACTCCCAGATAACACTTTCTAGAGTCTTTCCTCCTCTATCCCTCCTTTATTCTATTCAATTCAACTAACAAGCTCACATGACCAGCACTTCAATTAACAGCTTAAATCCCTATACTAATCCACTTTGGGTTCTGAAGTAGCCTACTACTCACCAAAAAGAGCTTTAACTCCTCATCAGAGAAATAAGAGCTTTCTAAATACAATTACAATCACTACTACAATTTGTGTTTATAGTTATGTGCATTTCAGAGCCCTTTGAAAAGAAGCACTGTCCAAAGGACCATTTCAGTATGCAAGAAGGTAAATAAGGAGGTTTTTGGTAGTTGCACATAAAACATTTGAGGACACAAGAGTTCCAAAATGGAAAGACAAATTGAATAAAAGATAGTGCTGTCCACCTAACTATTAAACAGAAGTCAAGACATTTACAATCTAGCTACACACATAATTGGTTGCACTCACTGATCAGGAATCAGGTTGACAATGGTGCAGCTGGTTTTAGGAGATAGCTGCAGAGATAGTGTGTTCAAGGGGCACATTCTAATAAGTGATCTCTTAGTGACCATTCAAATTTAATTGAGGAATAGTTGTGCAATGGGTTGATACTTTGAAGAAACAAGAGATCTATTAAGAGAACAGGAAGCAGTTGAAGGGGTTCGAGATACAAATCAGGATCCCAGTAGAAGAGGCCAAAGTCTTCATTTTTTGGCTTGAGGGGCCATTGAGGCTTTTAATGGCTTTGGTGGATCAGAGCATGGGAATTAGTTCTGCAGGTGACATAGAAGTAAAATAAGCAGAGATTCGTAAATAGGGGACCTTACAGTAAAGAGGAAGGGTGTAGAGTGAATAGGAGCTGCTATTTTTATGGTTTATCAGCGAAGTAAATGGAGATGTCATCAGCAAGCATAGTAGATAAGAGAATGATAGAATGACATGCAGGGGGGTAGATGTACAAAAGCTAAATATTCTCAGAAGTGGATTTAAAGAACACATATCAGGATGGTACAATAAGCAAAGCAGACCACTGGAGAATACTTTGCAGGTGTTAACATTTGTGTTGTGTGTGCGAGATTTACTCTAGTAATACAAAGAGGAGCACAGTTGAGGCTTGAGTGTTAGCATAGAGGGAATGATGAATGACTATGGGGAGGGTGTTGTTGGTATAAATGGATACATAATGTAAGTTGGGATCTACTGAGAGTTTACTGTTAATGATGTTGAAAAACGTATGAAATTAATGATTGCCAAGGGCAGCATGCATCTGTGTATGCAAATTAATTCAGCAGGATATTTATTTTTGCATTTGGAACTTTGAAAGACAGAGAGGAGGCTGACTATTGATGGGCAGTTTGTTCAAAAACGCCTATGAGAATGGTTAATAATGCAAGGGAATGTTGTCAAGGATGAGGGGCTCAAGATGAGGGAAAGTGGTTTGCCCTGTAACTGAGCAGGAAGAGAGGGAGTGCTTCAAAGGAACTGTTTAAATAGAAGTGATCAAATAAGAGCTGGAGTAAAATAATCTTTTGTTGTCTGATACACATTGAGTTTACCACAAAGTGCTTTATGAGGGGCAAAGTGCAGGTTCCAATCTGGGATAGAGTCTAGGGTTGAGTCCAGGTCTCTATTAACATGTGTTGTGGCCAAGTTCAATATATTGAGTCCCATTACAATAATAATAATAAGAAGAAGAATAAGAATAATCATAATAATAAAACATGCTATTTATTGTGCTCCCAAACGGTGGCCTGTTGTGCTACATAAAAATGTATTCTTATGATAATTTGAATCATAATTTTGTTTTTCTACTGTCAATATTTGGCAATGCTCCTGTAATGTGTGTGGAGTGATGACACACTTTATGAAGCATTAATTGATTGATAATGGAGAAATATTCAGTTATCCTTGGCTAATGGACTACCATGGAGGGAAGAGTCAAAGAAATTGACTTGAGTAGATAAAATAACCTGAAACTCAGTGGCAGGAGTATCACTGCTCCTCATCTGCTCCCCTGGGGGGCAGGAAGCCCACTAGGCACCAGGAATTATTTTTTAGAAAAGTCTAGGGATAGGAGCTTCCCAGATTGGGCAGGGCAATTCCCCAAATTCCTGAAAAATGGGCACAGTCTTCCTGCCCCCCTGGTGGGCAGAAAGCCCACTAGACACCAGGGGAATATATTTTTATAAAAGAGGGACAGGGGCTGCCCACAATGGGCATTACCATGTCCCCACTCCAAATAAATTGGGACCAAAGTCTTTCTGCCCCCCTGTGGGCAGATGAGGCAATAGCCTCTGATCTGCCCCTCCGAGGAGGGTAGAAAGCCCACAGGGCACCAGAGATTATTTTTTAGAAATATCTAGTGGAGGGGCTGCCCAGAATTGGAAAGGCAATGCACTCAACCCCCCAAAAATGGACACAGACTTTCTGCCTTCCTGGGGGAGATATAGGGGTAATTACTACGATCCTCCCGTAAGAAACCAGGGAATAAAAGGGGGCTGCCCAGCATGGATATGACCATGCATCCCCCCCAAATAAATGGGGCAAAGTATTTTTGCCCCCCTGGGGGGCAGAAAGCTCATTGGATGCAAGGAAATATTTGTTTTTTTTAAAAAGAGGGGTTGGGGCTGCCCACCATGGGCATGGCCATGCCCCTTACCCAAAATAAATGGGGACACAGTCTTTCTGTCCCCTGGGGGTCAGATGGGGCAATTACCTTGATCCACAACGGAGGGGGGGAACAGCCCACTAGATACCAGGGAATTAAAAAACAATAGAGGGGTGGAGGCTGCCCTCCTCCATGGAATGGTTATGTTCCCACCTCAACTGAAGGGGCCAAGAGTCTTTTTAGCCCCCCTGTAGACTAAAAGCATCTTATCCCAATGGCAAGCAAGAGGACATTTGACTCTTTTGGGTGTTCATTTTACATATGGGCCAGGAGAGCTTGGCTAACTCTCAATATCATCCCACTTGCAATTGTGAATAGCTGCAGTTTTTGGGCTTGGGTGGATGGCACTTACCAGACCCACACACTTCTGAAAACTAGACATCTTCACATGCACCCCATGCCTTTTCTTACCCACAGAGTCCTGTAAACCTAAAAAAATAACTAAAACACATGTTCTCACATTTCTGTGACGAAAACCTTTGGAATCTCTGGGGAGCCACACATTTCTCACCATTCAGCATTTCCCCAAGTCTCCAGATACAAATGGTCCCTCACCAAACAGATCTTTGACACAAAAGACCCAAAGTGTTACATGGAAAAAACAACAATAGGGGCAGCTGTGGGTTTTGGGGCCATGCTTGGCTGCCACCCATGAAAACTTACCAACATAGATTTTTTTTTTAAAACAGACAACCAGGGGATTCCAGGGTGATGTGCCCTATGTGAATCTCATTAGGTTTTCTTACCCACAACGCCCTACAAACCTCCAACTTTGCTTGACGTCACTGATTTTCCCTACATTTCTGTGATGGAAACTTCCGGAATCTGCAGGAACCAACAAAATTCCTAACACTCAGCATTACCCTACCTGTGCCTATGAAGAATCTGCCACTCTTGTGTGGCTGGGCCTAGTGCCAGTGATGGGGACAAATCCAACTGAGATAAATTGGAATCTCCATGTAAGGGCTCCCATTGTCCTTGGTTTGATCGGTTCCTATAGCAGCACTAGGCCCAGCCACACAAGTGTGACGGCGTTTTTATCAGCACAGTTAGGACAATATTGTGTGGTAGGAATTTTGTGGATTCCTGCGGATAATGGATGTTTCCATCATAGAAATGTAAGGAAAATGGTGATTTCAGGAAAAGCTTGAGGTTTGCAGGGCACTGTGGGTAAAAACAAACCTAATGGGATCCACACAAGCCACACTATCCTGGATTCCTTTAGTCTAGTCTAGTTTAAAAAATATGCAGGTTGGCTAGGTTTCCCTAGGTGTCGACTGAGCTAGGAAAAATGTGCTGCATCCATTTCAAGTTTTGGGCTGGTTCCTGTTGCCCTCACTAAGGGGGTCATTATGACCCCGGCGGTGAGTGGTAATGTGGCAGCAGTACAGCCAACAGGCTGGCGGTACATACGTTCATATTATGAGAATGGTGGTTTGGCTGCAGCCAACCCGCCACTTCTCCAATCAGACCGCCAGCAGGTAGCGGCAGCCGGGCCAGACATGTCAATCTCCAGCCCAGCGGCTTCTATAGTACCGCTGGCTAAATTTTTAGCCAGCCTACCACTGGCTCAAAACGCCACGAAAACCATGGCAGTAGGCCCTACCAATGAGAGGGAATTCCTTCCCTGTCACTGGTAGGCGGCTCACCCACCCTCCTAACACTCCCAAGACAGCCCCCACCCCCCTCTATTCACGCTCCCCCCTTCCGATCTTCTACCCATACACGCACACACCCACACACACGCACCACGCATACACCCACTCACTCACACTGGCATACACGCATACATCCAGTCATGCTCGCACACATTTGTACACCTATTCACACTGACATGCATACACGCACTCACATTACCATTCTTACAAGCATTCACACACATGCTTACACCCACGCAAACAACGCTATGCACACAGAAACATTCATGCACACACTCACACATTAATGCACACAACCCCACACACAACACCCCATGCCTCTCCCCTGTCAGAAGCCCAACTTTCAGGTGGTCTTCCGGCAGGGAACAGGAAGGGGTGCTGCTACCACCAGCAGCGCCCGCTAGCAGAACACCACCAGGCCGTATCACAGGTCATGATACGGCTGGCAGCAGTCTGCTGGCGTGGCGGTGCTGGTGGTAGCAGCGCCACCTTACCACCGTCCGCCAGTCTGATCACTGCCACAAGAAGGGCGGAAGTCCGGCAGTGCTCATAATATGGCGGACGGATGGTAGCCACGGTGACGGTCTTTTGGTGGCCATCACCGCGGCGGTAGGCGGTTTTTACCGTCAATGACATAATTATGGCCTAAGTCTACTCACACAAGTGAGGTTCCATTTTTATCGGGAGACTTGGGGGAATGCTGATGGAAGGAAGTTTGTGGCTCCACACAGATTTCAGAACTTTTAATCACAGAAATGTGAGGAAAATCTGTTTTTAGTCAAAGTTTGAGTGTGCAAGGAATTCTGGGTCAAAAAAACATCCCATCCTGGATATGTTTATAGTTTAAAAAAACATACAGGTTGACTAGGTTTCCCTAGGTGCCGGCTGAGCTAGATTCCGAAATCAAGAGCCACCTACATTGGAAAAAGAGGGTCTGTTTTTGGTGGAAATATGTGATGCATCCATGTTGTGTTTTGGGCCATTTCCTGTTGTGGTCACTAGGCCTGCCCACACAAGTGAGGTACCATATTTATCGGGAGACTTGTGGGAGCATAGCACAGTAAAACATTTGTTATTACCAATTGGAACACAAATTTGGTGTGGATAGCTTATGTTGACAAAAAGGTATGGAGACCTAAGAGTGAACTACCCCAAACGGGGGTAGCAGCAAAGGGGTTAAACTACTCCAGGACCTGTGCATCTCTACATAATTTTCATACATTGACCTTTATTTATACTACTTCACTTCTATGTACTATCTCATCTTTGCCAGATCTCCTTCTACTAGTTAAATTCCTTCTAACCTTTTTTCTTCAGATAGCCATCCACCCACAGATCCATTTCTATTTGCCAACATCCTTTATTCAGCAATCTCCTTTTTCAAGCAATTGTTACATTTGCCTTCCACATTCTTGCAGAGGGCACAATTAAGAATGTTTAACATTTGATAAATATAGCTGTATTCTGCACCTGTTTTCGATTCGAAATTTCCCATACCTGCTTCCTTGCTTAGTTCCTGTTCAAGTTTGATATGTCTTCACCTACTAAGCTACTGTCCTTAAAATGCTTCTTTACATGTAGATCAAGAGATCGAGTAATTTGTACATCTATCCATTTTCTCATTTTTGGGGCAATATTGCACACAATTAATAGAAGATAAAGCTGAATCTCCATAGTTCTTAATCACTGTGCTCTCTAAGGGGCAGGTTTAAGAGCCTCTAGCACCTCCTTATGCCACATTAGTGTCATTTTTTAACACTAGTGTGGCCCAACGAGGCCAAATTTGCTACCCCAAATTTACAAAGTGGTGCAATGCATTCATTGCACCTCTTTGTAACTCCTTGTGCCACATTATGCCCGTGGCTGTTAGGGGCCCCCAAAAATGTCTCAATTAAATCTAAAATATTTCTTTGTGCCATTTATAACAGTATACAACGCCTGTACACAGCTGGCATTAAAAGGAGGCACACCATTGTTTGCAATGTGCTTTGCAGGCTTAGCGTCAAATATTTTGGCGCTAATCCTGCAAAGCGCCAAACTAACATCACAGATTTTGATGCTAGTTCCCTAACTACCGCCATGGTGCACCGTATGTTAATTATGACACACACATGGTGGCACTAAGGGGCGCAGGAAAAGTGGCCCTGCATTGGATGGATCGTCACTTTTAAAAATTCTGCCCTAAGTTTTAACACTTAAATACGTCCATATCTCTTTGGCCCCAATAATTTGTTCTGGGATAAACTTTGCTCCCAGTGTAAACTGAATTTTGCAACGAAACTGTAATTCCAAGTAAGGATGGTGTCTTTCAATGTTCTCTCAACACATTCCGCAAGGGCCAACCTGAGAAATTCATGGATAGAAAATGTGCAAGAAAAATCCGATGTCTGCAGTAAATCATGTAGTACAATGTTGAACTGAATTTACCACCTTCCCAAGGCAATTTAGGAATCGGAGGCTTTTACAACACCTAGGAAATACACAATCCATAGCTAGCACTATTTACCTTGGGTGATAAATGCCAACACCTTTGTAGACATTCTCGGGAATTGGGCTAGTGTGTTTTTTTGTCTTGGCATCCTTATGTAGCTCAATCCTTTCTTGAAATTCTCGACTCTAGTTTATGATATGATGTTTAAGTCATGTCCTAATCATCACATCTATTTTCTCTTCATCATTTTATCTAATGCAATGTTCAGGAAGAAAAAAAGATGCACAATGATGATGAATTTGTTTTGTTTTGTAAATGCTTCCTGATTGCACAGCAGTGCACAGGGTCCAGGAAGTTGTTTAAAAGGTTGTTAATTACAGAACAGATTTACATTACTGATTTACTTTATGTCCTTAGGGAGTTGCACTGCTATACAGCTCCACAGAAACAGGAAAAACCTGAGACAACGAGCGAATGAACATTGTGAGGCAGGCAAGACACTGCAAATAAACTGCAGGTAAAGTCGCATTCATGATATCCACTGGGTAGTGAAACGATTAACATTAACATAGATAGTTCGGAATAACAGCAAATGAATGTAATGGTGTTTTGACATACACAGATTTAAATTCTGTCCTAAGACTGCGTGTCTGCTGTGGCGAGATTCCTACAGAATGTTTATCCTGGTTGACTGCAGTTAAACTCTCTAGCACTAGAAACAAGCATTTGCAATGCAATGGGTCTCGCTTTTGCTCGAGTTAGAGCTATTAGCATTATAAATGTCTAACTGGACTTTTCTTGCCACATAAATTGGAAATGGAAAGTAAAGCAGTTGATATAAGCAAGCTGATTCAAAGCACCACAGCTGCCATGAGCATGAGCATGAGCGCTAAAGAGAGACACAAAAGGAAAACAAACTTCTCTCGCAGTCAAACATATCGGCAAAATTGCAATTATCCGTGTAACAGGGTCGGTCCCCAAGGCGGTAACAAAACCACCCCAAGGAGGGACAAACGTAAAGCATTTACCAATGTCACCAAAGGATTTTTGAAAAGCAAGCCACTGAATGAGTGAAAGTGATGGGCGTGAGGTGGGCGTGGGTAAAAGCCCAAATAGATACAACACGTCGCTAAGGCAGCACTTGCGTGCTTCTATGCTCCACCTAAAAATCATGTCTGAGCAACATAGAGGACAGGTTGTTCACATTCATGATTAAAGAATCACACTGAAGTAATATATATATATATATATATATATATATATATATATATATATATATATATATATATATATATATATATATAAATAACATGAATTATAAATGCTTACAAATACCTCAGTGTGATTCTTTAATCATGAATATATATATATATATATATATATATATATATAGAGAGAGAGAGAGAGAGAGAGAAAGAGACAGAGAGAGAGAGATATTATTGTCAGCCCAGAATGGTATGGATATTTTCAACAAAAGGACTTATGAAGATGGTGAAAACAGAAAAAACAGCAGTAATGCAGAAAAGTATAGACTAGTGAGATACAATATGGCATAATATCATTTACATTACATCCATGTTGCGCTCAGTAAGCATGAGTGCTGCTAAGTATGGTGAGCTGTGGATCTTCAAGCTGGCAATTGGTCCAGAAAGTTAATGCTCATCTCAGAGAATTGCAGTAACTTGAAAATCACAAGTTTGAATGGCAGCTGGCAAACTCAGTCTTTAATCTTTGAGGTTAGTAAATTGAATACTAATAATTTGGGTAACAGTCACAACGGCTATAAGAAAAGCTTAGAAACAACAGTAGAGTATTTTGAAGCACTCTTTTAAAAACAAGTTATTTTCAAGTAGTCAATGTCATCATTCATAATTCAATGTATGCATCTCTTGCATTCATTCCTCTAATGGCGGGATATTGACAGATTTTCAACATGTAAAAAGTATTTTCCCCTATTAATATAGCCCACAAGAAAAAGTATTGTACATGTTATAGAAAGAAAATGCCTAGGAGAGTTGGGAATGAACTATTGAAAGTAACTTTGACATTGGATAATTCCACAGAGTAATCAAGTTCATACTTTCAATTACCCTAGGCCAGAACTATTGTGTCATAGAAAATGTGTAAAGGTAACTGAGCTGAAGTTACAGGGCCAGCATTAGTCATTATCTTGTAGTCCATACTGACATTTTTATGGGAGTTTAATACTTCCTATGTATCACATTTGGTTTGAGTAAGTGCAGCAATAAGTCCTTAGGATATTTAAAATATATTTCAAAATTATATACAAAACTTCCTGTGATATGTTTTCCATCTCCACATTCCACTGATGGTGGAGGGTATCCATGTCATTTTCGGTTTTCCCATATCCCTTAAAAATTAACATGTATATATTTGAACTAGGATAACAGAATAAGTTGCTCACGGCTCGGTGGTGAAGCTTTTTTCCAAAGTTTGGCAGGCAAAGTGAGAGATGCAAATGCTATTATTTATTTGTTTTGAAATTCATATAGGATGGACCACACCATATGGATAGCATGGCCATTCACACAAAAACACAAATTACAAAGAACTAGTTTAACAATATACAGAGCAGAATGTAGGCATAATCTCAATTAATTCAAATTATAGCAACAACTAAAAAAAACTTTGCTAAAAGGGTCCAGTAAATAATTGGTTTCAGGAAGAGTTTGAATTGGTTAGGTTTTACAGCCCATAGGAAGACTAAGAAGATTGACTTGCAGTTGGTTTTGGGAGCCTGTAGTAAAAGCTGGGAGATTAACAAGAGAAGGATTGGTTGTGAGTTTTTATTTTTTTCATATGGATTTCAAGAAGGTGTGTTGATTCGCTTTTGGTGCTTCTCTGGCCTCCTGTATTGTGAAGTTTGGTTCTTAGAATGGCAGACAAAGTGAAATTGCCTTGTGCACGATGCTAGCTATTCTGAAGTCACTTCTAGACTCAATTAGCAAACAATGGAAGCCTTTTAGAATGAGTTTAGTCCTGTCTGACTTTTTTGCTTCTTTCACTAGGTGAGTGGTAGTGTGTAAAATGTCTATGGAGGTGAAATGGATGTTTTGACTAGTCCAGTTAGCAAGGTATTGCTGACATACAGGTGAGACACTCCTCCAAGGTAGACTTAACGAGGTGAAGGGAATGAACAGAGGAGGTGAGAGAAGCAATCAATAATTGGCTTAGGATCCAATTAAATTGAAAGGACTGAGGATACTAGGAAAAAGAGAGATGGTGCTTGACCTACTTGAGGTAAGAGGGGATATATTATTGTGTCGTGTAGCTTGAATCCCCTTAATTTAAAATGGCAATAGTGAGGACAAAGTGTGCAAGAAGCCCGGACAGTACTGGGCAAATCCCTGTAGTAATAATGTAAACAAACTGAATTAGAGTACTGAAAGCAAAACTGGTTAATGTTCACTCAGAATAGATGATACCCTGTGAAATGAGAGGAACATGACATAATTGCTTGTATTCATGCTAACTGGTTCTTGATTTTACTAAAGTGATTTGGTTTTGAAATTTCAGCAAGGACCCAAATAATATCAACAGATGATCTGGTACGGAGTATGATCTGGATTTGTCAACTTGGAACTGCTCCTTCACCATTCCTGGCGACAAGGATTCAGAAGTCCTCCTTGAATGGAGCTGTCTGTGGAATTTCAGAGTGCAGTCGATGTCTGTCACTGGTTCATCCTACTTTTTTCTTTTATCCAAGATAATATAGCCGTCAATACAAGCTGGCAAGATGGCTCATCAAATAACATCCTAAATATTGCAGCTGTTCCCAACATTGCTTTCCGGAAAATTTCTTCCAAAACACAAATAATTCGCAGATTTATTTTACCATGTTACTTGGGGCAACCGCTCCTGAAATAAATATTTTCTTCTGTTACTGCACAGAAGTCCATGGCGTTGATCCAGTGGTTAACAGCTAGGGCTGCCACAGCCCACCGTGTACAGGCTATTCCAATGCAGCGCTATTTCTTAATCCACTTTCCAAGATAGCAAGGAAATTTTTTTACTCAAAATCCTTAGAAATGGCAAGCCCGTATTCGGAGTAGTATATGACAATGAGATCTTAGTACTTCATTTTGCAAACTGATGATGTAGTGTGTTTGCCTGTAGTTTTAGATGTGGGCTCCAGTTGATTGGCAGCCCCGTTGCATTATACCAGAAGATTCTTCACAGTGATGCGCCCAGTTTGTAAGAGTAAAACAAATCCTCATTTGCCATTACTTTCTTTTGATAATACCTTACGTGTTTGTCAATGTTCCAAAGGTTTACGTATATTATCCGATGTCTAGAGCAATAATCTCGTTTCATATATTTTTTCATCTAGAAAACAACCTGTCTTCTGAAAATGAGTTTACAAGAGAAGTGCCTCGGGTTTTGTATGTTCCTTCGGATCACTGGCTTTGAAGTGCCAGTGCTAAAAAACGTGGTTCCTGCTAGCACTGTAATTACGAATAAGCACTCATAGCTCACTAAAAATAGAAGCCGCCTTCATTTACCAAAGTAGAATATATAAAACTAGTTTTTAAAACTATTCCAAAAAGCTGATTCTGTATGTGCGTGAAAGATGACAAGCACAAATGTTTCTTTGGTGATAAAGGCAAATCCCGATACCCTTCCTAAAGGCAATAATAACACTATCATAAATCACTACCCGCGAGTTTATTCCATTCTTATGTTTTCTTCAGCACAACTTGCAAGTCAAAACCTTTAGGCCAGAAACGTACAAGATTCAGTTGGGAAATGATTATTTTTGAGACTTTATTTTTCTGATCCATCATTTAATGAACAGTTTTAAGTGCTCGATTTCCAGTAGTTGAAAAGTATCTACAGAATTTTGTTACACTCCTGCAGGCCTTTGAGTGCTGGGGGTTATGCCAGGTCTCCGGGTATCAGAGCTGGCAGCAATTAAAAAATGACTTTTGAAACCGTCGCAACCAGCCCCTATACTTTACACCCTAAACATTTATCAATTTCTCAACAATTACTGTAGAGACACTTAAGTTAATCTCCTTCCGTCACCCAGTCCTTGTTTACATCTCACATATTTTACTTCATCTTACGTTTCCTAACAGTATTGGCTCTCTACAGACATTTCGTTTCTATAGTTGTTACATGTGACATCTAGTTCATGTACAGTGCATACAGAGTTCCTAAAGGAGCCTGTGTGAGTTCAGATTGTGGGAGGATGTTCATGATAGTACACAAATGAGATCTCTGAATTTGGGGCTGAGGCTTGTCATAGATTGCACAAAGCAATGGTCACATAGGTACCAAATGGAATTCCCATTTTATATGAAAGTTTGTGAAAGACTGTGAAAAGGTCACCCTTGTTGCCCTGATCAACATAATTTTTTCAGTGATACTGGTGGTTACTGACAATGTGCCGTGTGCCCTGCTAACAGTGCTCTCTTTAAAAGGTAGAGAATAATTAGGCATAATTACAATTAGCTTTGACAGCCTACCTGTAAGTCCTAGTGTATGGTAGGGTATGTAGGTTTAGGGACCCCAGTGGAGTTAAGGCCCTTAAGGGTGAACTGCTGTGGTGTCTGCTGTCGTTTTAAAGTCAGTCCTGCTTTGCAGGCTGCTTTTAAAGTCAACTTAGAATTAAAAGTAGTACCAAAGTCTCAAACTACCTTATTTTTACATATAGGTCCCCCCTAAGCACTTCCTTAGTTGCCCTAAGTGTATGTTGCATTGTATTTATAAGCAGGGACATAACAAAAGATGTCTTATATGCCCTGGTGAGGGAAAAACTGCCAGATTTGTTTTTCTCCATTGTAGTTCTGCTAGCTCTATAGGCTGGCATGGGAAGGCTTTATTAAACATTGATAACATGTTATCTTTTGAAAGGAATGGACTAGAACTGTGATTCAAAGTATCAAAATATTGTTTAAATGAATCCAACAACCTTGCCAAGGTAAGATTTGTTATAACTCTTATAGGATAAAGAGTTGTAGAACTCTTTCCTAAAGTGACCTAAAATCAGCCCTGTAGTAGCATTTTCTGATTGTGCAGCCTTTGAAAAGCTGGTCAGGCTCCACTGATGAGGTGTGAAGTGGCCTGGGCTAAGACAAAGGGACCATCTGCTGGGAGGAGATCTGTAGCAGTAGATGCCAGGACAGGAAGGGGCCTGGGCAGACAAATTGGTTTTCTAAGGGCAAAGGACAGGTAGTGCAGGACTCAGGCACACCCCCACTACAGAAGTGGTCATTACAGAGTGTGGCAGCCTGTACCACATTAGTCGAGGGTGCCGCCTGGTTGCCAGCCCAGAGACATGGATAAAAGTCAGAGAGCTGCAGAGTAACTCAGATCCCTGCTGGAAGAAATCAGAAGAAGATGGACTGCTTTGCTCAAGCCCTGGTCTGCACCAAGAAGGACTGCACTCTGAAATACTGCACCTGCTACACATTCTGTGATTCACCACAAAGAGGACTTTGCCTTCCTTCTAAGATTCAGGAGTGGACTCCCTATAAGCAACAGGTACAATGGAGCTACCAAGAGTCCATTGTGTCAACTTCTGCAAGAAGAGCCCAGCCGACAAGCATCCAGTGCAATGTTAAGGATTTGACCAGGTGCATTCTGGGAAATGTAGTCCCAACTCTTGAAGGAGCAACTCAGAGCTTCTGTAGACTAGGCCGGTGTTGTGGACATGTCAAGACCCCCAAAAAGACCTTTTGGAAGAAGCTCCAGACCATTTTCAGAATTTTGTTGGAAAAGCTCCAAAAGTCGACCGCCACGTTGTCTGGAGTCAAATCGGTGACATCAAACCGCAACTAGCCCTAAAATTCAGGTCTGCCCCCTGAAAGCTCCTTAGCGACGAGAATCAAGACCTCCAGTATTTCACAGAGGCTTTGCACTGAACCGAGCTGTCAACCCGGGCTGCCAATGTGCCTCGCTCAATGATGAGAAAAAAAGAACAAAACAAGTGCAAAGGTAAAATTTTGACCAAGGCCTACCACTCAGTGTATATGACCCGGGCTCCATCGCGGTCATCCACAAACTTTGACTTTCACCCGGTCAGGTACGACCAGATAGCTGCAGTTGGTGCTTCTCACTTTCAGGCACTAGAAAGCAAATTTCTATGATTTATTTTTTAAATTCATATCTCTGGCTCCCTACATTGGATCACTGTCATTTTGGTGTCATTTTAAAGAAAAAATATTTAACATTTTATGAATTGGTGTTGGATTTTTATTGTGTGTTATGTTTTACTTATATACTGTTTTGTTGATATTACATGCTTTACACACCTGTCTCCTAAGTTAAGCCTGACTTCTGGTGAGCCAAGATGCCCAGGGTTGAGCAAAGGTTAATTTATTAAGACCCTGACTGGACCTTATTTGTGATGCTATTACAAGTGTAGGTACCTGCCTGTCCTTAATATTAAATCAATTTCTAACAATAAGGTGTACACAGCTATTGAAATGTTGACTGCAACAGAGAAGCAAATGCTGGGCTGTGTGAGAGAAATGAGTGTGTCTGTGAGTGTGAGAGAGACATTGCATGGAGAAGGGCAGGTGATGTAACGATGTATATGTAAAGGAGCAGAGTGAAAAGAAAGCAAAGAAGAGAGGAGATGATGTGTGTGATTTGCAGATAGAGGATTTCATATTTGGTTAGAATCATGGCAGATATGTCTAAACTATTGAGAGACTGCAGAGGAAAGTGGTGTGAAGGGAGACATGAGGTTACTCAGCACTCTGATGACCTTTACCCCTTTCAAAGGCCTGAGTAATATTTAATTCACAGTTTCAAATTTCAGATTTTAAAAATGTCAAGTCTAATTATTCACAACTAAATCGTTGTTACCTCTAAAATACATTGATAGAGCTAATAGTACTGGTTTTATTTATGAGTATGTTTGTTGTTGTGTGAGAAGTCTGGTTGCAATTACAGAAAAGAACTTGTTAAATATTTAGGGCACCCCTATAATTAAGGGTGTGCGAAATTAGCATACTTTTTTGTGTGTTTATGCAAAATTTCAGGAAAATTATGTGAAGTTTTGCTGATTTATGTGAAATACGAATCTGCCCTGTAGTGTTATATTTTAGAGTGTGCACAATATGTACTTGCATCAATATTGGACACACTGGTGTATTTCACAGTTGTAAAAAAGCACACATACACAATTGCTACGAACAAAAGTCCCTTGCATTCAGGTTAGCTGCAATGTTTTCTCACTCTCACCAGTGCTTGAAATGGAAAAATTAAAGTGCCCGGTACTCTGTACCAGAGTACCTGCTTGTTCCCGAGAAGTGCCGGTACTCTCCTATTAAAAGTATTATGTTTTTCTTGAAATGTGCCGGTACTCTCCCTCTCAAAATAAAAAAGTGCCGGTACTCAGTACCGGACAGTACCGGCCCATTTAAAGCACTGACTCTCACAGCATAATTTTTCAACAGATTGTAACATAGTTCTGGGATATGACATAATGGTGTGATTTTGGAAACATACCATGAAATTTCCAAAATGTATCTAATTACACTGGAGTAATTTAAATTTTACCTTGCCTACTTACAATGTCATGTATGTGAACTTGCCTCACCAGACATTTGGGGCATATTTACAAGAAAGTGGTGTATCGGTTCTGGTGCGCCACTATTCTTGCATCCCCCTGCGCCTCCCTAACAACACCATGGTTTAATTTGATTTAAAATACAGCGCACCATGGCGGTCGTTACCACAACAGTGTTAAAATGTTTGGTGTTGCTGTGGCGCTTTGCTGCACTAGCGCCAAAAATTTTGGATCTAGTGCATCAAAGCACAGGGAGGCCCACAGGCAATACAGGAGCATCACTTTAATGCCTGCCTTCGGCAAACATTAAAAAGGACAGAAAAAATTGTGCAGTGAGACCTTGTAAATTTAACTGCACCATTTTTTGCGACCTCCCTATGGGGGAACACCCCCTTTGCATACATTATGCCTGGCACAGGCATAATGTGGCCTAAGGGGACACAAAGTGGTGCAATGCATGCAGCTAGAAGTCATTTAGTGGGGGGCATGGCTGGAGGTCACAAAAGATGGCCACTGCTCTTTAGAGATCTGTGAGGCTTCAGCACTTCCTGGAAAGAAGGAGATGTTTTCACATCAAAATGATTAATTTCTTCAGCATTTTTGAGCACTGGAGCTCTGCCACTGCATAAATATGCCTTTATCTTACAGAGACATGGAGTTTTGAAGTCATTTCAGAGACTTCATGTGAGGGCTTGAGGTAATTATTTATCTGTGTCATTTGTGTTTCACTCCATAAGCCTCTGCACACACCTAAACTTTCACAGAGATGTTTCTATTTGACTTTTAACTGCTTGCCTGGATGTCATTCAACAAATCTAATTTCCTCTGCAATGGAATATTTATTACCTTCTGACAGCCAGCTGAACTTTTGACCTCTCTCTTCAAACACATTTAGCTGAGGTTTTCAACTTTCAGTATTCACTGGCAGCTCTTGTTGTCAAGGAGCTCTTTCAAATTGCTCTTCACAACATGGTAAATGCTTTCCTTTGATGGAGGGGATTTTCCTTTTCAGAAGGTTCCCTTAAAACTAGTCACCAATTGTTTGACTATGTGCAGTGAAGTGCTTTGCTCTTGTGGTATTCTGCCATGCCTGTTATGAGAGAATAATTTTGGATTTTCTATTTATATATTTTGTATTATATTTTGCTCTGTTGTTGGAAACTTCTTGCAGCAGCTTCTCGTCGTAATATAATTTCATCAACACCTCACATTGCTGGATTCCTATTACCAAATTGCTGCTGGCTTTTATGGGGAGACCACATAATTCTCTGAGCAGCCAGTCATCATCTTCCTCCAAGTCTAATAATCCTCTCCGAGTGGTGCGCACACATATAACTAAATCTTCTCTACCATCAGCTTTAACAATGGATAGTGCTACAGTCTTTTTAAAGGATAGCGCCTCTTCATCTCATGCTGCTGGCGCAATTGCGAAAAAACCATTTAACACCTCCTCCGTCAAGCGCCCAAAAAAAGACCTTGATTCTCCCTCAAAATCACCTACACAGCTTACTCTAGATGATGTTATGGAGGAATTGCGTGCATTAAAGCCCTTTATGATGAACACTAATGCCTCTTTGCAACGTATTGAGGAGCAATGGTCCCAACACGAACAACGAATTTGTACTCTGGAACAGAGAGTCAGTAACCTTGAAGATTGTAACACTGTCAATCCTCAGATCTCCAAGGACATAGCCCAACTTAAAAGGCTTACTGAAAACGTAAAAAATAGAAATAAGAGAAATAATCTTCACCTTTTTGGGATTCCTGAAGGTTCGGAAGGCTCTAACATGATTGCATTCCTTCAAACAGAAATACCTTCAATTCTTTGCTTGCCTTCTACCTCTCCCCTCTCTATCCAACGGGCACATCGTTTAAGTCCACAGACTTCAACTGGCCCTCGTGCACATCCTAGAGGCATTATTATTCTCTTTCTCCAATTTACTGACTTGATGCAAATACTCTAAGAAGCCAAAAAGATGGGCTCTTTGTTATGGTCAGGTCATAAAGTGTTTTTCACACAAGACCTCTCTCCTGCCACATCCACGTATATACAACTTCTGGAGGTCATCTTCCTCCTTTTCTTTTTCTTTACTATCTTGTTTTTTTCCCATTCCTTTGCTTTTGCTAAATTGATATGCCTAGTGTGTTCCTTGTTACAGCATTTGTTTATTAATACTTCTTGTTATGCAACTTAGAACTGTTACTTGGAATGATAAGGGGCTTAAATACCCCATTAAACGTCAGCGTGTCTTATCTCACCTAGCTCGTTTGAAATGCCACCTTGCTTTGTTGCAAGAGACTCACCTCAACAACTCTGAGGCAATTAAGCTTAAAAAACAATGGTTGGGGGACATTTTCTACTCCCCTTCCACCACAAACAAAAATGGGGTAATTATACTCTGTCATAAATCTCTCAAACCTACCATAATTTCACGGCATCAAGATACAGAAGGTCGCTGGGTATTTGTTACATTTACAATTGACAATATTTCTCTTACTGTCCTAAATATATACGGCCCCACACATCCTGATCCAAATTTTTGGAAGAATGTTTCACATATTGTCTCTGAACATTCCTCAAACAATTTACTAATAGGTGGTGACTGCAACCAAATTCTCGATCCATTTTTGGACAGACGTTCCATGTCACGTTTCATTCCACATGCCTCCCACAAAGCTTTTAAAACTTTATTTTATAGCATTCTCTCTCTGATTCCTGGAGAATATGCAATCCCGACCTCTTGGAATACTCTTTTTATTCTCCTACCCACCATTCTCATTCTAGGCTTGATTATATCTTTCTGAGTAAAGGTTTATTGCAACATATGGTCAACTCTGAAATCGGTGCTATTTTGATCTCAGATCCCGCACCTGTGATTACTGACCTTGATCTTTTTCTTAATGGTTCTAAAACATCTTCATGGAGGTTTAATAACTCTCTACTTTCAGATGCTACTTTTATCGCTTCCTACAGTAAGTTTATAGAAGAATACTTCCACATCAACGATAGTGATCAACAATCATTTTATTTTGTGTGGGATGCATTCAAAGCAGCCTCTAGGGGTTTAGTCATAAGTTACGCTCACTCAAAAATAAAAGTCTGCTCAACAAACATCAACTTCCATCCTTGAAAATATAAAGTCCCTAGAACATGAATACTATACTCACAAAACTAGTAAATCACATCTTGAAGCACTAGTCTCAGCTAAAATGGAGTTTAACCAATATACCAGTGAACAAGCATGCGGCACCCTCCTGAAAATAAATGCCAGATATTATGCTGGTAACAATAAAGCTGGTTCTCTTCTAGATCGATATTTGAAAAAAAAGAAAATAAAAAACAACTATTAAATATATCACAGATAACAATGGTGTTAAACACTTTAGAGATAAAGATATAGCATTGTGTTTCGCTTCTTACTATAAGGACCTGTACACTCCAGAACACATACCAACAGTTGAATCTCTCAACCAATATTTCTCTAATCTCAAGCCAAGAGACCCATTGCAGATTGACCTCTCATCTTTAGACCAACCCCTGCAACTTACTGAACTATATACAGCTTTACAATCTCTCCCCAAGGGTAAGGCTCCAGGCCCAGATGGCTTCACTGTAGAATTCTTTATTCAGTTTGCTAAGTCTCTCTTCCCCAAACTCTTTCAATTACTTAATCACTTTATAATGTCAGGTTCTGCATCTGGCTCATTTACGGAGGCCATGATTTGTCTTATTCGAAAAAAAGATCGCGATGCGAATGACTGTAAAAATTATAGACCCATATCTTTAATTAATACAGATTGTAAACTCTATGCCAAAGTTTTAGCTCTCCGTTTACTCCCATATATACCTGACCTTATTGAGTCTCATCAATCTGGTTTTATCCATAATAGAAATGTAGCAGATAATTCCAGTACTTTTAAAAATATTATTAACAAGGCATCTAAACTTAAGATTCCTCTGGCAGCTTTATCATTGGATGCGGAAAAGGCCTTCGATAGTGTCTACTGGGGTTTCTTGTCGAACGGCAATGGAATGGCATGGACTAGGTACTAAATTCCGACATATTATATACATTCTTTATTTCTCACCATGTTGCTTGGTTATAAAAAATGGTATCCGATCTCCTTTTTTCCCTCTTAAAAGGGGTACTCATCAGGGATGTCCATTATCTCCTTTACTATGGCTCTCAAACCTTTTCTATACCAATTAAAAACGTCTGAACAATTTACGGGTTTTCAAAATAATAATGCACACATCAAATTTATGGCATATGCTGATGATATTCTTTTGTTCATGTCTCACCCTGACACTTCTCTTCCTGCATTCCTGCATGAGCTCAACCTATATTCTGATGTATCTGGCTGTAAACTTAATATAGACAAAACAGTGGTCTTACTACTTACTGCTCATTGCACTGGCTCTGTATTCCTTGATTCAGGATTTTCTTGGAATTTTTCTAAGATTAAATGCCTGGGGGTATGGTACTGCACTACTCTCAAGGATACATTAGAGACTAATTTGGAAATCTTATCTGCAAAGCTTGTAGATCTCACACAGAAATGGTGTCCCTTATATCTCACGTGGTGGGGCCGCTTGGACACCTTTAAGATTATGCTTCTCCCTATCATTAACTTCTTCCTTATGATACTTCCTATTAAGATACCTAAACTATTTTTTAGTTCAATTGATAACATTCTATCCAAGTTCCTGTGGAACGGTAAACAATCCTGAATCTCTCGCTCGAAATTAAAACTTCCTAAAGTACAAGGTGGAGTTAATTTTCCTGACTTTTTAACTTATCACTAATCTTTTGGCATTAAGCAAATACATCCCTATTTATCTACACTCAATGATGCTCCTCAAAAGCTATGGTTCTCTTTGGAAGAAACATTTATTTCTCCCTTTTCCCATAAACACATTATATTTTTGTCTAACCCCCTAAAATTCTGGTTGCCCAGCACTATCTCCCATTCAGTCAACTTACTGAAACCTTTTTTTATTTTGCATTTTACCCCCTATTAATCAATTCTTTAACAGTCCTATTTGGCACAATAGTTTGCTTAGGAAACAGGGTAAAACCTTGTGTTGGAAGGCTTGGATGACTGAAGGTATTCTTCTCATTTCCCAATTATAACATAAAGACTCTCTCATCCTTTTTACTACTCTCTCAGCAATTTATAATCTCCCTATTCGCATGAAATCCCAATATATCATTCTTTCTACTCTAGTCCAAGAGGCCCTCAATAAACTTATACATCATAATCATTCTTCTCTTGCATCATCTCCACACCTGATCGTAACTTCTAATTATCCTAGGGCAGCTGGAATTTATCAACTTTTAAGAACATCTGTTTCACCTAGACTCAAATCACCTATTGAGACATTGTGGGAATCAGATCTTGGTGTTGTTTGGCCAACTTTTTTTATGGGATAAGATACATTCCACTGCATGCACTGCAAGCCTCACACAGACCCTTTATTTATTTATAATAGACTTTTCTACACTCCTGTACGCCTTAACAAACTCAGACTTGCACAAAATGACAATTGTTGGCGCTGCCACACTCAGCAGGGTACTGACTTTCACATATTTTTTTCTTGTCCATCCCTATCTACTTTTTGGTCCTCAATATGGTCTTGCATTTCAGCAATAGCTCAGATCTCCTTACCAATGTCATATGAATTACTGTTTTTGGGTGGCATACATGATATCTGGAGTTCATTCAGGCCTCTTGGAAAATTGGTGGACCTTTTGCTTTTTATTGCAATCTCTATTATTTTTTTTCTAACTGGAAATCTTCAGAGAACATTACTCTCAGACAGTGGTGGAATTATGTATGTTATCATCATAGACTTGACAGCTACAAGCTTGATTCTACAGGAACTTTCTTCAAACGTCATCAGCTATGGCTGCCATGAAGTAACTATCTCTCACGCACTGCAAAGGAAATTGATTTTTCTCCTCCTTTTTAAAAATTTCAATATCCTGTTTTTCTTCTTATATATACTTATTTCATCTTACATTCACTGAAACTAATGTCTATTACCTCTCTCTCCACATGGCTATCACTTGATTCCCTTTTCTATCCCTATAGCTCTTCTCCCTCTCCCTCTCTCTTTCTTCTTTCTTTATTCAAACTTGGAGTCTTTGATACTATATTGCTGTATATGCCTAATTCATTTACATGTTTAATATGCATTTATAAGTACAATATTCTTTATGCATATATATTCACAACTGCATATCTCTGTCCTGGCAATGTTAAGTTAATGTTCTTGTATTTGACTCAATAAAAAACATCTTTAAAAAAGAAGTCATTTAGGCTCCGTTTCCAAAAAGATGACGGAACGCAAGGCAGCAAGCAAAGTTGCTGTGGTGCTTTGTGTTTGAATGAACTGAAGAAAGCAGAACATCGACATATCTACAAAGAAGTGGTGTAGTTCTGCTCCCTTTCTCTGTGCTGGCGAACCTTCAGCATCCATGCTACAACAAAGGTTCCCATGCGCCATAGTGTAAGGGTGTCTGCACAGTGGTTAGCATAGTTTCATTGCAGGAACTATGTTTTAAGGCAATTGTGTGTGCTGCAGAATGCAACACACAGCCCCAGAGAAAAAAAGAGGTGAAAAGAAAATATTTTATTCATTGTGTCAGCCTCAGAGAGGTGCAGAATATTCGTACAAATCCATGTCTACAGTTCTTTGTAGATATGAATTTGCATCAAAATCCATGGATGGACGCACATGCACCACCCAAGCACCACACTGCACTGCACTGCTTTTGGTAACAAACCAACACAAAATACCAGTCTAAATTTTGCATCAGATCTGAGTTAAAAAAGTAACACAAACCCGACTCAAAATCTTTGTATATTTGTCTTGTGTAGAGCATGATCTATGCAAGAGAACGGAATGATAGACAAGCAAGATTTGCTTTTTGGGTAATCATTGGCTTAGTGATGCATTCAATGCATAGGTTTAACTGTTTATAGGTATTTTAAAATTAAAAGCAAATTCATTCCGCATTTTTTACAAACGCAGCTGTTGAAAATAAGTTTCGTAGTTTTAAAGCAAGTGTGAGTGCATTCGGTCTGTAGCAGTGAGTTGCAAACCTCCCTGCAACATTACCGGATGAGACACACTAAAAATGTTCTGTTAGCCCTTGTAATAGCGCGTGTCCAACACCATCAGATGTTTGCCCTGGAGGAGATTATGTCGACAGAATAGTATCCTCAAAGCCAGGGTGATTTAATGTGAGCAGGACACTGATGCCTGTTAAAAGGCAATCTGGTTGTCGCCTGCTTCCATGCACCTGCCGTTCTTCCTACAAGAAAATTAAAAAAGACATGTGTGCGAGTGGTCAACCTATAGCAGAAGCATATGGCGCTAGCGGGCAACCATGCTGGTCTGAAGAAACACGTTTTTACGGCCCCTGCCACATCTGATTTTAGGAAGTTTTTGCAAGGTGCTAATTCCTAAAGCTTCCACATGAAAGGAAGCCATAGAAACAACATCTCACAAAAAAGGGTGTTGTTCCGTGTGACACCGTGTCTTTTCTGTATTTGTGTCTACCTATACTGAAGGTAAGCCACACATTTTAGATTATGTGTGTTTGTCTGCCTGTAGTAAAAAGCGGAAATAGAGCTTAGAGTTTACATTCTGCATGTGTACTTGCATACATTAAGCTCATTGTACAAAATTGCCGCTTTGAAAGTCTGTGTATATGTCCGCAATAACGCCTGGTACAAATAGTTCAATCTTTAAATTCTGACTGAACTCGAGGCCTATTACGTATATTGCAAGGTTTATACTCTGTCTAAGGGTCTTTCAGCTCCAAGCACGTGCAAGAGTGCTTGTGGGAAAGGGCCAATGGAAGGCCCATGGAGCAGCTAAAGGAATTAGTAAGTGTAATTAATTTAAAGAAGCTGGCAGTTCGGTGTTGTTCACAATCAGATTGACTTGGCCCAAAACTTCTGGCCACATGAAGAACATCTGCAATGCTAGGATTCATTTACAAATACATGGCCAGAAACAAAGATCTCTGTGTAAGTAGGTGTGATTGTTCTTATCTTTCCAGAATTAGCTCACTCCTGTTGCGAGAGACCCATTTTTACATGAGACTTGACTTGCATACAGAACACAGCTAAAAGTCGATTCAGCCTTAGAAGAAGAAGAGAACATCTATTGCAAGTACAAATGGATGGTGCTTTGCATCCGTCTCAAGACCACTGCAGGAGCCAACAAAAGAAGACCCAGTCAAGTCAGGATACTTGTTGGAGGTGTGCTACAGATTAGTATGTGAAAGGACATTTCAGCCTGGACTGGCTACCGGAAAGTAAACACAATGGGGCCAATTCTAAATGGGATCTGCTCTCGTGTCGGAGGCTGCGCAGTCGTGGGGGGTGGGGGAGCTCACTTGTGATGGGGCATGTGCAATGGGTTACTGTAGCACGGAGGTCCTACCATGGTGAGGGGCCCCCAGCACGAGTGCAGGCCCCTTGCCGTGACTGCAGGGCCTCCCCCCGAGTGCAGAGGCCCTTTGGGAATCGGACCCACTGTTACATGTTTACTTTCACTTCTGAGCCTGCCTCTCTCCTGTGTAGAAGGATGTATTTAGGTGTGTTGCTGTGGGTATCAAACCTCACTCACCCACTCATCTCAAGCTATGGCTTGCCTCTTCTTTAGCACAAATTATTCACTCACGGGATATTTTTGTTTTCGCAAAAGTGGATTGTGTATGACTTGCATGTACTCTTCTGCACGTTTTTAAAGCCCGATAAGATTTTGTGGCAGTTGTGTGCACCATGCCTACCTGTGCACAGTGCTGTTGCCAGGACTTCCAGTCTGCCACAAGCGAACAGAAGAACAAGGAAGGTTATACTCTCCGTCCTGTGCCTCTATAAATGAAAGAACTCCGTGCCTTCTAAAGAGGAAGCCATGTTCTTTGTTAGCAGACGGACGGACGCAGCTACCTTTATAAACTGACACACATATTTTGTCAAACATTAACTGAGAGGGTCAGAAGTACATTTTCATGTGAATTTTGAAGCTCTCAAGCACAGGCACGTGTGCTCCTGAACATTTGTAGTGTTGATTTTCACTTCAGGTATCACTACCGCCAGATTCCACTCAGTGAAAAACTAAAGAAATTATTAACACATGCTGAGACAATGAGACCCTACTGACCTCTTCGTAAAAGGTAGCATGCACTCCATGCAAAACCGACTAAGTGACTGACCAGTGATAAATAAGGTACTGCTATTCAATTTAATTGAATGGGTCTTTCTGTAGCAGCTACACATCCCCTGCGTAGCATAGCCAATGTGTCATGGGCCCTAGTTCAAGGAAGGAAATGGGGCCCCTGGCTGATGTTTGAATCATAAAATACAGCAATAATCAGAGTTCAGTGGATCCTCTTGGCCTCTGTGCCAGTGCACCTGCTGCGACAATGGAAACTACGCCCCAGACGCCCCGAAATGAAGTGGGAATTTAAAGCCCTCATGCAGGCCATCTATGATGTTATCCACAAAGCCGTAAAGGATGTGAATCCCAAAAAGCAGATCCCTGGAAAGAAAAAGGCTTTCTGTCTTTGGAGAGGAGTTTAAAAGTAGGTGTCCCTACTGTTGTATCCTAGTAACCATTGGAGGTCTGTTAAGAATGTCGGGTTGGAATGTTATTGCTTGAAGGATGACATTGAGAGAAGACGGAGCGGTCTGTGGAGCTGGGTGCTTTCTGTGAACCATGGCAGGGGTTGTTGCTGCATACTTAATAAAGAAGACTTTTTCTACACTTGGTTGGCATCGCCTTTGTATCTTAACACCTACCAAGGGCAAAGGAGCACTTCTCGAGTTTCCAGAGTGCACATGCCAATAAATGTGTTGCACTAGGTTTGCCTGAGCAAGTCCATGGAGACATTAAATTACCAGGTAAAATATTTTAAGCCAGTGCCTATCTTCCATGGGTAACCAATATAGGGGCCTTCTTGCTGCAGTAATTTGATTATTCTTCAGCCCTAGAACATGCTGTATCACTGTGTTCTGTACACTCTGAGGGTAATAAATCTGACCCGTGGGGAGGTCTGCATATAACGTACTACAATAAATCGGGCAAACATTGGGGAAAAAATCCACTACTGTGGGCCTATTAGAGATGGGTAGTAAAATAATTATATGCCCAGTTTTGCTGAGATGACAGTGATCAATGTGATGACTGTTGAGGGACGTATCTTTATTGAAAATCACCTCCAAACATTTTAACTTCTCTGCTGGTGAGATTTGCTGGTCAAACAGCTCAGGGTGTAAATTACCTTAAGCAGGTTCTAGTTGTGTCCCAAAGATGAATATCTCAATATCTGAATACCAAATAGCCAAAAGCATGAGTTAAGTGGGTAGTACAACTCGGGTTGAAATCTACCCATTCAGGGCTTGCCTAACAAAGCTATAATGTATCTGTAGTCAAAATGATTTTAAAATGAGACACTTCTCTATATCGCCTGACACTTTCAGCCAATTTAGGCTTTTTAGCCAATAGCCTGTTACATTATGAGACTTGCATTTGTGGTTGCAGCATTGGAAGTAGGGGTTTACAACTTCCCCTATGGAAACGGCTTTTGAAAAAAAAAAAGTCAAGACTATCTGAAGGAGTCACGTGGCACCTCTAAGCAGCTATGTAGAGTACATTTCACCTAACGTGACTGTACTCTATTTTCATACTAGCACTTTGCATTTGCTGTCTAAGCTCCGCATGTCGTTCTACTCTGCCGAGGCTGCACCTGCATTCTGAGTATTAATCATTGTTGCTGAAATGGTCCCAGTGTTTAAGTTGTCTGTTCTTTGTGCCTTGGGGAGAAGCTTGCACTCCTACTGTCTCATCCCTACAACATCCATTTTAGGACATCCTCTCTCCTCATCTCTACTTCTCATCCCTGCTTGTCATCCCTACTTCTCATCCATTATACATCATCCCTACTTCTCATCCATCATCCCTACTTCTCATCCAACATACATCATCCCTATTTCTCTTCCATAATCCCTACTTCTCATCCCTGGGTCTCATCCCTGCTTCTCATCCATCATCCCTACTTCTCATCCATGCTTCTCTTCCATCATCCCTACTTCTCATCCATCATCATCATCCCTACTTCTCATTCATCATCCCTGCTTTTCATCCAACATACATCATCCCTATTTCTCTTCCATCATCCCTACTTCTCATCCCTGGGTCTCATTCCTACTTCTCATCCATTATCCCTACTTCTCATCCAACATACATTATCCCTATTTCTCTTCCATCATCCCTACTTCTCATCCCTGGGTCTCATCCCTGCTTCTCATCCATCATCCCTACTTTTCATCCATGCTTCTCTTCCATCATCCCTACTTCTCATCCATCATCATCATCCCAACTTCTCATCCATCATCCCTACTTCTTATCCATTATCCATCATCCCTACTTCTTCTCCATAATCCCTGCTTCTCTTCCATCATGCCTACTTCTCATCCATCATCCGTCATCCCTACTTCTCATCCATTTATCCTACTTCTCATCCATCATACATCAACCCTACTTCTCATCCACCATCATACATCAACCCTACTTCTCATCCACCATCCCTACTTCTCTTCCAGAAGGGATGATGTATGAAGGATGAGAACTAGGGATAATGGGTGAGAAGTAGGGATGATGTATGATGGATGAGAAGTAGGGATTATAGATGACAAGTAGGGATGGGAAGCAGGGATGAGAATTATGGATGAGGAGTGAGGATGTCCTAAAATTGATGCTGTCCATCCCATTTGTTTGTAGGCTTGATAGAAGGCTGCTCAGCTCTAGAGCTGCTTGACTCTTCTCTGTCCATGAGAGAATGTTGCACTGAGACTTCCTGCAGTGTATCTGTCCTTTGTTGATTAGTGACTTTCAATTGTGATAGTGATGTGTCTCTCATCACTCTAATTGCACTTTTAGGGTATCAAATGAGTAGTCTGCGGCAGCTTGCTTTTTATTTTTGTTGATATAATTGGTGATGTGAGGATGATATTAACCACTGCTATCAGTGTGCAGGGAGGCCCGAAAAAATGGCGCAGTGAAATCTACAACATTTCACTGCGCCATTTTTTCCTCATTTTTAACTCTTACTCAGAGCAGGCGTTAAAATGATGCACTCATTTTAATCAATGAGCCTCCCTGTGCTTTGCTGCACTAGAATGAAAAAAAAATACGCTAGTGGAGCAAAGCACCACAATAGCGTCAAATATTTGGACGCTATTGTCCTAACAACTGCCATGGTGTGCCATATTAACAATACATACAGCACAATTATGGTGTCATTGGGGGGGGCAGAGGCAGTGCAAGAAATGTGGCACATCGGGACCAATGAGCCACTTTCTTGTAAATATGCCCCTATGTGTTTGAGATCACGTAATCGTGCTTGCCTTTTACCCCTGCTTTACCTGTTCATTGAGTGAGTGAAGATTGGTAGGTGTGAAGTTTGCACGACTGCTGCTTGGCTGACCTTATTTTGTGTAAAATGGAATCTTGCACTGCTACTGTATTTTCAAAAGCTATTCTCTGTGCTTGCTTTGCTGCTGTCCACACTATGCCTGTTATTTATGTGTTAAAAAAAGCTTGCACTAGCACTACCAACATACGCAAAACATTCAAACAAAAACAAAGCAACAGCAGGACAAAACAACACCACATTGCATGATGGAGCACAAACCTATCACATCACAAAAAGAACAGAATGCATCACTGTCACAAGAAAAATTGTACACATGTAAGTATGCATAAATTTCAAATCCCAAAACCTCATGAAGCCTGCTTTCATAATATGTGGTGAAAATTATTTGCTCCAAGCTTGCCGCCAAATACCACAAAATAAATGTTTTGTAATGTTCCTAGTTTTCCAAATTTTTATTTGAAAACTTCAATGCCATCTCACATTTCAAAAATGCATGCAGAGCAAATGAATACACACGAGGAGACGACCACTGAACCAATTCATGAGTGTAATTTCCTTTTCCGTTTTTCTACATACAAGGTGCTATTTCCAAGGTTACTTAGACTGCTATTTTCCTCAAAATCAACTCAAGAACTGTTCAGTATTCGTACTCGGATCTTTCAGCTATTCTTGCAGCTATTTTCCTTAAGCTGGTTTTCTATTCTCATGGAATCTGCTCTTGGTTTTTTATGCTGGTTCATAATTAAAGCAATTCTAAAGCTTTGTATTACTATCATCATCATCTATTACTGCCGCATGTTCTACAAAATCTTTTACTGCCTTCACTACGAACTTTAAAAATTATGTAAAATAGGAGCTGTACAAAATAATAAGGAAACTAGGGGCCATATTTATACTTTTTGACGCAAAACGGAGCTAAGTCAGTTTTGCGTCAAAAAAATTAGCGCCTGCTAACGCCATTCTGAAGCGCCTTGCGGGCGCCGTATTTATTCAATGACGTTAGCCGGCGTTAGCCGGCGGCGCTGCCTGGTGTGCGTGAAAAAAAATGACGTACACCAGGCAGCGCCGGCGTAGGGGAATATGGAGCTTGGGCGCCAAAAAATGGGGCAAGTCAGGCTGAGGCAAATTTTTCACCTCAACCCGATTTGCGCCATTTTTTTCGACTCCCAACCCCCATTGAAATGACTCCTGTCTTAGCAAAGACAGGAGTCATGCCCCTTTGCCCAATGGCCATGCCCAGGGGACTTCTGTCCCCTGGGCATGGTCATTGGGCATAGTGGCATGTAGGGGGGCACAAATCAGGCCCCCCTATGCCACAAAAAAATAAAAAATAAAATACTTACCTGAACTTACCTTAATGTCCCTGGGATGGGTCCCTCCAGCCTTGGGCGTCCTCCTGGGGTGGGCAAGGGTGACAGGGGGTGTCCCTGGGGGCATGGGAGGGCACCTCTGGGCTCCTTCCGAGCCCACAGGTCCCTTAACGCCTGCCCTGACCAGGCGCTAAAAAACGGCGCAAAAGCAGCTGGACGTCATTTTTTTTGACCCGCCCACTCCTGGGCGTGAATTTTGCCCGGGAGTGTAAATACGGCGCACATGCCTCGGAGTCAATTTTTTAGACGGGAACGCCTACCTTGCATATCATTAACGCAAAGTAGGTGTCCACGCTAAAAAATGACGCAAACTCCATGGACTTTGGCGCTAGACGCGTCTAACGCCAAAGTATAAATATGGAGTTAGTTTTGCGTCAGAATTGTGTAAAAAAAAACAACGCAATTCCGGCGCAAACAGAGTATAAATATGCCCCTAGGTAACTGATACAATATGAAAAATGCAAAGTGAAATGTCAATAAGACTTCCCAACCATACAAGTACAAAACGCCCAACAACAGAATGCACAAATGAAAAAATATGAGTTCACTTTCTTGCTCACTTATGTTTAGTTACTTTTTTGTGTGACCTCGACTCTGCTGCACTTCATATATCAACACCTTAGCATACAAATGTGTAAGGAAATTGGTTCTGACCATCAAATCTGGACAATTGTTTGCTTTTTGACCACCTGGCAGCGGACCATTTTTTATTTCCTGGAAGAGGTGGGTGAGCCTTACAACCAGTGACTCACCCACTGAAGCCTCATGATAAATGGACTGCATGTGTCTACCACCAGCGTCCTCCTTTTATGACAAGGCTGCAGCACTGCAGCAAGGTAAGGGGCACTTAGCTGGTTACACGTGAAGCATTGCACATGGTCACTGCGCACAGGTAGTCTGGCACATTGGGTACTGATTTGAGGTAGGGCCTCATAATGGTAGTGTACATTCATAGGGAAAGTCAGTGTAGTTTACTGTTTTGTCTGCAGTGACACTCCATTATACACCTATTGGTAGGGCTGCCTTAGAGTGCAGCTTTACTTGCCCGTGACCTACAGACACCAGAGACGTAGCTTCTGTGAAAAGATCAAGTCTGTAAAGTTCAAAGACATATCTGTACAGCTTATGGGTCACCCAGGAATGTCATATTTCTCTGGCTCAGTTCAGAATAAGAGCCCAGGCCCTTTGTCATCCTGCTATGCCAAGTTAATTACATTTCTCTCCAGCAGCAGGAACAAAGGCCTCCCCACACAAAGGAAACAATTAACAGTGCTTAACTCAACTCCTGAGGAGGAAAGGGGGGGAGTGACTGCTCCGCATCAATGAGCCAGCTGTCACACTGTGCCAGGGATGGGCCTACCCAAACACACTAAACAAAGGTGGGAGACCAGACCTCTGGAGCCAAATCCTCACAAATCTAAAGCTCAATAAAACAAATGTAGTTCACTTAATAACCTAATAAGTGTGTTTGTTTAGTTTGGAGTAACATGTGTAAAGTGCCAACCTAACATCTAACACTTGAAATTCAATAGATGAAAGAGTACTCACACTTGCAACATGCCAATCTATGATTCCTAGAGTCGGTTTTAAATGGGATTCCAAATTCTGCTGTGCTGCCCCACACATTCAGCATCATGACAGAAAGTGATCTGCTGCTCTTACTGATCCAGCTAAATTGGGGAACACTCAAGGTGACTAACAAATGACTTAAAAGTCTTACATAATACAACTCTGTATGCTCAGCTACCTTAAAGGCACAATTTTGTACCAAGGTTCAAAATGTACAAGATTCAAAATATGTGAGTGAGATCTTTGCTCTTTTCTGGAACTATTACACCTTTGAAGGCTGCCCCACCATTGTTACGAGTACTAGCTCACTCTGCATCACTCTTGATAATCGGCTGAGTCTTCACAGTCACATAGCAGTCATAGCCAACAGCACACAACACTAACTTAGGTGGCTTTGGGGCAGTAGACAAGTGATTCTGGAACAAGACCTCAAAACAGTGGTGCAGTCTCTCGTTCTCTCTAGACTAGAATGTGGAATTGCCCTTCCCTTAGGTATTCCCAAAGTTCACCTAGGCCCCCTGAGAGCAACACTTCATGCTGCAACATGCTTCTTCTTAGTGTCAAGAAATGTGACCACATTTCCCCTGCCCTGCTAACCCTCCAATGCTCCCCATTGAAGCGTAGGCCCAATTCAAAATTGCTAGCATTACACACAGAGTGTTGCACTCCTCCTCACCATCCTATCTAAATGAGAAACAGGAAATTTCTGGTGCAAATAGGAGTTCCAGAAATGCCCAAACCCTGCTTCTGGAAACCGCCCCCCCTCGTTCAACTGAGAACGATACATGAACTAGTCTTGCTCTGGTAGCGCCACTAGAATCTGGAAGTCTTTGCCTCCCTCACTTCGTCTAACCACTTGCATAGCAACCTTCAAAAAGGATCTGAAGCCCCTCCTATTTGACAGACATCTCAGTTAATTCACCCTTGACCAGACTTATTTACTTTCTCCACTGCACCCTGATCTGCCTTTGTTTAACTGTTCATGTACCCTGCTCTATTGCTGTAACTGTCTTTTGTGTTAACTCATGCATACATACGTGGAGGTAAACGTCCTAGCTTCACTACTAATAATATAACCCGCTGTAACCAGTATCCTGAGTGTTGCAAAGCACTCTGATGCCTCCTGGCCATGTCCGTGCTACATAAAATGTAAATAAATAAAAACAACAACCTAATAAAAGAAGCACTAATTTTACCCCGTTAGAGTGCTCGCACCTTTTTCCAGTGTGGAAAGGACTTGTAGTATACATAAACAAGGGTGGCAGCCCTTGTAGAAGCTGAGTACCGTCTACGATTGGGAGCAGGTCTACAAATCCGCCAGTCGAGGAAGCACATACATGCCATTTTCATTTTTTACCACTGAAAATCTCTACAGGTAAAATATAGATATGACTGGAATTGGGTATGACACCATGGCGGTCATTCTGACCCTGGCGGTCAAAGACCGCCAGGGCGGAGGACCGCGGGAGCACCGCCGACAGGCCGGCGGTGCTCCAATGGGGATTCCGACCGCGGCGGTAAAGCCGCGGTCGGACCGGCAACACTGGCGGTCTCCCGCCAGTGTACCGCCGCCCCATTGAATCCTCCAAGGCGGCGCAGCTTGCTGCGCCGCCGAGGGGATTCCGACCCCCCCTACCGCCATCCAGATCCCAGCGGTCCGACCGCCGGGAACCGGATGGCGGTAGGGGGGGGTCGCGGGGCCCCTGGGGGCCCCTGCAGTGCCCATGCCACTGGCATGGGCATTGCAGGGGCCCCCGTAAGAGGGCCCCTACAAGTATTTCACTGTCTGCTTGGCAGACAGTGAAATACGCGACGGGTGCCACTGCACCCGTCGCACAGCTTCCACTCCGCCGGCTCGATTCCGAGCCGGCTTCATCGTGAAGCATCTTTCCCGCTGGGCTGGCGGGCGGCCTGAAGGCGGCCGCCCGCCAGCCCAGCGGGAAAGTCAGAATTACCGCGGCGGTCTTTTGACCGCGCAGCGGTATTCTGGCGGCCCCCGACAGGACGGCGGCGACCGCCGCCGGTTAAAGTCGGAATGAGGGCCCATATCTTTAAAAAAAAACATGAATATCTTTAAAAAACACAGTTCAAGTACAATTATGACGAAGAATTAAAACCATGACTAAAAACCCCACTGAAATTTCCAAGGAATGGTTAGCTCTACAATCTGTAACTTCCTCAACAACACGCAACTATAGCACATATACTAAATGAAATGCTTATGACCTGACCCTTACTGTAACAGATGGAGTTACAGATGTCATAAATGTTCTGTTAGGTCAGATTATATATTACATTACCATTAACACTATCAATGAGACAACTTTAAATATGGTAATATTTATTGGTTTGAGTGTGTGCTGTTATTGAATTCCGGTGTACTTTTAGGTTATTGGAATAAATACTGAGGTAGACGTAAGCATTGCATTATGTGTGTGCTGCTCAAAGACAGGGTTTGGATGACCAAGAGAAGGCCGGCCCCCTCTCTCGATTAAAATACTTGAAATTAAGGCATTACAGTAACTCGTGTTGTTTGCCGCCTTTCTAAGTATATTGAGAGTTTGAAGCATGTGCATAAAACGCAGCTAGACCCTCGATATGTTTGTTTGCACATGTTGGGTGTAATTAGGGGGTGGGTGGAAATAGTTGTATTGCGCACATGGTGTTAGGTGTTAACAGTTGTTAATTGGTGTTTCCCTCGGTTTGTTCCATTACCTTAATTTTGGGCACATTAGTGTGGGGCATGCAAGAAATAGTCTTAATGCCCTCTCTTAAGGGCTTTAACCAATGATAATGCCCTAAACAGGGGACAATAATGCTTACATGTCTAGTGCAAACTCTGGAATACTTTGATTTCCTTTTGGTTTCGTAGGAGTAAAAGAGATTACGTGCAATAAAGAACTGTGGACACTAATCCTAATCTGCTTGCATGATTTTAGATAGTAGTGGGAGAAGCAATTACATTATTAAGACAGTTTGAAGATTTGGAAATAAACTGTCCTTGAAAGCGTAGAATTAAAATCATGGTAATTTTACTTCTATCTCTAATACCATAGACAATTATACTAACATTTGCAACAATCTAATGGCAGTAAAATAAAAATAATAATTATAATAATAACTTAACTATTGCCATTGAAAGTAGAAACGTTTTTATTCTGACACATGCACTGTACTGTATATAAAATGCTGTGCTCCTGATAGTTTCTCACGGAATGTAAGCTTTAGTCAAACTCATTATATCAGTCGTTCACAAGCTCAACGCTTTTGTACTTTGATGTCAGATGGCCCGAGGAGCAGAGGAGGAAGAACATAAAAATAGAATGTTCTGGTGTCACATCTGAAATACATCCTGAAGCAGGAAATAACATATGTATTTAAATGTCTTGGTGTGCACAAACAAATGGCTTGGTTGCTGATAAATAATTGTTATGTTGTAGATCTATTTTTTAAGATGAACACACAAAATGAGCGTCTAAGCGTGTAGAAAAACACTTGCATGGACTGATAAAACACAATTCCCTTATTAAGAGAGATCAAAATCTCTATCAACTTGCAGACCCTATGGTTGACTTAAGTTGACTCAGTTGGAATTCCACTTTTCTGTTAGTCCTAGGGCTAAATTTGAAGGATATGTCTATTGTTCCATTCAGACTTAGCTCTCAGTGTGACTGTACATCTAATTGCATAATTGATTGTTAATCGCATGAATTGCATAGCTAATTTAGACAAATATCAATATCAAGGCAAAGGTTCACATTTTTGGTGATTTAGCTCTAAGAAATAAATTAATTTGCCCCATAACTTGCAATAAGTGGTGCAATTCATGTATGATGGGGGAATCTGGATTGGTCTGAATACAACAACAACTCCATCCCTCACGGTTCCAAACAGTTCAATGCAGGAAATGGGATCAGCTGAAAGGGACAATTGTCACTTGGAAATCTATTACATATATGTATATGTATATATATTAATATGTTTATTACCTAGTCGCCACTAGGTAGTTATAGTTAGGACCTAGTTTCTATAGAAAAAGTGTTTATCGTTTTGCTAATAACTTTGGTGCCGTTTGATGAGTCTTCATAACATTTTCCCCAAAAATATGAGACTCACTTCAGTGTCTGTCTGGAAAGTTTTGGGGTGATCTGTCAAGCGGGGGACAATAAAAATGTTAGAATGCGGGGGCACGGCAGCAGCCTCAGGGACCACCGCCTCCCAGGGGCAGATTTTGTAAATTAATGTGGGGGCTGCCTGCCATCCCCAGCAGCCCTGGGAACCGCCACCTCCCTGGGGTAATTAAAGTTGGAGGAGGCCAGGTGGCCTTGGGGCTGGCCCCTGTTATGTCCTGGGGTGCCCACTCCCAGGACATAGCTGTTTGCTGTGACTTGACAGGAGCTTTGACACCTTCCACCAAACACTCTGGTTCCAGCAAGTGAGAGCTATCAAACAGTTCTCACTTGCATGAAGCGGAGTTTTGTCTATTTCCCTGCCCGTGGAGATGCAGGTAAGTAAACAGAGGAAACATTGCTCTCACAGAGAGGGAGCTCAATCTTTAGCAGCTCCCTCTCTGTGACAGCAATACGGGCTCCCTATGAAGGTGGGACTGCGGGACCTTGAGGCTTCCCACCAGGCCGCAACATTGTGACTGAGTGCTTTGGGGGGCACCCAGGTCACATGGACGGGCCCTGGTGGTTAGATGTTTGGTGTGACTTGGCGGGAGCTTTGACAGCTCCAGCCAAGTCAGAGCAAACACCCTGGTTCCAGCAAGTGAGAGCTATTAAACAGTTCTCACTTGCTGGAAGTGGAGGTTTCCTTGGTTTCCGTGCCCCCAGAGATGTAGGCAGGGAGGGGGGCTGCGTGGGGTGGGGTGGTTATACGGGTTAGCCATAGGGCCTGGCCTAAGTCCATGCCCTGGAGTCAACATCCACTGTGCACGGCCAAAGGCCATGTGCAACCTGGTATTCGGTTGCAGTTCACCCCTGTTGCCCATGATGAACGCCATGTACAGCGTGAGGTTGGGTGGTTATAGGGGTTGGTCAACTGCCACAACGCACAGCCTTTGACCAAATACGCAGTGGTGGTTGGATTAACGTATAGTAATGAAAATGACTTACGTAAAAAAAAAACCTCAGAATTTCACAAAAAAAAACTAACTTTACAGGGACATTGTAGTTAGGAAATAGAATTTAAAAAACAGAAATTCACTTAAAATACTTAAAACTCGCGCCCTCACCATGATGCACTGCTAATTACCCCACATAATCGTTCATTCATGACATCTTTGATAACATAATTGATAATGTCAATTTAACATTTGTAGTAAAATTATTTAGCAGAAAACTGTGCATGGCGGGGGTGCGAGTTAATAGTTACCTTATGGCACGAGCTATAGTTACTTGAGGTAACTCTAACTATAACAGGTGAATTTCTATGGTTTGTTACTTTCGAGATGTGAGTCTAACTATAAAATCCCTGTAACCTGTAGTACATATATAAATATAAATATATAAATATATATCCATATATATATATATATAGATATATATATATATATATCTATATATATATATAAAAATTAACAATGTTTATCCTGGGGCTCTTACTGTCACCTCATCACCTTCATTTTCAAACCATAAAAAAATCCCTTTGCACCTTCCCAAACTCCATCTTTTCTTGTTGTTTGTCCATTTTGAAGCTGATCTCTGATGCACTTCCAGTGTGTAACAAACGTTAAGGATTACAATAGACACAATCTGACACCTCTATAAACAAATCTAGAAATCTGCACACAAAATCCAGTGTAAATCTGCCACTTCTACAACACGTGCAAGACGGAAAGTGGAGTCCGCTCGAGGGGATGGGGCCACTGGATCATGCACTCGCTCTGTGCGGTCCCAACCACATTTCTTTGCAAATGCTTGTTTTCTTCTGCTGCTTTCTTCTACTGCTGTGCAATAGGAGCTGGAAGTAACGCAATGGAGGGTGACTACATGCCAGATGAGCTCTGATGTGCTTGTCTGTTTTTGCAAATGAGGCAGCGTCAAGCAGCTTCTTTTATCTGCAGACATCAGTGAAAAGCACCAGTTTCCTCTCACTCAAACGTGGGGCAGGTTTCATTATTTTGCGCGGATTGTGATCTCAAAGCGTGCCAGGTGAGTGATTGATTAAGCAAGGAGAGCAGAGCGGTTGACGAAAGACACCTGACAGCTTCGCACCCCCTGCTGCTTCCTCGCTCCTTGTGGTCTGCGCGCGGACGCCTCATCTTAATATTTCCTCTCTCGCGCTCCCATGTCAGCACGGAAAATACAAACGCAACCATACATGCCTTTTGCTTACATATTAAACTTATTAAAGAAGGTGGCAGGTGACGAAATACTATGCGCTAAACATGAAGGAAGATTATGTTTGTTATTTTTAAATTATGTGAACTAATCATATAATGTTTCGGTAGTCGAGTAAAAAATTATACATTTTTGTTCATATGCTGTAAGGTAGTAACCAGGGAAAGATTAACAGTTGGTGTCTGACCATGCTGTGAGGATATATGAAGGGGTCCAAAGTGGACAAAGTGTGATGCAAGGAACACGATTTGTCAAATTAAGTCTTTAACATTTCTTTCACGATGTTCTCACAATTATCAAGTACAGCACTTAAAAAGGCTCCCTCCAGCCGAGGAGCTGACCAGCTCTGATTGCAACACTGGCATGCCAGTGAGAGGTATTGAAACCTGAGATGATTTATGGCAGCATTTCCAGCACCCCAGAGATGAACCAATTGCTCTGTGCTGATGAAGGGATGATCCCAGAAACTTGTCCAGAGATGAATGAAACTACACAGCACAGGCTGCACCTACTGAGGTTAAATACTACAGACCTTTTAACGGAGTAGGACAATTACATGAAGTAAGACAGAATTTGAACTACATTTATCATGATGCAATGGGGCTGACTGCCTGCAGGGATGTCAGGCAGGGTGCTCCCAACTTGTGCAAGAAGTAAAATATTATGTGTAGAGAGCAAGCTAAATCACACGATTCCACTGGGGGCAACAGCAACTCCTCCACTGTGACAGAGGAGCGTTGCCAGCCTCCAGCAGCAGAAGCTGAAAACCTTTAAAATAAAACGATAGTAAACAATGTTTATTGTCGTTTCATTTTTAAAGGGGTGGGGCCATGGGGGACGAGGCAACTCGGCAACATAGTGCCGGGTTGGAGACAGCAGGCCCAGGCTCCCAGTCTGCCTGGGAGCACAAAGCCAGACTGCTCCGGCCATTCCTAATGCTGCTGTCATGCTGCCGGCATTAGGACTGGCCACAGGGCAGGGTGGGAGCCTGAACATGCAAGTGGAGCCAGAAGAGCAATATGGTGGCGGGGAGTCAGGTACGTTTTTTAAATTTAATGTTTTCCTTTGTTATGCCCCCCCCCCCACCCCAATTCGCAGTCCCACCACTTTACTGTGCCGTGAGCCTCAACTAACTGGGGTCATTTCCTAGAAGATAAACCGGATCTGGTAAGTAGTATTCAAATTAGAATTGAAATGCTGAAAGTGAGCTAGTCATTTCTAATGCAAAACAGAGAAGGAATCTAAAAAAAAGCCCCCAAATCGTATTCATTTTCTAATCTGTTGGTAACATTGCATCTATTATCATAAGCATATACATATATCATAAGCAAAGGAGCTAAAACATCTCAAGATCGTTGGGGGATAAGGCATATAATGAAGAGTTTTTGACAAGCATCAATTACTTTTTTACAATTTTTTTCTCACATTAACAGATTTACCATTCTAAATAATGAAATGATGTTCAATTGTCCTAATAATAGTACATTTGTCAAATCCAATGTTGTTAATACTCTTTCAGCTTTTAGAGACACTTTTAAAGTGGCTGAAAAAGCTTCAGTTTTGGTTGTGCTCCGCTTGACTCCCTGGCACTGCCTCACTGAGCCTCCTCCCTCTGAGACTACATCAATACATGAATTAGGTAAGCTAGGAACTAGTTTTGGCAAATCTTGACACTCATCCATTGTGAAAAACAAGTGAAACACGTTTGATGCTACAGAACTATACTCCTGCACAGTTAGTGTGATCCTGACCAACCCTCTTTTGGGTTACACAGCTCAAAGCTAGTGTGCCCATATTCACTTTCGCCAGTCGATGATGATGTGTTGAACACTATGGAGGCAGTCCCATATGTTATTGTCCTACTTGAGCGAAGGTTAGTGAAATCAACAGAATGTGTCCTATATAATTATGCACTGCCAAAGCTAATAGGTCTTGCCTCTGAGACTTATTGGCTTTGGAAATTTTTTAGCCATGCTCTACGGCATCATGACTATTGTGCAGCATGGCTAAAAAGAAAGGCATGATAACGCAGCTACCTCATTTCTACACCTGCAATAGGAAACTTTTCTTTAACATCCAAGAAGGATCTGTGCATTTTTTTAAATCAGTGTAAAAGAACTGTTTTAAAACAGAGCATGAAAGCGCTTAAAAAACGTAATGGATAAGGGATAATGGGAGTGAGTTTGGGAGTGGGCAGGGGCAGGGAAGAAGTAAGAAGGTAGGCAGGGAAAGAACCAAAATGGAAGGCATGTGAGGGAAGCAACAAAAGGTAACACAGGCAAAAGAGAGCAATGTGGGATGCAGGGGGCAGAAGCACACAGATGAGAAAGCAACAACAGTGCGTATAGGAGAGCAAAGCACATAGGCAGAAAGAGTGAAGAGTGAGAAAAGCTCTTGAATGAGACAGGTGGAAAACCCATGCATTCTCATGGTGTAGTTAAACAAAAAAGTAGTTCCCTAAAAGCGGGCAGAGAAAGCATAGCCAGCCAATTAAAGAGATGGCAACATGGCTGTGTTCCATTGGAGAGACAAATACAAATTCGAGAAAAAACTATGAAATAAGCAACAGCTAAATGAGAGTTATAGGGAAGCCAACACATGGTGAGCAGTGGGCAGGATCCAAGCCCCATTATGTTCTTGGTAAGCCAACAAAAAAGGCTTTTGCAACCAGAGAGCTTGAACTTGCTGATATGCTCGACCTAAAAACTGACTATGAGAGAGGGAGAGAAAGCCAAAATCTGGAGAAGTAGGGATTGCTTGATTTTAAACAGGTTTATAATGCATAATACATATTTAGTGACCACCATAAACTGAATTGCCACCCAAAAAGTAGTTGCTTTATTACAATGATAATTATCGTATCAACTTCTTTAAGATGAATGACTAAGTTAATATGTTTTTGCAGATTACCTTAGGCTATCTGTCGTGGGGATGAAGTCACCAAGCTACCCTATTTTAAATGCTAATGAAAATCTTTAACTTTTTTTAAACAAATTTGTATTGATTTTCGTTTCAATATCACATAAGCAAATTACAAGCAGACTGAGCTGTGCTACATACCCAATGGAAATATTTTACTTCATGCAGATTCAAGTCACAGTACTCATAGTCTGCTTTGTACATGGCTATTTTGTACTGTGGTCTGTTTGATACCTGGTGGGGTTCTTTAGGAATAACCAAACATTTCTCTCAAAAGTCAAATTTTCCAATAGGCAGTCGCTAAAATCCTGACACATATTAGTCATTTATAGAAGCCCGTCATCTGAAGCTTTCCAGGTCTAGGCTTTAGGCTTTCAGAAAATCCCCCTTTGACCTGGCACGTCTAAGAGATAAGCCCTCACTCTATGAAGAAGTTTTGTGGCTATTAGTTTTTCAATCAGTTGTAATTCCCAAACATTGGCAGTCGAGGTGCCATAAATTAGCCTGCGGTATAAAAGCAATGATGTATCAAATGTTTGTTAGTCACATTTAATGGTATTCTAGCTAAGTATCTCTCACACACTGCATTTTAATCAACAGAATCAGGGACGTGGAATTCCAAGCTATGTTTCCAAATTAAATGATAATCCTCAAGTTTACAAAACGAGTGAGCAAAATCTAATTTCATCCTTGACCGACTGGTTTGGAGCAGCGGAAGCAGCCAACCTTCAAAATCCATTTGTATTGAAAAGCAGAGGTGTAATTCGCAACTCCTGCTTCCCCCGCCATTCAGCTGTAGCAGTAATCTTACAGCGAGACATACTGTTCAACATGTGGTTTTTAAACAAAATGGCAATTTTTTGCTCTTGTTGGAAAATCTGCTAAATTGTAGGAATATTGTTACGCCGGAACGATCATTCTGCCACGCTTGTTTTTTCACAGTAGGTTGCGTGGTCGGGCTGTTTTCAGATAGTAATGGTCTGCCATGTCCTAACAGTGCCCTAACAAAGTCCCTTCAGTCCCCTACTTGTTGCTGCCTCCTGCAGTGTGTGGATGAGTCAGACACCCACACTTTAGACTGTGGCTTCCATTTTACAGATAGAACTTTAGAGCTGGGGCACAGTCAGTGAGCTATTTTACCAGGTTTCAATATTTTTTCCAACAATTCCAGCCAAAAGGATTCTCCAAAATGAATTCTAGGAACGAAGAGTTATGGAATCCAAAGACGTATTATGTAGGGGTAAGAGAAGCCTTTCATGTTAGCAAAAAAGTCTTATCCAAGCTATCACTGCAGTTCTGTTCGTTTGTTTCTAAATAAGTTCGCCATCCTGTTTAATAATCAGAGACTTTGAGGATTATTATGTGTGACGTGGATTTAGGAAATTCATCATGAATTGATGGATGTCCTGCTTCAACTCCTTTGCCATTTTCACTTCTGATTTAGAGATGGGGGAACCAGGGTTAACTGACTGCTGTAGGAAACCCTTCACCAATCTTTAATACGGCATCCATCTTATCAGCTTGAGAAAGTCAGCCTATATTGTGTGGACCTTTCAGAATACCTTCTCTAGGAAAGGTGATCTAGTGTCTGAGACAAGGGGGATCCGGACAATTCCAGATCAAGCAGCTATTATTGAGCCAGATCAGGGATCCAGGCTGGGACCAGTGAAATATGCTGAGTTTGTTCCAATGTAATTTGCAGACACAGGGATACATTCAGAAGCGTCCACACATAGTACACTTTTCATTCCAAGCAGCAATATGGAGGTGGTGAAGGGGCTTTGTTATTTTCATTTCCAGCCAGGCTCAAAACAAAGGCTGAATTTAAAGGACCATCAGCCCTCATTTTCTTCGAATATCATATTGGCTTAGAGTTATCTTGAGCTTTTGACCTCTCTGACAATGCAATGGAGGGAAATACAGACACACAGCTAGGTATCATTCTGCAAATACATAAGAGATACTACAATTTGGAGGCAGGCTTTTGACTTTTTACACCCTTGTATATAAGAGAAATGCATGCACGGTAAGAGTGTCTGATGTATGAGTCTGTTTGAGTAGTTACACAAATGACAGTTTATACAGCTCTTGCTAATGGATTTTTATTGAATTTGTAATAGTGTTACTCATTCCATTACAGTGTGTCAGAGTACTTTACGACATATGCACACATTATACATTGTCAAATAAATTGCACAAGTGTGTAAATCAACGTACAGGATTCTGGCTTAAAAAATAGGGGCTATATGGTGTAGGACTCACATATTGTTCATAATGGTAGGCATTATATGTTGAGTGCATGTTGGAGAGAAACACAAAGTCATGAATTTAAACGTAATGCAGTGCTTGGAGGGGTCTACACTAACAAGACATTCACGACATTATTACTACTCAAAGGAACCCTTTTTAGTTGCTTATAATGATAACAGATTGAGAAATAAAATATTAAAGGTCTAAATTCATGCTATGCAGATTGCCTGCAGCTCCTTAATGATGGTTCATCACTCACTGTGTTCCATTAGAAGGATTGCAGTTTATGAACTACAAGTAAGAAAAGGATCTCTCTAGCAAAGGCAGTATCTCATCTGTCTATCTTATAAAATAAAAACCTGTGATCTGAATGTTTCATGATGTGCAGGAGACTCATTTATCCTCTGTGCTAATTTTTTGAGTCAAAACTGTGACTTGATAAAATAAATATCTCTCCAGCAAGTGCAAAACCACCGGACTTATCTGACATCTACTATTAGCCTGTGAGATTTTCTGAGCACCCATATATCACCACATCAGATGCATTAACCATATAGGGTATTTTAAAATGCAGTAATTGTGTCCAATTATGATGGAACAGATTTACTGTAACATTTCTCCTTGTTGCCAATTTTGGGTGGCAGAGTTTTTAATGAAATAAATACAAGTTGACTGTCAGACTCTGCTTTTCACGACTCCGCCCTTTCTGCTCCATCCCTTTTTACATTGCCAAACATTTAAACTCAACTTATGGGTTTGCAGAGTATTTTGTTTTTCAATTCCAGCACTGGTAGTCCCGCAGACATATTTTCCTGAGCAGGACCCGAGAGCCTGCTATGTCGTGGTGGTTCAAGGCAAGAAATAACAAAAATATCTGAGATGTAGGTAAAGACCTCTCTGTACATGGCGGACAACCCATTTTCGCTTTGCCAGTGCAGTCTGCATTGCATTTTTATCTAAGTGAATTTTTAGTGAAAATGCCCTATCAAAGTGAAGGGGTAGCTTTCAGTTTGGGAAGCAAGGGTGTCTGTGTTGAAAGGAATTATTATTTATGTGCAGGAAGGTGTTCATTCCTGCACATAAACAATCATTCAATAATGATGATTTGCTACTTCTATGAGTGCTGCATTCTGCAGCACACATAGAAGTAACAAATCACCATTGTAGATTGTTTATGTGCAGGCAGGGACTCCTACCTGGACATAAACAATCATTCCTTTCAACGCAGACACCCTTGCTCTATGGTTCAAGGATGCCTGCTTTGGTGCTGGCAGCTAAATTTAGCACCAGCTCTAGGGGAAAACCAGGGGTGCACTGTATTTGTGTAAATATAGTGCATCTCTGCGTTTCAGAAGTGATGCATTGCGGGGCTGCCAATAGGGGCACAGCCACCTCTGTGTATTTATTATCTTGCCTCTCTCACTAATACCATGCAAATGCGAGTGATTGATGATGGTTTGATTACTCCTTCATTGTTTTTTTATATCACAGACCCTTCTCTCTTTGGAAACTGGTGAGATCTAGTCACTGAAGAAACTGTCATATAGCATACAATTAGAAAAGGGTACCTTCCTTTCTTTTCAGGAAAAAACTGTACTTTTTTACAATGCTAAGATTAAAGACTCTAACATTAGGGTTTACGCTCAGTAAGTATAATTTTAAGAGGGAGGACAGGACTAACGAATTTCGAAATTAAAGGCGTATCCTCTCATGAGTGAACGACAATTGATTTGTCTTCCTTTAAAATTAGTGGCTGGTTGCTAAATAGTTGCGAAGAGGAATCATAGATTCTCTTCTGTTTGCGTTTTCTGTCTATATTTTGTGCATATGATGCCTGATCTTTCGTTTTTTAGTTTTTTAAAACTTGTTCTTATTTTTGTGTGTCTTTTATTTTGACTTGTGCTGTTTTTGCATTGACATTAAATCTAAACATGGTATGCATTATTCCACTCACTAAAATTGCATACCCAGCATTGGGATAAATTCCAAAAAGTGTAAACCCGTGAACAGTAAGTGCATTTTAAACTGAACATCCCCTACACAGATTTCAGAAAAGAGCACATTAAATGTTGCTAAATTTGAAGCCCAGATCATCGCAGTAAATACAGGCGTGCATTTCAATCAGTGGCAGCATTAGTTTGAATACATGACAAGAGCCTATCCTTTGTTACGAAATCGAGCTATAATAGCTGCATAGGCGGGGTAATAGGGTACATTATATCTATATCATAGTCCTAAACACAGTGTAGGTGATTGTAGATCCATCTTTCAATGCTGCACACATAACCTCTCACCGGCAGACATCTTCCTTAATGAGAACATTTCATCGAAAACATGAAAAACCCAAGATCGGAGATGCTGGAAGATATAAATAATATGAATAAACAATTCCCTTGATCATCCAGATCTTGCACAGTACTTCCTGCAGCCCCAAATTATGCACCCTCCTCCCCAAGAATCAGGGCAAATTCCATACCTGTGAGTTTGGAAACTTCTAATTAAGGCACAGCAGCCTTTTATCTTTGACAGTTTAATCTAAAAGCTATATGCATATGTTTATCTAAATAGCACACCACTCATAAAAAAACTGTGGGTAAAGCCAATTGGTCTTAGCAGTAAAGGGTTATGCTACTGTGTTTTTCAACACTTGTTAGCACTGATGGAGGATCATGACACATTTGACTGTGTGGGTGTAGGAAACCCCTAAAATCTTGCACCCTAAAAGTGACCTTAATAGCATGCCCATGGGACAGCGTTAAACCTCGATTTCATGAGGGAATGTATCCCAAGATGATGGGCAAAAAAGCATAAAAAAATACAGCCAATTAAGAAATGACAGGCTCAATAAGTGAGTTCTTGATTGGAATTATAAAATTTAAAGACATATTTAATACAAAGTGCAAAAGTAAATTGTAATGTCAGATGTTTTAATTCGTTGCCAAGAAGGCTCTCTGTAATAGGGAAATACAAAATAATAGACAAACTCAAGAATTAATTTAAATGCCGGAGCAGTAAAATCAATAGGAAATCCACCACCATCCCTAGTAGCATAATAAAAGACTGTGGCTCACCTACAAACTTGAGGGTTTACATAGGAAATCTTCCCAAAGAACAGCATGAAAACTGCATTCATCATGTTGTGAGCAAAAAATTACAATTTCAGAAAATCAGAGCATTAAAATGAAGAGCGTCATATATCCTTACCACCGAACTACTATCCCATTACATGAATATTCATTCAGACCCTCTATGCTAATGTCATCCGGAGATGGCAGAACGCACTAGCTACAACATAACTATTGTGAATGAATGCAATACAGCAAGCAGGCAGAAGAAATCTTGAAGATTGAAGGCTTCCTTGAGAACAATGGCATTTAGAAATAAACAAACATGACTTGCATGAATACGTGCAGCAGAAATAATAAACAATGTGTAGGGTGAGACATCCTTTTTAAACAGGATTGCGTGGAGGCATACCTAAGGCCTTCTTGCATAAACCAAGAAAAAAAAAAAAACTTTAGCAGGTGATAGCAAAATTGTTTCAAGATCAATAACATCATATAAATGAACGCATGTAAATTGAAGTGTAGATCTTTTTTCTGCCTATTGTTTTTAATGCCCAAATACTATTAATACACAAAGCTTTCGGGACCTATATGCACAACTTTACTCATGCGGACACATGGGTGGACATCTTAGAATGGGTTTTATATTAACAAAAAGCCATTTCATGATGGCTGCAGATGAGTATGCATGCATGTGTATGCACCATGATTTCTCCAGAACTTGTCTCATGACTCATAGCCAGTGGCCATCTTATAAAAGTAAATTAAAAGTAAACAAAGAAAGTGTGCAGGAGTACAAAACAAACAAGCTATCCTGCTACACTTTGCATCTGTCAAGCACCCATAAAAAACAAAAGAAAAATGGGCAGTGGTGTGGGGCAGAAGTAGGAGTCCTAACTAATAAAAAAATGGATAAGGGAGCATTAATGTTTCAGCGAGGAGTTGAACATTAGAAATAGTCCAGAGACAGAGTTACAAGAAGATAAAGGAAACACAGGAACACTTATGGAGTGTTGAAAGGAAAAGAAGAATGGTTTATTTCAAGTGAACAGTGGAAAGATATAACTCATCCGATCAGAACACCGTGAGACCATAATGATCCAGGATGGGACAAAGACAAGAAGTGGAAGAAAAACCATTGGCTTGAGAGAAAGGACAAGAAAGCCATCCAATTGTGAGCATGAGACTGGCTGAAAGCCCAGTCTAAGTATATCTATTGTGTTGGAAAGAATAGATCTCCAACAGGTGACTAAAGATGTATGTAGCTGAGACGCATGGCCTGATTTAGATTATGGTGGAAGGGTTACTATGCCACAACGATGACAGATATCCCGTCCGCCAAAATATAACTCCCATAGGCTATAATGGGATGTATATTTCAAGGTACGGGCTATCTGTCACCGTTTTGACAGAATAACGTGTCCGCTGAAATCTAAATCAGGCCATTAGTGATTTTGACAGCTAAGGACATCCATCACTCAATGTCTTCCTCAAAGGCAAAGATATTTTCACAATGCAACAGGAGCTTAGTTAAGTAGGATGTCATAAAGCATTAATATTGGTTTGGTGGAATTTACTCTAACTATGGGTTTGCAGGGAAAGGTGGTGCTGATATTGCGAGAAGTTCCTTTTCAGGAAATGCAGTTACTGAATAGGCTCAGAGACACTGCTCTTTTGAAATGTAACTGCATTCAAACAGGCACTAGTACACATGACTGATGAGCTCTATGTGGATCAAAATAAATATCAGAAGTTTTACGAAAGGAAAAACTGAGGACATTTATTACACATGAACTATTAATTGACAATGTTAACAGTTACATTGGAGTAACATGTTTGTTACCACCTGCATAATCACAATGGCTATAATACATTGGTAATTAAGAATTTAAACTATCTATCCAAGTCCTGGATAAACAAACAATTTAACTTCAATTGTGATGCAGATAAACTGCAAATCATAGACACCCAATATTGACAATTCAATAGGAAAACCAGAAAGACTGGGAAGGCTCCTACAGCTAAGAAATACAAGTCAACGTCATTCAGGCTAGTTTGCTAAAGTGCACTCACAATATTACCCCAATTTGAGACTTAGAAGCGATAAGCAATAGTCTCCCTCAGCAGTGTGTTACTACCCACCACCTTACCACCAAATGCAAGGAGATGGGAGGCTTAGATATAGTTTCAATAAGATGGTGCTGTCATCTTCTCTTCAACCCCAGAGCCAAACAAGCCCTAACATGTAACAAACATATGACAGCATTTACTACTTGATTTTTGCATTATCAGTGGAGTGGAATGGTTGTGGAAAGGGTCTAGCAATTCAGAGCTTATAGCAAGCCCCATCTGCCAGGGGCTTATGGAAATCACACCAACGTCTTGCACCACCATACCGATATTTACCTCACTATTTTTCCATACTGGACTGGCTACTGTTGTGTTCAAGGGCATTTGCTGTCAGCGCTTATGACAGGGGTAACATGGTGATGTTTGCACCTAGGCAGAGGCACTGTTGGTAGGCACGACTACATAACATTCTCATGTATTGTTAGTAGGGACGGTAAATCAACTCTGAGCTTTATCAAAGACATGGACAACATGGCTGCAAAAGGCTTCACAATATTTACCGAGGATAGTGAAATATTTTGAATAGATATTAATTTGCATTTCAATGTATTACCATAAAACTATATTTACTGATTTATTATGAAAGCAATGCCGTTATTCTATGAGCTGTCTCACTGTCATACATACTGGGCCCAGGTGCAATGGCACAGTGATATCTGCAACCAGTATGGCAATTCGTTTCATAAAGCGCAAAGCACCCTGCTCAGCATTATTAGAGATGGGAGCAAGAATGATGACCTGCCTTTCCATCTATGCATCATAAGAAATAACAGGCAGCAGATACATTTCGGACAAGAATCGTTATCAAGCACTCAATCTGATGGTAATACAATTAAAGGAGTTGCCAGCACTTGCAACTCTTACAAGAGATGGTGTATGGGTAAATCTTTGGTAGATTTCCTATTATTCATAGGGATATAACATCATCAGAAGTTAGAATCTTCTAATGAACATCTAGGACTTTAATCCAACTTTCATCACACCTTGTTATGGTACATACAAGAGTAAAAAGACGACCTAGACCTGTTCTTTTGAAGTAAATGTGTGATCAGAACAATACAGAAAGGTATCCAGCCACATAATAAAAATATAACGGTAAAGCAAAGTAAGAAAAATGATGCTGAACCCCCGACAGGGCAGAAAACACCATGTATTACCTTTCCCAGAGAATTGCAGGATGCAATTTTGTCACATTCGTGGTAAAAGCACAGGGGCAAGAGGTACTTACAACTTTCTATCTCCAATGTGCAGTTCTGCTCATCCAGAGGATATCGCCGGAGATCCATCATGCAAGCAGCTGTGGTAGTTATTCTAGAAAGAAAGGAATATGAAGGAGTGTCACAATTTTATCTTCACATCAACATTTGAGAAGATTAGACACAGTATGCTCATTTGCAGAACCAAACATTTTTAGTCTAATTACATGATAACTATATTGGTATGGAATATATTAAATTATTTCTAGAGCTACATGCAAATACCTTCATTTGATAACTAAAAGCAGACAGCGAAGCTCAAGGAAAGCTGCATTGCTGAATTTCTACTTTAAGAGACCCTGAACAGATGTACATGTCCTGTAACCTGGGCTCAACTTCGATGGACACATGATTGTGCTCAGTTCAGCACTTTAGCCACAAACAAATCATGAATCGGCATTACACTGCATTTTTACCATCAAATTTTAAACTAATTGAATCATAAGCCATGAGCCGGGAGCCTCTATTTTCCCTATTATCTCCTTTTTTCCCTTCCTTTTTCACCATGCTCTACTATGACCTTACCCTTTACATGTGGTATGGTGAGCAAACATTTGTTAAATTAAATGACTATCATGAGAATCACTCAATCGGTGGTGTAAGGGCAGAGTAGCCAGATTTTGAAAACCAAAAACTGGATCATTTTGCAAAAATAGAAAGACTACAATTTTACATCAACTGTGGGGCACAGAATAACAACTCTCATCAACATAGTAACACAGACAATGAGAAACTATGGAAATAAATTAAATGTATTTTTTTAAACCTAATATCATACTTGTTAATTAAACTGCTTTCCAATAAGAACTGCTATCTAACCCTGCTTTGAACCACAGAAAAACATGCCGCCAACAGTTTTTAGTAGATACTTTTTAAAAATCACTGGGGGAAAAAAGGGAATGTCCCAGTACATCCGGGATGCCTGGTCACCCTACTGAAGGGAATCATGACTTGAAAGACCTGTAACCTTGGATTGTGTTCCAGTCGAGGTTCTAGTTGGTATTTACGAGTCGGTGGTGGGCATCCCAGTAATGTATTGCAAGAGACCCTGTTTGGGTAATGCATGGCAGTATAGTGCTCTTGGCAGCACTTACGATTAAGTGTTGCTTCAAAAAAGAAAAAGTAGATTCCAAATTGAGTTATGTTCACCATAACTGTGATACTTACATTCAATTACAATGCTTTCAATACCGAGATGGGAATTCAAGCGTAAATTACTTGCAAAAGTGTGAATGGTTCACAGCTGCATAACTAATACAACTAATAGATTCAGATATTACAATTGGGCATGCATAGGTGATTGGCCAAGGGCAGGCACTGAAATTCAGGGTCTTCAAACAAATTGGACCAAATTGGAGTTGACGGTTTTCTGGTACCAAAGTCCTCCTATTCTAAACATGTTAAAGTCAGGAATTATATCTGAGCAGACAAGAGAGAAGAGGTAATGATCTTTATATTAATATGCCCTATCTAATGCACTCTCCCCACTGAAAAAGAGCACATTCATAGGAGGATGGAAAAACAGCAATCCGTACATTGTGGTTGTATTGTAGTAATCTGAATTAAAAAAAAAATATATATATATACCAATCCGAAATCTCACAGAAGGCTCATCTTTTCTTGCATCTCATGAGTAGAGCAAAGGTTAATGGTTGTTGTAATATTAGACCTATGGTAATCAAATGTTGGAACGTACATGGTCATTTCTAGATGGATTGCCACTGTGAAGACACTATTTTGAATTGACCTGAATGGATCCCGTGGAGTCTCCTGCTTACTAAAGGATTGTCCTGGAGGGAGGTGGAATCATCATTTAGTGATTTGTGGCAGAAGTTCCACTGTTGATGGATTCCCCACCTGCGGAAGAATCACCATGGCCTACTCATCCCTATGGAAGATCCTGTACTTTAGAGATACAAACAGCAACGTGTTAATAACTTGTGTCACAAATCAGTAGACGTACATTTACCATTCACTTCAAAGTCAGGCCCTAACTCGTTTGATTCTTTTTATATTTGTGGTAGATTTTTTGCAGCACTTCTCATTCTAAACATGATGCCTTCCCACGCCAAGTTGATGATGACGGATTGCCTGCATACATTGCTAAATTGCTCACCACCGTAAATCTTGACAGACATAATAATTTGTAAGTACGAGGTTAATACTTGTGGCATTTCCATTCAACCACATCAGGCTTGATCATTTCTTCAGATATTTGCTCCTAATGCATCAAGCTTTTCGAGCTAATAGGTTATTCTAACATACCCACCCAGGCGCTGAGTGCATGTCAATTCCTCCCTCCTACTCTCCCTTCCCACACCATCCCCAGATGCAGAGGTAAATGAGGCAATGCAATACTACTCATTCTCAGCACAGCCAAGTCGTTTTTTAATGTATATTCTTTACATAGATTTCACAATAGTGTGCCCATTTCACATTAACTTTGTTGGTAAGTGAATGAAAATAAATGCTGGATTAAATCCCTTCATGGATTTTAATATTCATTCCCACACTAGTCCACAGCACACGAGACAGATGTTAGAAGCAAGCATCTGCAGCTTCAGTTTTGCTTGTAGACTGATAGCTGGGGTTTAGCACAGTCTACTACAGAAGCAAGGCAGATTCATTGTAGTCTTTTATCCGGTTCTTTTTTTATTGTCCTAAACCAATTAATGTGTTCTACATTTAAATCTTCTTTACGGATGTCACTGTCAGACCATGCACTGCAAAATCTGAATTGAGAGATTCATCTGAAAGACATATTCTAAAAAAAATGTAACATTTGGTAATCCTCTCAGCTGACTTTCTTCAAAATGATGAAACGTTTAGTGTACAAATGTTTTTATTCAGACAAATACAAACAGGACAAGTGCTACTAATACTGTGTGTACATAGCTCGCTGTAAGGTGGATCAGAATGCAGTTGACACATGAAAAGGAAATAAACTTGCACGGCGGCTTTCTGGCAGACTCACTGGTAATGAATTCTTGGTGGTCCAAATCAAATTTTCTATTCAAAATACATCAGCCTGGCTGAATAATTATCACCACAAGAGTTGAGACAGAATTTGGAAACTGGCTATTCTCGGATTATGCGTACCTTTTATTTGAAAAAATCACTATTGTGTAATTTTTACACGTTGACACTGTAAGTGAAAATATTTCACCGCACTGATATGTTTACGACCTAAATACAACAATCTGCAACTGAAAGATGACTGGCCTTTGAGCAACAAAAGCAGTGCTTAGTTTGTAAATAAAAATGTGCCAGTGCTCAAAGCCTCCTCTTAAACACACGGCTGCTGCAATTAAATGTGGGAACACGGAATACCGAGGCAGAGTAATCCTGAAGCCATCTCGGGTCTCTTCAAACCACTTAAGCCACTCCCTGCCCCTCCAGGTCACTTTTGCAGCTTTCTGTTTTCTCCCAATGTGACGCTTTTTCTTTTTTCTCTTCCTCGTCTTTCCCATATGTGTATTTTGTTCGCAGCAAATGCTTGAGGCAGACGAATAAGCACCGGCCCTCAAAAATAAGTTCCGGTGCCACCGAAAACAACAAGCACAAATTAAGCACTGAACAAAAGTCATGCCCCTTTGCAGCAACACATGGGGTAGCGTGTTTAGTAACTTTTGATACACTGGAGCGAGAAACAATTTTTTGTTAAAATCTGTGAGTCATGCAGAAGATAATGGATTATGAGGGTCATTCTGACCCTGGCGGCCTGTGGCCGCCAGGGCCACCGACCACGGGAGCACCGCCAACAGGCTGGCGGTGCTCCAACGAGCATTCTGACCACGGTGGTTCAGCCGCGGTCAGAAGCGGAAAGTCAGCGGTCTCCCGCCGACTTTCCGCTGCTCGTGTGAATCCTCCATGGCTGCGGAGCGCGCTCCGCAGCCATGAGGATTCCGACCCCCCCTACCGCCATCCTGTTCATGGCGGGAAAGCCGCCATGAACAGGATGGCGGTAGGGGGGGTCGCGGGGCCCCTGGGGGCCCCTGCCGTGCCCATGCCAATGGCATGGGCACGGCAGGGGCCCCCATAAGAGGGCCCCGCAAAGTATTTCAGTGTCTGCCTTGCAGACACTGAAATACGCGACGGGTGCCACTGCACCCGTCGCACCTTCCCACTCCGCCGGCTCGATTACGAGCCGGCATCCTCGTGGGAAGGTCGTTTTCCCCTGGGCTGGCGGGCGGTTTTTCAGCAACCGCTCGCCAGCCCAGGGGAAAACTTGTAATACCCGCCGCGGTCTTTTGACCGCGGCGCGGTATTTCGGAGGGGGGAATTCTGGCGGGCGGCCTCCGCCGCCCGCCAACATTGGAATGACCCCCTATGTGTCTAATGTGTCAAATTCATAGTTCTGCAGAAACTGCCACACATGCAAAATTCCAGAGGCCCTGATTATACCATATGGAAAGGCAACAATTGGCATTTTGTAGCATGTCTGCACATGAGGAGGATGCACTGATTATTTGACTGTTATCAAAATAGGGCGATGATTACCTCAAAGAGGTCCAGGTAAATATGCAAACTACATAAAAAAGAGCAAGTTGACACACTACACACATGTACAAAGCTGATGACTTTAATATTCCAATCGTCAGAAGATATGAGAGCCAGCCAATTGGCTGAAGAATAGTATATTTGTTTTTTAGATAGTTACAATGTAATTTAGTCTGAACAATCACCTATATAAGAAACTCAAATAACTCGGATGAAAAAAAACCTTGAAGACTTGTCTCTTTACTCATTTCCAAATGTCTGATAAACGAATTGGAAAAATGAACATTCATAAATGTTAAGCAAACACAATGTGTAAACTGAGTAAAGATATTTTAAGGAAAGAAACCTAAATCATTGAAGGCTAAGGAAACAGATGCGAAATTACAATGATCTTAAAGGAGGGCCTGGAGTACAAGAGAACCTTTTAAAAGTATTCAAGAGCTATATCGTTTAGTGGGATTAAAATGACTCTCATACCACTTCTGTGATTTCAATATAGAGGGTCAGGAGTTGCTGTAATTATTGATATAGACTACAGCCAAGGGGTATATTTGGATTAGTAAAATAATCCTGAAATGAAATTCTAATAATACAAGGTCCTGAATTTACAATTATCTAGCAGTCCTAAAATGCTGGCTTTAGGGGGCTTTAATGCTGGATCTGTTAATATTTACTCATAGTTGGTAACAACATGAATGTATGTGTAAACTGGCTGACATGATTCAGTTTTGTGTTACAAAATGTTTATTTGAGACCCACAGTACCACATTTATAAACGTGTACGCAATCAAAAAGTGTTTGCAATCAAGATAGTTTCAAGCGATTCTTTTTCAAACTGGACTGATTACAAATGGCAGTTCCTACAGATATATTCAGTAATTTACTGTGTTGGGCGTGACCCCGATTACCTGTCATTCTCCCTTCAATGTTTATTTTGTTGTATGAGTTCAAAAATCCCAGTTCGTAGATGCATATAACCTGCATCATGTAGTGTATGCTGTATAGAAATTCACAAACATTTTCAAAAGGGTTTTGAAAACTAGTGAATGGGACACAATGCCATTAGCTAATCAGATTTGGACTTTAAGGCTATGTCTAGATGTCACTATTTTTTCTATTTTAATGTTGTAAAAAACTGAATGGATTTAAACCACACCTGGACCAGACTCTACAGTACTTCAAATGTTGGTGTACATCAGTCCAGAAGCTTGTTATAGCGATAAAGAAAAATATTTCAGGAATCTAGTGTTGTTTTCAACTTTGGGGCTCCATTTATCCCCCCCAACCACTTGATCAATGTTTACATTTTCTTTAAATATCTGAGGGACACAAGCACTTTTTGAATTTTTTTGCGTGCAGATTTATCAAATTGGGCCAAAGTTATGAAAGATCAAAATCAACTTGAGAATGACTTCAACATTGCAAGTGTAATATTGTAGTAAGTTAAACACCTGCCTGACTTATCTCCCATCAAAAATATGCCTTAAATCCTCTTCAATGATTTTCAAAGAAAAAGCAGGGCTTTTCTCATAATTCAAATACGTTGTATATCCTGAAGGGGCAGTCAAAATTTTTTGGCAAGCTACAATAGCATGGAATGTTATATGTAAGACTGTGCATCACACTGCCAAATGCTAATTCAAATCTTGTTCAGCTCGGCAGGTTTGGTAGGTTCACTGCCAAAAGTACCACCAGGCGGGTAGTGTGTGGCACTGAAATCCTGTTCTTCACACATAAAGGACAAGGAATATAGTCAAGTATCAGAACCCGACTGATTCAAAATCAACAACATTTTGAAAAAACGGCCTTCACCCACAATTTGTGGCATGCTTCATCATAGGGCTCTGCTAACACAATCCAAAAATATAAATCCTCTTTGGAGTGGAGCAGTAAGGGTTGGGGAACATATAAGCACAATAGACAAGACCAACAATCATGGCACAGGGACCAAATACGAACAACAGAAAGAAATATAAAATTGACTCAGGCTGACCACTTGTCCTCTTTTATTCCGGTACAGCCTGGACAGGATTAGAATGTTATTGGTGGTGTTTTTAGGAGTTAGTAACCTGTACACCCCAATCTTTGAAGAGGGTGAACATGTTTCGGCATGTTTCTAATGGCAACTAGGGTCATGCGGCCTTCTTCAGGCCCTTCGTCCTGTCCCCGTATTTTGAGTTTTTAATATTCCCCCTGCCCCCTCCCCCACGGGCTGGCAGCCCCGCCCCCTGTAATCCCCACAGGCTGCGACTGCTTAAAATGCCTGTTTTGTTTACTTGAGTTTAAAAAAAAAGCAAAACAGAGCACAAATCAAAGAAAAAGTCAAACAAACTGGTGCAGGACACCGTGCCTTTATGCCTTGCTGATTTTATTGTTGTGTATGCTGTGCCTGTTCTGTTGTTTTCCCCCATTGAGTGCCTCTTGGTTTAAGCTTGAACTTCCTGTACTCCATTATCATTTATAGTTATGTCTACTGTTTTGCAGGACAGCCTGCTTCACATGTTTAGCCCTTCCTCTTTCTGCATGCCCAGTTTTAGCAAAGTTGGCCTGCATTGTTCGTTCTGTGACCGTGTGGTCAATTTCCAGTCTTCTCTCCGGCGCCTGTCTATGTTAAGTGCTGTCCTGTCTGTGTTAAGTGCTGCTCTTTCATTAATGCTGTTTTAACCTATACAGTACCACAATGAGGATCATATTTACAGTTTTGTGGCTGAGGGCAGGGCAGCAAATTACCTTGCTGCGCTGCCCTGCATCACAGGGAAAAGACAGGAATGTGATGTATTTATGGCTTACGGCACATTCCTATTCTTTCCCCATCTGCTGGTGCCATTTCAGCAGCCTAGCACCAATGCAGGCTCCCTTACGTTGCTTGTGTTGCATGTAGGATTGGTTTTCAATCAATCAATCATGAATTTGTAAAGCGTGGCTAATCACCCATTGGGTCTCAAGGTGCTGGATGTAGGCCTTCTGCTCAGTCGAAGAGCCAGGTTTTGAGGTCCTCCCTGAACTGCTTCAGTGGTGAGGTCTGCCTGAGATTGAGGGATAGTGTGTTCTATGTCCAGACTGCTGGGTAGGAGAAGGATCTTCCTCCTGCTGTACTTTTCTGTATCTTGGGGATAGCTACAAGGGTGAGCTGGGAGTCACGGAGAGGTCTGTTGGGTACGTAGAAGGTGAGGTGGTGGCTGAGGTATGCCGGCCCTATGTTGTGCAGTGCCTTGAAGATGTGGTTCACGAGTTTGTATGTGATGCGCTTGTTGACTGGGAGCAAGTGTAGATCTCTGAGGAGGGATGTCCAGCATGAGTCTGACTGCTGCATTCTGGACTCTTTGTAGTCTTGATTGAAGTTTCTTGGTGATGCCGGCATAGAGTGCGTTGTTGTCGTCCAGTTTGCTGGTGATGAGTGCGTGGGTGACTGTCTTCCTCGTGTCTGGGGGAATCCATTATAGGATCTTCCACACAAGACAGAGGGTGTGGAAGCTTGATGAATAGATGACGTTAACTTGGAAGGTCATCAATAGAGAGAAGTCCAGGATGATGCCCAGGTTAAGCACATAGTCAGTGGGGGCGGGGGTGTTACCCAGAGGTTGGGCCACCAGGAATCGTTCCAGACAGAAGGGGTGGAGCAGATCACAAGGATCTATGGGGGTCATTCTGACCCTGGTGGCCGGTGACCGCCAGGGTCACCGACCACGGGAGCACCGCCAACAGGCTGGCGGTGCTCCCTCGAGCATTCTGACCGCGGCGGTTCAGCCGCGGTCAGAAACGGAAAGTCGGCGGTCTCCCGCTAACTTTCCACTGCTCGGGAGAATCCTCCATGGCTGCGGAGCGCGCTCCGCAGCCATGGGGATTCTGACACCCCCTACCGCCATCCTGTTCCTGGCGGGTCTCCCGCCAGGAACAGGATGGCGGTAGGGGGTGCCGCGGGGCCCCCATAAGAGGGCCCCACAAAGTATTTCAGTGTCTGCAAAGCAGACACTGAAATACGCGACGGGTGCAACAGCACCCGTCGCACCTTCCCACTACGCCGGCTCCATTCGGAGCCGGCGTCCTCGTGGGAAGGTAGATTTGCCCTGGGCTGGCGGGCGGCCTTTTGGCGGCCACCCGCCAGCCCAGGGCAAATCTCAAAATACCCTCCACGGTCTTGCGACCGCGGAGCGGTATTTTGTCGGGGGTAGACTGGCGGGCGGCCTCCGCCGCCCGCCAGTCTCGGAATCACCCCCTATGTCTGTTTGAGTTGAGCTTGAGGCAGCTGGCCTCCATCCATGCAGCGACTGCTCTCATCCCGTTGTGGAAATTCCTCTTGGCTTGAGCAGAGTCCTAGGACAGGGAGATGATCAGTTAGGCGTCATTGGCGTAGGAGACTACATTTAGCTTGTGTTGTTTGTTGATTTTAGGGAGTGGGCCATGTAGATGTTGAAAAGCGTCACGCTGAGAGAGGATCATTGGGGTACTTCCTTGCAAGTATCTTTAGGTTCTGACGTGAACGGTGGTAGTCTGACCTTCTGTGTTCTTCCGGTGATGAAGGACCTGATCCAGATCAGGGCTTAGTCTTGGATGCCAGGGTCATGAAGTCTTTCACTAAAGGGGCGGCGGGAGACAATGTCAAATGCGGTGAAGAGTTCGAGGAGGATGAGTGCGGCAGTGCCTCTGTAGGCCAGTATGATGCGCATGTCGTAGGTGGCTGCTTAGAGTGTGGTTTCAGTGCTGTGGTTGCTTCTGAATCTGGACTGGGATGGGTCTAGGATGCAGTATGTCTTTAGCAATTCTGAGAGTTGCTGGTTGATGGCTTTCTCCGTTATCTTGGCTGGGAAAGGGACCAGAGAGATTGGTCTGTAGTTCTTTAGCTCCCTAGGGTAGGTGGTGGGTTTCCTGAGTAGCTGGTTGATTTCAGTGTGTTTCCATGCAGAGGGGAATGTGGCAGTCTCGAAGGATAGGTTGATGGTTCATATGAGCTTCGGTGCTATGGTGGCTCTGGCCAGGTTGAGGATGTGATGAGGGCATGGATCCGAGGGTGCTCCTGAGTTTGTGGAGTTCATCAGTTTTTGGGTGTCCTCTACGGTGATGGGGGGTCTAGGAGTTCAGTAAATGGTGAGGAGCTAGGTCCTTGGCAGTGAGAGGTGCTGGAGGGCTTTGGTTCCTGAAGCCATCATAGGTGTCCTGGATCGTACGGTAAAAGAATGTGGCAAAGCCTTTGCAGAGGTCTTGGGAGGGAGGGATGGATGAGCTGTCTGCCTCAGGGTTCATGAACTCTTTGACAATGATATAGATCCTTTGCTGTTGTGAGTGCTGGCATTGAGGCATGGTTGAAAGGTGACTTTTTTGTTGGCTCTAATGTTCTGGTGGTGTGTGGTGTTTGCATTTTGTAGGCTGTTCGGTCTTCAGTGGATTTGTTGATCCTCCATTTATGTTCCAACCGTCTGCAGGTGCGCTTGGATTCCTGTAGGTCTGGCATAACCCACTTGGGTGTTTTGCTCTGTCAATTCCCTGCTGATTTCCCTTGGGGGCTGCGTTGTCTGCGCAGGAAGGTGCCCATGGGAGGCTTTTTCCTCTTTCTATGTGTGCTGTAGAATGCTGCAGAATACAGCACACAGAGAAAGAGGGAAAAAACAAGAAGAAATAGTAATATTTCCCCTCCCTGTGCCTCCTGGGACCACCTAAGGTTTTGTCGCATCCCCAGTTTTACAAGGCGTTGTACATCTTGGGATGCATCGAAATCTAAGGGTGTAGAGTGGGAACACCCACCATAATGCTCATGGATTGCCTCCCTAGAGTAGAGTAAGGCAATGCAGCAATTTGCGCTTCCTTGCTTTACTCCATCCTTATTCAAAGTGACTGCGTGGCCTCATAAATATGAGTTAGTGGTGTGCACCACTGTTGCATCACAGAAAGTAATGCAACAGTGGTGTACGGGCTTCATAAGTATGGGCCTTAGTATTTACACTGTCTGTTTTGTTTACTGCTTTGAGTTGAAAAAAACAAAAAAGGCAAAACATTGGAACAGCATATATTTGGCTGCCACCCTTGACATCACTAATGTGATTTATACATATTTACAAACCTAAACTAATGTGTGGTTATGTTTAACTAATATAAAGTGGTGCACTCAACATCAATAATGAAGTGCCATCACTGTAGCGTAAGTAAAAATGTTTTCAGTGTGCCTTAACCTTATTAAATTAAATGCAACCATTGGATGTATTTTCATACCCCTCCTCATGTCATTTGAATGTATTTATACTAGAAACGGTAGCAATTATGTCTGGTGTGAATTAATGTTCACTGTTTAATGTTGAAATTGTGCTTCTCTACCATATTTATCTTTATGGGCAGACAATTTATTTCATTCATATTTACTGTAAAATAAAGTTTTATTTGAATCTATATCATCGAGATTTATACAACTGTGGAAATTAATCAGCACACAGAATAACGTAAAGTTAAATATGCATTGCTCCAATGTTGACAATTCTGGGCCTGAATTTCTTTAATGTGCAAAACTGTTTTTCATTTTCTGCTAACATGGCATTTCATTGCAGGTGTATTCACATGAAAATGTTAGTTTGGAAATGATGTGCTACTGTTCTGCTAATAGGGTGTCTGACAAAAAGAATTTAGAGAGATCAAGAGTGAGATGACTGACCCGTTTTTATACATGTTGCAAATAATGTCCAGAGGACCAAGGACAACATCGTTCTCAGGAATGCTGTGGGAGTGAAGAGTGATGTTGCAAGTTATTCCATGGGACAAAAGAAAACAATGGAGCTTGTGATGGTGTGACCAAGAATGGTGTTACCTGATTGCATTTTGTGGTATTAACTAGGGCTTTGTTTGTTTGAAAACCTTCCCCCGACTACAGATCTCTCACTTTCACCTTTGTTCCTATGCTTTTCTGAGTGTGACTTAGACTAAGACTTAACTCTCTAAGAAGACTCTTGACCACGGTCTTAAATTACTGACACCTTTTTCACTTTGCCCATTCATTTTTACCTTATTCCTGCACCTTGCCTTTTTATCCTTTTCTTTTTAGTTAGATTTTTCCTTTTTGCTACAGTTTAGACCTTGAGGAGAATTTCCTTAGTTGCCCATAGTTCAACTTAACTAGATGATTTCAACTTGCTTTAATGTGGAGGAAAACTGACCAGCAATTGTTTTCTGAAAATAAGATATTGCTTTTAATTTTCTGTATTGCAGTGACCGAATTCTTGGTTTGTCTTATTCTAATTCGTCTACATTTCTTCAGAAGATTTGGTTACCCAATTGATAATCTCAATCTTTGCAGTATCTTTCTGAGATTTGTTTACATTAACCTGAGTGTTATTTTGTAATAAAACCCTTGAATTTTAGTTCCAATTTGCATTTTCATTGTGTGGCCAAATTGGTTACACTGTAAATTGATGTTGACATATTGTTACCTAACTTCCTAGGTACTCCTCTTCCAGGAAAAAGATTACTGACCTCATGAAAAGAGCACACAAATGCTCCATCAAAACTGATAGCAGAGGATAGTTCCTTCAAGGAGATAGGGAAATAGGGTGTTCCCTTATGAAATTGTTCAAAGTCAGCCCAAAAATGGTAAGACTATGACTCGTTCGGAGGATTTATGGAGTTCCAGCATTGTTACAATTCAATGGATGTCTTAGTATTAATAGGGTTGTGCGTTGCATTGCTTATACTTAGATTGCAATGTTTATGATGATTGTGAAGTGATTTGCATAGAAATCAAAAGCACTTGTATGAATGTGACACTTATTGAAAAGAGTTGAGATGGTTGTCGGTCCATTATGGCTTAAGATCCCAGGATATGAGAAAAGTGTAGGTGACACTTCTTATTGTTCTTGTCTGCTGTTAGCTATGCTGTTTGTGAGATGTCATCAACAGTACCACCCTAAATTGACTTTTTTTTGAGTGATTGTGAGAGGTTGGTATAGTGAATCTCAAGTGTACAGGGAGAAACTGTTTCAACCCAAGTAAGATCTGCTGATCGAGGTTTCATTCAAGAGTGCATGAGTGTAGGTCAGAAAGCGTAGCTCTGAACTGTATTGTAAGTGATTTGTTACCCCATACCTTTAGAGGAGCAGACTAAAGTTGTTGCTGAAAAAATACTTGCATTTGTTTTGCACATAGGTTTGAGTGAAAGAGAGATCATGAGAGAAATTGTAAAAGAGGCAAGGAGTGCAATTGACTTCACATTGTGTTACACTGGTGTAGGTTGGTTGGTGTAAAGCCTTGCTGGTATTGTTTTTACTATCCCACAAGGTCGCGCTGATATTTGTTGTGAACACCAAACAGAGGATTGTGGATGAAGAATTACTTCCTGATTGTAAAAACAAGAGTTATTGTGAAAACTTGTAATTTGATTGAAAACAAAATTCTTTAAAGCACTGCAAAGTCTGATGAAGGAAGGTGCATTCATACCAGTTAGAGAGGGAGTAGATACTCTCCCCGAAGGTACGCCACATGATTATATGGTGTTGAACAAAGAGCTTCACACAAGTCTTTGGCTTGAACTATTGCACAATATAACTGAGGAGAAGAGTGCACTGGCATTTCCATATTATGGAACACATAGTTTGAGAATTACTGAAAATTTTAGACAAATTTTGTATGAAATGAAACCACCTCCTGGACCCGCACAATTTGAAGCACTTAATGTTTGGGAACACACAGTTCAAAAAAGACAAAAAGAGAAATATAAGGGAAAGGCCAGGAAAGTGCTGTGTATTTGTGCAGATACTAGATGGGATAATCATCAAAAAGCTTGGAGAACTGACATAAATCAAGGAACTAGACTATATCCAGCCTTGACAAGTGAAGAAGAGGGGAAAGCTAAACAAAGAGAAAAGAAAAAGAAAGAAGAGTTAAAATAAACTGAAAATAGGAGTAAAAACAGTAATGAATTCATAAATGATCAATTCTTCAATCGTCAACCACCATATTACATGATCCGAACAGGAGAGGCAATTGAGACAATGGGAAATGAGAATTTTGACATACCTACTTCACCAGTAGAATTAAATTCAAATCAGACAGGATGGAATTTAAGGTTGACAGTACCTCAGAGCCCAAAAGCTTTGTTTCTTTGGATGCACTGACTGTTCACATTACAACTGGTCTTGTAGTTTCAATATATGGACCAGGACCGACAGGGAATCATACACATATTTTGGCCATTCCTACTGTTCCTTTAGAAAGGAGTGTCCCAGGTAGTGACAGTTCAGGGAATACAAAAATAAGGAGACTGAGACAGACAACATTTGCATGCATCGCAAATACAGACCCAACAGTAAATCAAACAGGATTTACTCCCAGTGCAAGGTTTCCTCAGGGATCACCACCATTTTTGGGACCCTGAAATAACAGTATTCCAAAAGCTGACTGTAGTACTCCTAGTAGAGGATTACAATTAAATAATCCAAATTCTACAATGTCTGTTGCAAATATCCCAGACATCTGAGTACCTCCTGAGAAGAGATAATATTAAATACTCCAGCGGAACATCTAGGTTTTAGTGCTCAAGAATTATATGAGTGACTCAAGGGAATATACATTCCAAATGAGGATGGAAGCTCAGGATAGAGTGGGGAACAATTCAAACCCCAGAGATAGAAATGGCACTGGATGTCGTTAAATTGAAACTGGAGCTGAATGAAATGATTATAGGAACACTTGACACATCTCAATTACACACTTGCCAAGAAGATGAACTACTGTTCGGATGCAGAGGCATCATGAGACGTCTAGGACAAGCTCATGAGAGACTATCTGAATTAGCCCACAGATATGAAGTTGATTTAAATAAGTCTAAAGCATTAGAGAGGAGCTATCACCTGAGCTTTAACTGATCGAGATCTTACTAACATAAGGCCATCAGAAATTAAATTACAAATCAAGGAATTAATTGGCTACATTAAAAAAATAAACAAATTAGATAAGTGAAGGAAGATAGGCAAAGAAGAAAGATCCAAAAAAAGTATTGCTAGATCTGTCTCCATCTAGAGCAGATGAGGCTGAGGAAGACCATCAAATGCTTCCAATGAGAGAAATTCCAGAGGTTATGTTCCTGTACCATGGAGCAGGAGTGATAGTGTGTCATTCACAAGTTATTTCCCAAAGGTGAGAGAGACTCCTGTGGAATGGTACAGGTAAGTCAAACTGTAAGTGAAATGTTTGAATGATTTGTGGGAAGATTTGAACACTTTGTTTGACAGCATGGGTTCAAGTGATTTGCGGGTTGAAAGCAAAGTGTCTGTTGATTGGCGTGACAAAGAACCTTTGAGAGACCCAGTGGCTAAATCTCAGTCTCCGATAGCGATGAAGAAATATCAGCAGGTGATTACATTTTTTTAATTAAAAGTGTCTCCTAACAACATTGATTGGTTTGAGCTTGACAGAGCAACCCAAGAGTCCAAAGGGTCTATATATTTCTATTATGAGAGATTGTTGCAGGTGTTCAAACAGAATAGTGGTGCAGAGACTATTGAAACAAAAGATACAGACAGTTCAGATTTGTGCAGGGATTGAAACCTGAATTTAATGCAATGATTTAGCAGCATTTGATTTGTTGGCAGAGTGAAGCTGCTAATGAGATCCTGAGATATGCAAAATATTACAGTGATAAATCAGAGATACAAACAAAAGAAATTGAAAGAAAAGGTGGTGGTGTCACAGATGAAAGCTGTACAAAGGAGTCAGAATCCACAGTGTGTAGGGAACATAGGTGCTATGCATAGAGTCTATCAGCAGGGAGTACCGATGATGCAACGAGGTAATGAATTTCAACAGCAGGGTAGAGGACGAGGTATTCCAATTTATCAGAGTACAGGACTGGATGTGATGACTTTGAGAAGTATTAATCCATGCCATGTTTGTGGCAAGGTGGGCCATTGGAACAGGGAATGTCATTTTAATCCGAATAGTATGGCAAATGAGAATTAGGTACAGAATGGAGGATTTGTGCAATTTCAGGGAAAACAATCTGGTTCAGTCACAGCATATACAGAGCAATAAGCAAATTCAAAGTTTTAATGTGCCCCAAAGTCAGACAGTGCAAGTTTCACAAGGCCTGATGCCCCAGTAAAAGGCAAATGTTCCCCGATCTAATTTTAATCAAGTCCCAAATGTAAATACCAATCGCTTTGTGAATCAGTACCCCAGGACCCCAACAGATGAGAATTACAATTTATTCTGATCAGTCACAATGATGGTGCCTGAGAGGGGAGGAGGAATGTGCACTGGCACATCCTTAGAGGTAGACCAGAATGGTCCATTCATGGATGGTTAGGTGAATGGCCACCCTGCATCATTTTTCACTGACATAGGTACTACCCGCTCTATTGTGAGAACCGGAGAGGTTCCCAACCTATCCCTCTTGGCAAAAAGAATCCAAGTTGTAGATGTTGCAAATAAACAATTCACTAGCCCCATCGCAGAAGCCGTACCTGTAAAAATAGGGTCATTTAAAGAAAATCACTGATTTGTGGTGTGCGATTCCAGTTCTGTGAGCCCAATTAGATGTGACCTTTTGTGCAAGCTTAACTGTTCTGTCTATGCACTCCTTGAGAAATAGAGATACAGACTCATGATGAGGATGTTGTATATAAAATTGTGAGTCAAACCCATGATGTTAGACTGTCCCCACAGTGTTACCTGATATCTGGGACTTTTCAGGAAAATATATAGGTCTCATCAAAGATGTTGAGCTTGTATGGATAACTGTAAAGCCAAATGCTGAGTATCCAAGAATTCCACAATACAACATGACTCCGGAAATGAGTGCAGGGATTACTCCATTGACTGACTCCATGATTGAGCAGGGAATACTGAAATAGATTTTGGGGAGTCCATGTAACTCACGCATCATGGGACTGCAAAACCCTAATGGAAGTACTGCATAGTTCAAGACTCAAGAAAGATCATTGAGATTGTAGTTCCTTGCTGTCCCATGGTACTGAATCCAGCTGTGATTTTGTTTCAGAATCTATGTGAGGCTGAATGTTTCACTGCAATCTACCTTTGCTAAGCTTTTTTGTCTATAGCATTGCATGTGGAAAGCCAATTCCTCTTCACTTTTTTCGTTTGGGCTGCTGTGTTTTGGCATGGTGCCGAGACCCACACGTGTATACTGAGAATCCACCCATCTTTAATCTGAGTCTGAAAAAGAATCTGGATGACCCCAGAGATGTCTTATCATTCAGTCCTGATCCAGTATATTGATGACCTATTGGTGGTGTCAAACACCTGAACAGCTTGCAGATGAGACACAATTGCCCTCTTGAACCACTTATCTCAGATTGAGCATAATGTATCCCAACCAAATTACAGTATTGTGAGAGTGAAGTCCCATACCTTGATCTTCACATTGAGAAAGGAACAAGGAAGGTGTCACAAGAGAAAATTTCAGCAGTTCTGAAAATCAAACCACCAGCAACTTAAAAAGAAGTCAGGATCTTATAGGCAATAGTGGGCTTCTGTCTTTAGAGGATTCCTAACTTTTCCTTTTGGTCAAGCCTTTACAAAGGCTGACAAACAAGGATGTGTCAAATCCTGTATCATTGAATGATACATGCATACGAGCCTTCACAAAGCTGAGAGAAAGTCTCTGTCATGCTCCTGCTCTGGGAAGGAATGATTACAACAAATGTTTTACTTTGTACTGCAGTGAACAGGAGGGATGCACACTCTTAGTGCTAACACAGTTACATGGAAACACTCACAGACTTGTTGCCTACTTTTCAGTTACACTTGACCCAGCAGCTTCGGCATTGCCTCGCTGTCTCAAACTGGTCACCGTTACAAGTGTCAGCATCGAAGAGTGCAAACGTATTGTTATGGATCATCCTTTGAATGTTTTTGTTCCACACTCTGTAGAGACTTTGTTAACTCAAACCAAGACCCAACACCTTACAAGCATTAGGTTAACACGCTATAAGCAGACAACCTTAGCAACCCCAAATGTGAACCTGAAATGAAGTACAACTTTGAATCATGCCCTTTTTCCCATTGCCTGTAAATGATGCAAATGTTGATGGTGAAATTGAGCATGAATGTCTAGAAGTCACTGAACTGTGGAATAAGCCGAGACCTGACATACAAGGTATGCCACTTTCTGAATGGGATTATGTAAATTTGTTGATGGCTCTTGCTTAACCTCTTTTGTGCATGGGCTGGCCAGCAGCTGTTTAATACTATAGTACTCACGTGCGTCAGATAGCCCCCAGCTGTTTGATCACATGGCACTTGAAATCCTTCTGATGCACAACACAGAAGGATTTATTTTAGAAAGAAACAGCCCCAGGAGATGGAGGGGGGAGCTTCCCCATCTCCCGAGACTGTTTCTTTTGCTTTAGTGAAATAACGATCAGTGAGCACATGAGCTGACGTCGGTGCTCATGGGCCTATCTCAGTTCCCAGAGCACTGAGGCAGATGGGAGAGGTATCATTAGAAAGGTGAGAAGCTCCCCTTTTCAATATACCCATTCCTAATGCATCCCTGCTTGAGGATCGGAGCAGGGGGTGATCGTCAAGCAGGGATCCACCTACTAGGCACAAAGGAGGGGGGGAGTGACCCTCTGGGGAAGGGCTTCTGCTTCACCCTAAAGGTTTTTCCAATATTCAGACTTTCTGCCCCCAGAGGGGGGCAGAATGTCCACTAGAAACCAGGGATTTATTTTAAAAATATATCTGGAGTGGAGGATGTCCTCTATGGGCATTGTATTACCTCCACCCTTTCCAAAAAGTGTCACAGTTTTTCTGCCCCCTGGGGAGGCAAATGGGGGCAAGAGATCCCATTCTGCTCTTCCAGGGGAGCTGAAAGCCCACCCGGTACCTGCAATTTCTTTTTATACATTTGGGGGTTGATGCTGTCAGGGATGGGGACTGTGATGCCCTCACACTGCTTTAAAAAAATCAGCACAGTCTTTCTGCCCTCTCTGGAGGGCAGAAAGCCCAGTCAGTACCAGGGATTTTTTTTTATTCATCTAGCAGTGGGGGCTACCCAGAATGGGCATTACAATTCCCCCACCCACTCCAAAAGTCAGAACAGTCTTTCTGACCCCCCCAGAGGGGCAGAATGTCCACTCAGCACCAGGGAATATTATTTTCCTTGTGTAGGGGTTGGGACTGCTCAGAATTGGCATGCCAATACCTCCCACCCCCCAAAAAATAGCCACAGTCTTTCTGCCCCTCTTAGGGGGCAGATTGTGGTTGTTGCACCTGATCTGCCACCTCCCCCCCCACCAAGTGGGCCAGAAAGCCCTCTATGCACCAGAAATATGTTTATGGGCATATCAGGAAGTGGCCCCATAGGTAGGGTTTTCTCCCCTTTTTTTGGGTGCTCATTTCGGCTGTTTCTGTCCTCCATAGGGTCAGTTCAGTGTTATTTTAAGCTCCTCTGCCCCTAAAGTGGGGCACAAAAGCACTAGATGCCTGGGAAAGTTTCTGTGCCTTTTGGTCCACAGAATTCCTCTCATCCTCCCAACAAAAATGATACCTCACTTGTGTGGGTGACCAAAGCAGAGTAAGCCTAACAACATATTAAAAAACTGCGCTTATCATCATGCTTTGGTGCCCCCTCAATATTTTTTAGGGCCTTCCCTGTCAGAGGCACTTGACCCACCTACCCAATTGAGGTATACTTTTTTATCAACAGATTGAGGGGAACACTGGGTGGAAGGAAATGTGTGCTGGTGCATTGATCCAACATAAAAATGTGAGGAAATTGTTTATCTAAATTTAGGGACTACAGGGGATTCTAGGGAAGAAAACTTTGGAGCATCTACGCAAGCGACACCTCCCTGGACTTCCCCAGGTGTCTACCTTTCAGAAATGTCTGGAGTTGATAGGTTTCCATAGATAGCCGCCGAGCACAGGACCAAAAACGCCAGTTAGCCCTGTCTCCAGGATATTTTTGGGTTGTTTCCTATTGCAGACACTAGGCCTACCCATACATGTGAGGTACCATTTTTATTGAGAAACCTGGGGCGATGCTGGGTGGAAGGAGGTTTGTGGCTCCCTTCAGATTCCTGAGCTTTGCATCACCGAAATGAGAGGAAAATGTATATTTATAGACAAAATTTGAGGTATCCAAAGGATTCTGGGTGACAGAGCCTGGTGAGTGCCCCATGCGTCAGCACATCCTGGGTTCCCCTAGGTGCCTAGTTTTCATAAATTTACAGATTTGCTAGGTTCCCTCAGTGTACAGCCCAAAATCCACAGCTAGCCACTTTGCAAAAAACATATCAACCCTACATAGCCCCACAACCAGAAAGATCCAACAAATGTAACAGTATGTGTTTTTTGAAAATCTGCCATAGTTCGCAAATGTTACAGATGAAAATGTTGGACAGAAATGGCTGTTATTTTAATTCAATTTCAATATTTTTTTATTTAAACTGTTACTGTTTAAGCCTTGAAGGATCTACACAATGACCCCTTGCTGAATTCAGAATTTCATCCACTTAACACAATGTATAACTGTCCAGGATCCACTATTGTTTTGACACCCATTTCTGTCACTAACTGGAAGGAGGTTGAAAGCACAAAAATTAGGAACAATGGGGTATGTTCCAATAAAATGCCAAAAATGTGTTGCAAAATGTAGTGTTCAGATTCTAATATGCCTGTTCATGAAAGCAGGGAAGATGGTGATTTTAGTACTGCAAACACTTAATTGATGCCATCTGCAAGGAAAAAAACACAGACCCTTTATTCTGCAGCAATTTTCCCTATTTTTCCCCAAAAACACAATTTGCAGCTGTATTTTGGCTAATTTCTCAGTCCACACGAGGGGAATTAACAAACCCCGAGTACCTTTAGAATCCAGAGGATGTATAAAAAAGGAAGCAAATTTGGCATGAATAGCTTATGTGGACAACATGTTATGGGGGCCTAAGTGCAAACTATCCAAAATAGCCAAACAAAGGCTTATCACGGGGAACGGCTTAGCAGTGAGGGGGTTAAAAGAACAAGAAGGAAACCTGAGAGCTGCCTACACAGTCTGTACTGTCTCAGGTGTGGTGGAGCTTTCCAGCTTAAAGGAGTATTTTTGGCACTAGTGAATTAATTGATTGCCCGTACAAGAGCCTGCTTTGTTTCATACCAACTGAAGGTGACCATTTTCACTGACAGTCATATGGCTTTGGTGTCGTCCATGACTTTGGACAGATATGGTCACAGAAGGGTTTTATGACCTCCTCTGGCTCTCCTATAAGAAATGATAAGCAGGTGTATAACACTTGAAGGCATTACAACTGCCTGTCAAAATTGCAGTTGTAAAGAGCTCAGTATCCTGCAAGGGAACTGAATATGTGATTGTGGGGATGACTATTTAGACAAAGTAGCCAGATACTGAGCATTAAATGTTTGTGCTTTCAATGGTGAATATCAAAATGAAGGAACAGAAAAGACAAATTACGATCTCATCTCTTGCTAACTGCAGCAGATACATGGGAAGAAGTTACGCGGTTGCTGGAAGAAGTATCAAAAGCAGAACAGCAGGACTGATCAGAGCAGGCTGCGTCAAAAGAGATAATATTTGGGTTTCAAATGATGGAAGCCCTGTGTTGCCAGATAACTTGTTAGCACCTATGGTAAGACATTGCCACAGCCCAGCTCATGTAGGACAGGAATCAATGCTGAGATTGTTTCGACACATATGGTTCAACCCTAAATTTAGATTGATGGCATAAGCGTTGTGTCATAGATGTGTTACATGTCAACAGATGAATGTAGGCAAACAACTCAACTGCAGTAACAAGGGAAGATCAGGTGGTCTTTTCAACAGAATTCAGTTAGATTTTATTGAGTTACTTGTGTGTAGTGGAGTGACATACATATTGGTCATTATGTATTTTCTCTTGTTGGGTCGAAGCTTACCTGACTAGGAAAAATTACAAGCTCACAATAGTGAAGTTGTTGTTAAGAGAGCTCATTCCCTGATTTCGGGTAACTGAATTCTCTGCAGTTAGACCGAGAGACTCATTTCAATAACGAGGTCCTGAAATTACTGTGTGCAGCATTGCAACTGCAGTAGAGACTACATTGCAGCTATAGATCATGCCATAGCTTCTGGTCTTGTTGAGGAAGTTAATGGAACATTGACATACAGACGTGCTAAAGAGTGCCCTTTCATTTCTTTGAAATGGTATGATGCATTGCACCTGTTATGAAGAGTCTTCACATAAGAGAACAGTATTGTCTCCCTATGAAATCATCATGGGAAGATCCATGAGATTGCCAGCTGTGCCTGCAAATGGACTTCTGAACATTACAGATGACATGGTTCTTGAATACTGTAAAGGACTAGCTGATGTAGTTCATTCTGTGTCTCACCAGGTTGTAGAGGCCACAGCTTAGCCACAGCAAAAACAGTTCCATGGCCTACGCCAAGGTGGCTGGGTTAGGGTGAAGAAGCACATGGGCAAGACATGCTTGAAGACACAGTGCAAGGTCCATTCTAGGTGATATTGGTCACAACAACAGCTATGAATTGTGGAGGTCTCCCCAACTTGGCCCATGCAGTGCACACTTTTAGAGTCCTGTGTCCCCTTGATGATACAACAGCACCTGCCCCTGAAGTGCCAGTTACATGGAGATGAAGGGGAGAGGTTAGTCAAGCTGTTGGGGATGGGCAAGTGAGAGGGATAGCATATGTTTGGGCGGAGGAGGGTCTGAGTGACTCAACAGGTGAAGTTGGTGCAGAATGGGCACACCAAGAGACACTGACTGTGCAAAACTCAGATGCTGACGAAGGACCTAGAGCCATGGCAAAACGTGTTGTGCCTGGAGACCAGTGGTCAAGAGAACAGATTTTGCCCAAAGTATGAGTTCTATATTCTATCCAGAAAGGAACCTAGGAGTGTGACCAAAGTGACAGTGATGGTAAAGGGCCAGTAGTATGCAGACCCAAAATAGCAACAATACCATGTCTACGTTAGTCCTGACGTGAATAGACATATCTTGATGCCAAAGACTGGGAGAAAGAATTTGAAATCTTTTGTTCTAACAATTCAAATCCAGATGAGCGTCCTTGAACTGAATTTTGTGGCAGAACTGAGTTTTGAAATTGCATTGCCACTAAACAGACTGCGACAATCTATCCGGGATGTGATTATTAATGAGTTTGAACTGCACATTTATTAAAGACATTTGATAGACTTCATAGAGAACAAAAAGAAGTATGAAGGTCATATCTGCAGAATTCATAATAGGCTTTTCATTTAGAAGAACACAGAGTAGAGTTAAAGAAGCCTAAGGAAGAAATTGCAATTAACTTTTGAACTTTGTTGCGAAGACAATTGCTTGCTACTGCTTTGCTAATTTGAAAGACTGGAGAGACTATTGGTATTGCTTCTGCTACATTTTATTAAACAGTCTGAATTTAAAGGAGCCATAGAATCTAGAAATAATAGTAATAGTAGCCACAGATACATATGTACAGGTGTGTCAGTTGTGACTATTATATTAATGATTGCTTTGCTTATAGGATTGAGCTTACCTACACACTCTAGAGTAGAAAACATAAGATCCACAAGTGCACAAGAATTCATTCACTGAGTGAGAAGGAATTACATGTAGATACTTCTAAAGAAGATCTCTCATCGAATGAGTATTATAAATTGCTTTATCAGTATGTTGACACTATGGATGCAAACAGTTGCTACGTTTGTATGCAATTACCTGCATCAGCTGGAGAAGGAATAACATATCACCATATTCCTTTGACTTTTGGTGTTACTTAATGAAAATGAAAGCAGCAAAGGGTATAAAGGTACAAAATTGGGAGCGGCAAGAAATTGAACATGTGAGTGCAGGGAGTCAGACACTTTAACATTAGATTAGAAACATAAAGGGAAATTATGCATATTTAGGATGTGGTCAACAACTGACACAAAATTAATGGGAAATAGTAAGTGTGACCACACATTTGAAATTAAAAGTAGTTGGACCTTTATGTTGTCAGGACAAGATCCTGCTATTCCAGGAGTATATTTCATTTGTGGAGATCGGGGTAATTTTAGGTTGCCCAAAGGACGGTATGGTACATGTTATTTAGGTATATTTTTTCTTAACATTTATCACATGGAACATTTCCATGCTCCTGTATGAGAAACAAATGCCAGACCAAACAGAGGTGCAAGTGGTTCGGAACGTGTAGGAGATATTTTTGTTGCATTGATTCCATCTGTGTGGGTGATTTTGAATGATCTCATGATAAAAGGTTATCCACCATTCTAAATAGGTTGTCCACTAATAGAACAGGTGCTTTATTACTTGTAGATACTGAGGTGGTTGTCATAATATCAATGGTCTTGCAAAACAGACTTGCGTTAGACATACTTCTTGCGAAGGAGGGCGGAGTCTATCAGATGTTAAAGGTTCAACAATGTTGTACTTACATCCCTGATAACAGCAAGGAATTGAAGATATACATCAAGAATATTACTGATTTGAAGGGAGATTTAAAAGGGCTAGAAGCAACATGAGCATGGGAAGCTACAGGTAATAGATTTTCATCTCTTGGCAAACGGTTTGGATATTTAGCAAATGGAAATTTTGGTAGCATTTTGAGACCTTTGCTGATACATGTTCCTTGTGGATTAGTCATAATTGGACTTTACAAGTAATACAAGAGAGTGCATATGAAGAAGGAAGTTAAAAGTAGTAGAGCAAACATAGAGCTTGAAAGAGGACAAAAGCCTTTACTATGATGACATGGAGCAGTTATTACAATCCAGAAGTTATTTCCTGGGTAAAGCTTTGAGTTTTTGACTTGCCTCTCTGATAGGAGATTACAGTTTGATGTGATGGCTTGATTCGTCATCAGAGGGGGTACTAAAACAGTGTAGATTTTCCTGCCATCCCTGACATAACTAACATAACTAATGTAAAGTGGTGCACTCAACATCAATAATGAACTGCATTCACGGTAGTGTTACAAGAAATGTATTAAGTGTGCCTTAACCTTATTAAATGGAATGTATCCATTGAATGTATTTTTAAAATCATTCTTTTATTATTTGAATGTATTTGTACTAGAAACGATAACAATGTATGTTAGTTTTGCATTAATGTTCACTGTTTAACGTTGAGAAATGTGATTCTCAACCATATTTAACTCCATGTGCTGACAATTTATTTCATTCATATCTAATGTAACATTCGGTTTTATTTTAATCGATGTAATTGAGATTTCTATAACTGTAGACATTAATATTTGCACAGTATAGCATTAAGTTAAATGTGCATTGCAGTAATATTGACATTATTAGGTCTGACTTTGTTTAATGTGAGAAACAGTTTTACATTTTCTGCTAACGTCATTTCATTGCAGGTGGATTCACAACTAAATGTTAGTTTAGAAGTAGATGTGCTATTGTTCTATTAATAGAAAGTCTGAAAAAAATCTTTGAGGTTAGAACTTAGAGACACCAGGAGTGAGATGACTGGCTCATATTCATATATGTTGCACATAATGTCCAGAGGACCAATGACAACAGCATTCTCAGGACTGCTGTGGGAGGGAAGAGTGATGTTGCAAGTTACACCGTGGGACAGGAACATACAAGGAAGCTTGTGACGGGGTGACCAAGAAAGGTGTTACCTTATTGGACGTTGTAGTATTAACTAGGGCTTTCACTAATTTATTGCAGACATACTTGCCCTGGACATTGAGAGGTACTGATCTCTGACTTTCCCCTTTGTCCCTTATGCTTTACTGAGTGTGGCTTAGACTTAACTCTCTAAGAAGATTCTTGACCGAGATTCCCCATTAATTTTTGCCTTATTTCTGCTCCTTGATGTTTTATCCTTATGTCTTTTTAGTTTGATTTTTCATTTTTGCAACAGTTTAGACCTTGAGGAGAATTCCCTTATTTGCCCATAGTGCAAATTAACTAGATGATTTAAGCTTGGACTAGTGTGTAAGAAACGTGACCAGCGATTGTTTTCTGAGCATCCAATACTGATCATTAATTTAAATATTGCAGTGACTTCTTGGTTTTTCCTATATTAATTAGAAACTTCAGATGATTTGATAACCCAATTGCTATTCTGTATCTTTACAGTATGCTTTTGAGATGTGTTTAAATTAAGATGAGTGGTAATTTGTAATAAAATCCTTGAACTTTATTTCTGACTTGGGTTTTTAATGTGTAGCCAAATTGCTTACACTATAAATTGGTGTTGACATACTGTTACCTGACGTACCAGTTAATCCTATTGGAGGGAAAAAGATTACCATCCTCATGAGAAGAGCATACAAACGCTCCATCAAGATCGAGGCTGCCAAAATGCTGAAGAGTCCTGACAATTTAAATGTTTTGTTTGCTCTGCCTGCTTTGTTATCTTACCGTGCAGGTGCACTGGTGATATCAGCAGCATGACTCCCTGAATGTCCTCCCTCTTCTATAGTTGTGTCATTTTTTGCTTTTCAAAAAGGTGCACACCTGTCTGAGGAAACTGGACTTAATTTACACAGAACACCACAGGGATCACTCCTGTAACTAGTCTCGGCATCCTAAACAAATTGCTGCCACTATTCAGTGTCTGACCATCAGTCTTCATCATGGGTAATGCAAACAGCTGCCAAAACAAAGAGACAGGGAATCTTGCAAGAAGAAAGAAAACTAGACAGGTGCAAAAGCTACAAAAGAGGTCTGGAATGGTGATTTTACTTAGTGTATCTCATTTCAAGTTTAATGCTGCCTTCCATAAGCTAGCCCTTGCCTGCTCAAGTAGACTCCTGAAAAAACCCAAGGAGGCTTTAAAAGTGTGCCTTTTTATCAGTAACTGATTAGCCAGTGCCTTTGTTAATGGTGAACACATGCATTATGATGATTTGATACTGAAAAGTGGTCCCTTACAATATCAAAAGCTGTATAAACATGTTTGATGCCTTGTCATTCCTAACTAATGGTTTCATATAATCCTCCTTGGAATCCTCCTTGGAAGGTGTAAGTGGCAGGCATGCCACATTTTGCGGTATCCCCACTCCCATACCACATTGACTGGTGGCTATTTTAGGCATGCTGAGACATTCTAGTTTTTTTTTTCCAGCCAGATTTTTTAGCAATGATGTAGAGCAGACATGCTGGCAAAGATAGGACAACGACAAGCACATCTATGTCTCCCACTCCGCTGTCAGGGCACAAGCCACAATATGCTATCCAAAATGGAGCCCGCAAGAAATATTTTAAGTCTAAACACCTTGCAATTTATTCACATTTCTTTTGCTTTCTATTGAATGCAAGCTCTGAAGTGTGGGGCCAGCACCTATGTCACTTCCTTTTTTGCCAAATTAATTTCCAGTAAGTTTTTCAATCCTCCACATTTCTGTTGTTTACTGAACACATGCTTCATTCCTCCTCTTTAGTCTTCACTATGACAGAAGGACTGATCAATAGTGCGGTCACTGAATATGACCAGTGTATTCACTTTGTGATTGATCAACTCATTTTGAACAAAACAAATACAAAACAATCAAGCCTTCTTCTCCCTGGTACAATTAAGATCTTGCGATCACGAAGCATAATTGTAAATGTCTTGAGAACGTGCAGTGAAATATTATGTCCTAGATGAAAAACTGTTTTTCTTAAATCCTCTGGAGGAGTATAGTAAGACTAGACTAGTGCTCTCTGAATGCTCTGACAAAAGATGCAGTAACCTTCCAACTCTTCACCCAACGTATATTTCACAGTAAAAAATCTCCTGCTCTCACTTTGAAAGAGCACTATTGTCCAGCTTTCAACCAACATGTGCCACTCTCTATTACATTTTTTGTTTAGAAAAATGTGCAAAATAATTACTTGTTCTTCCTGAAACTTCAACTTACATCTCTGCCCGACAGGCAGAGACTTCTAAATATGGCAGTAGGTATTCCTCCAAGTCACTGATGGTTCTAACCTCTGTTCCCCAAGCGATGGGCGGCCTTGCAAATTTTAAATCAGACTCAAAGTCATGAACTTTTTAGTTTAAAATGGTGACCAGTTTTTATTTAATTTTTCAAACTCCATGTGTTGTTATTCATACCATGAAGGTTGAAATGATATTGAAAAACACTAATATTTTTGGGTTATTTTCTTTACTCTTCCAAAATGCTTTCCTTCTGCAACCTAGGCTAAGCTACTGGGGCTCCCCAGCTGCCGATGGCCAGAACCAGGCCCCAGGCCATCTTGAGGCCTCTGGTCTCTGAAACCACACTGAGTGGGGGGCGATAGCCCCAGGTGCACAGCAACCTGTCTCCACAGGTGCACAGCAACCTGTCTCCACTCCACTTCCAGCTAGTTCAGAGAATCTATTGATCCACCAACCTAGGGTCCGCACCCATAGGTTCCACAGGGGTTAGAGGCAAGGCTCTCCTCCCTCTCACCCTCCTTCTAGGGTCCCGCCACCTTCTCCTAGAGTGGTACCACCAGAATCCAGAACTGTCAGCGCATTGGGTTCAATCATTCTGCACAATTCTCCCGCCAGCCAGGATTACCGCTCAGCGACTGACCTCCCAACCCAGGGTCACTACCCTGGGATAGCACCGGGGCCTGGTGTGAGTCTCTCCCTCACCCCACCCCACTCCCAGAGTTCCATACCCCCCACCTCGGAGAGTACCTCTAGAAGTCACACACAGGGTAGGTGAGCACACCAACCACCCCCCAACCAGATCAGAGTTTACCTTCTGAACCTGACTACCCAGCCCAGGGTCAATACCCTCAGAACGGACCAATGCCCGGCGAACTAGGGCTTCCTGAGGAGCACACTTACCCCTGCAAGGTCAGACCTTACCTCCTGAACCGGACCATCACCCTAGTCTGAACCTCTGCCTGGCAAACCAGGACTTCCTTGGGAGCACATCTACTCCCCATCAGGTCGGAGTTTGCGCCCTGAACCTAATCATCCAACCCAGATTCACCACCCTAAGGGTGGACCACTGCCTGGTGAGCCAGGACTTCCTGGGGGGCACACCTGGCAGAGCCTGTACCCCCCCCCCACCCCAGCTCACAAATGGTATCACCAGGGTCATTCCCTCCCTGTTCTCCACTGGGGCCATCAACCCAATGCCTGGATTTCTGTCTACTCCACTCTGGAGTGAGACTACCAGACACCAGGACCAGCAGAACTCTATCACCAGCCACCCGACCAAATCCTCCTCGCAAAATGGGATCCCTTTCAGCAGCTGGCCCTATGGTACAGGCTAGGCTCCCCTCCTGGCATTTATTCATGGAACCAACAAGCTGAGACTGGGTCTCCGACATCCTGGGACACAGCCCACCCCCCACTCCTCTGAGACAGGACATGGGAACCCAAACCCATCCCACTACACTGGGACCTACCTGGGACACAAGCCTCTCCCACCATACCTGGTTGGGAAACACCTGGACCACTCCCTTTAGAAACATCCCCAAATGCCACACCAGACCCTCTGACACTCAACTAGGGGGGTGCCTCCTTTGCAAGCTCCCTGGGGTCAGAGAGCTCACACACAGACAAGTGTTGTCGTAGCCCTGAAAAACAACAAAAAAGCAGGTGCTCTCTGACAATCAGATTGAACATCCCTTCAAAATTGTCCACTGTGCTCCCCTTCACCCATACATCTAGTGCCATGCATCAATCCTCCACAAACTCCTCCCAAGACTGGTGGGACAGTTTCTTACAGCCCCTGAACTTCTTTCTTTATTCCTCAGGGGAAAAAACATACTTCATAATTAATGCATCCTTCATGGAGGAATACCCCTTCCCATTACTCCCTTCCAGAGCCATTAGGGCATCCCTCCCCCCTCAGGGATCTTGCACTCTCCCAGAGCCCTCTCATATTCCTCCAACCACTGACATATGTCACCCCCCTCTTGGAACCTAGGTACCAGATCTGTGGGTGTGTGAGGATCATCTTTGCTACTGCACTCTACATTGCTGCCACTACTGGACTCCACCTGCAATGCTGATGAGTCCAGACCCTCCAGCCTGCACACAACAGTGAGTCTCTCTCTGGCAAAGGCCCTCTCTGCCTCTGCCATCTTCTCCTGCACTAAGGTCTTTTCCACCTCAGTCCTTCTCTCCTCCACAGCAAGATGTGCCAGCTGCAACTTCAGGTCCCTCTCTTCCCGCCTATCTCTAAGCTCATCAGGCGACAAGGAATGAGAGGTTACACTGCTCCTTAGTCTGGACCCAGCAAGGATCTCCCTACCACTGGGGCCTTCCCTGTCAACTGGCATCCCCGCCCGGTCATTTTCACCCTCCTGGTCAGTATCTTTACCGCTCACTAGGGATGAGGTCTGGTAGCCCCCCCATTGGGAATCCTCACAACACTCAGGATCCTTCCCCAGGGCATATATCACAAACCATTAAAAGAAATTGAGAGACTTCCTGAAGTTTCAACTTTCTGGCAGTCCACTCTCACTACAGAACCCCTTTAACTCGTCCTGCATGTAAAATGGCAGGTCCTCTAGGTTAAAGGTTGGCTCCATTTTGAAAAGGTACAGTAAATACAAGTGTGACAACCCAAATACCAAAGCGTAAGAACTGAAAACACAAAAAATTACCAATTAGAGAAAATAAGGAGAAACAAAGCATATGATGATCTAAAATACAGTTTGTGTAACAATGAGTCACAATGGTATTGTGCAAGCGCAAGTACTATCCTCACCGCTGACAACCAATGTTAGAAATGGGGTTTCTGGATGGCTAGGGTATGCACCTAAGCCAGGCAGAACCCACACACTCTAGTCAGGGCGAGGGAGTTACACACCCAAGATAACTCTTGCTCACCCCTTTGGTAGCTTGGCACGAGCAGTCAGGCCTATCCCAGAGGCAATGTGTAAAGTGACTGAACAACACACACAACACACGTGATGCACTATCCCCACCACAAAGGAACCACAGCACCAAGTTATATAAAAATAAACTGCATTGTACAAAACATCATTAGACCAAACACAACATGTCAGTAATACACTGCTACCCAAGCAGTTGTCAGAACGTTACACACTAGTATTACTATGCAGAAATCAGCAGTAGTCACATTGAACAAAAGGTTACTCATTATTCTGCCACATAAGCAGTAGTCAGGATAAACATTACTACAGTAATGCATGTCATAAGATCCTCATAAATGCCCATACCAGGAAATTAAGGAAACACATGACAAAATATAGCACTTCATAAAAATAAATAGGTTAGCATAACATTTCCAGCATGCTGATAAAAGGAACATTTGAAAAGTATATGGCAAGTCTCAGGGAACATATCACTAAAAAGGCCCCAAATTATAATTTTACTACCCAAAGTACCTTTCTTTATATGTTGAAGCACCTCTCATGTCACAAAGAAGAAAAGGGGGACCCCAGCGCTCCTTCGTGCCAAATTGGGGGCAGTTTTATGGTTGGGGGAGGGTGGCGGGAAACACCCCCCCTCTGATTTTCTACAGGGGCCCCTCATGGTGCCCCCACCCCAAACCGGGCACCTACAATCTCTGTTGGCTCCCCTGGGGCCATGACCAGCCCTTGGGGGGGTGCAAAGCAATAACCAAAAAGGGGCCAAGCAGTGCGGGGGCCTCCGATGAGGTCCTCCCACCTGCGACCTCCTAACACACCAAAGGGCCCGGTGGGGCGGGGAGCCTCTTATGAGGCTTCCTTCCCCTCCCATCCTTTGAAACAGAAAAGAGGCCCGATGGGGTGGGGAGCCTTGGATGAGGCTCCTCCGTGCCCTTCTCCACAGCAACTTACTTGGGGCCTCGGTGGAGCGGGGAGGCCTCTGATGAGGCCTCCTCCCTGCCAGTCTTGCCCCCACCAGCTGGCACACCCACACCCGACTTGGTGCGCGAGTCCAATGTAGCCCGCCCGGGCTGCAGCAGTGATCTAGCAATAGTTGGGGCCAGTTGGTGCCTGGGGGCACTCCTCGGAGCGTGCTTCACCACGAGGGCACTGCTAGGAGCGCGCTCACTCCAGTCTTCACTCAGTGGTGCCACGGGGACACAAGACACATCGCTCTTTCGACGCGCTCATGTTTTGCAAATGCCCAGGTCGCAGCGGTGATTCCTGCACTTTGACAAGTGCCTCAAAGCATGGGCCAGATAAAAAGAAAGCACTCCCTAGGCATTTTAACAAATAAAGGGAGTCGCTCTCCAGGCACCAAGACAGCAGGCAGAGTGCTTGTCCAGATGCTATTTTTTAAAAAAAATCACTTCACCAGGCACTATGCAGGCAGTTGCAGGGGTCAGGGGCCATAGCAGCCAGACCCTGGGGACACAAAGGTGGAGCACAAGGCGGCAGGGCCCAGCAGCAGGTCAGCACAAAGGGTTGCAGTCAGTGGCAGTTGCTCCTAGTGACCTAGCAGGCCACAGGTCAGCAAAGCAGCAGCTGTCCAAGGTGGTTCCTGGTGAGTCCCTCTAGCAGCATTCTGTGTCTTGTTAAAAGTGTCAAGTGTGTCTCTCTTTGTGGGGAAAAATCCCCTGTACTTATATTCGGTTTTGCAAAGGTTTAACAAAGAGGGGGAGAGGAGGTTCCGGCCAGTTACAACTGGTTATAGGAGTGTCCTCTCTCTCCTCCAGCACAGGCTACAGACAACAGTTGGGGGTAAACAAGCCCTTTGTGTGAGGCCAGGGCACAGCCTTTACAAATGCATGTGTGCCCCCCTTCCTCTTCTCTTAGCCCAGGAAGACCATTCAAAATGCAGATGCACCTATGTGACACCTCCACCCTCCCTGTGTACAGACTGTCTGAAAAGTATGCACAAAGCCTAACTGTCACTCTGCCCATACGTGGATTGGAGTCAAGCTGCAAAACACCAGCGTCATAAGCACAGAGAAATGCTCACTTTCTAGAAGTGGCATTTCTGTAATGATAATAAAAAATCCAGCTACACCAGTAAGCAGCATTTCTCAATACCATTACAACCATACCAACCATGCGTATGCTACCCCTCATAACTCAGACAATACCCCCTAGTCACAAGGCAGGGCATTTCCATTGCAATCCTATGAGAAGGCAGCACTCACAGCAGTGAGAAACCAAATAGGCTGTTTGTCACTACCAGGACACGCCACGCAACCAGGCACATGCCTGCCTTCTACATACATAGCACCCTGCCCATGGGGCTAGCTAGGGCCTACCTTAGGGGTGACTTACATGTAGTAAAGGGGAAGTTCTGGGCCTGGCAGTTAATGAAATGCCAGGTCCCTGTGGCAGTAAACTGTGCATGCAGGCCCTGCTCTAGCAGGCCTGAGACAGGTTTGAAAGGCTGCTTCTGTGGGTGGTGCAGGCAGTGCTGCAGGCCCACTAGTAGGATTTAATTTAAAGGCCCTGTGTATAAGGATACCACTGTACAAGGTACTTACAGGTAAATTAAATGTGCCAATTAGGTGTAAGCAATTATACCAACTTTAGAAGGGAAAGCATCTGCAGTTTACCACTGATCAGCAGTGATAAAGTGCTCAGAGTCCTAGAACCAACAGCAAGAGGACAGAAAAAAAAGGAGGAAGGAGGCAAAAAGTCTGGGGATGAACCAGCAAAAAGTGCCAGGTCCAACACATTCCTTAAAAACAAATGTATAATGGTATTGTCTGCAATTCTTAAATGATCCCCTAAACAGGCAGGGGTCACATTCAAAGCGGGTCTAGTAAGCAAGCAAAATTATGGCACTGTTAAAATTATGGAAGTAGTGTAGAAATTACCTTTTCTCTAGAGGGAAAGTGGACACACTTTGAAATGAAGTAAAGGGGTTTCCATAATTATATCCACCCTGCTTCTTAAGCAACATAGTTTAATTCAGCTTTCCTGATACTGCCACAGCCCTAACATATTTACATCCCCACCTAGTGATTTTGCACTTCAGCTTCAATGATGGAGTTAACACTATATAATTGTCCTCACTCTGCTGGTTTAGATAAAGCACAGGCACATCAACAGATACTGCTCATGCTCATCACCCCATCAGTTATTCTGCTATGTCTGAACCTCTGGCTGCTCTTTGCCACACTGGTCCACAAATACATGCCTTTCAATGAGAAGATACTGTGCAAAGGTACAGGCACTCTTTCTTTCCAAACTCATTAAAGGCATATTTGTAAGCCACTAGCGCCACCTTGCACCACATTAGTGTCATTTTTTTATGCTAATGTGGCCCAACAAGGCCAAAATCCTCATGCCATATTTACAAAGTGGCACAATACATGCATTGCGCCACTTTGTAACCCTTTGGGCTACATTATGCCTGTGCCAGGCTTAATGTATGCAAAGGGGGCGTTCCCCCATAAGTGGGACTGAAAAAATGACTCAAGGAAATCTAATACTGCTCAGAGCAGTCGTTATAAGGGGGCTTCCATTATTTATAATGGCCCCCTATGTACTCTTCAGGAGCGCCAATATTTTGCCGCTACTCCTGCAGAGTACATCAATAGTGTCAATTAAAATGATGCTGGTGCCTCCCAACCTGCGCCATGGTGCACCGTATCTTAGATACAACGCACACATGGTGGTGATGGGGAGGGTGCGAAGGGGCTCAAGGAAAGTGGTGCAGCACCACTTTCCTTAAATATGCCCCTTAGTTCACAATTGCGAAGTCTCCCAATTCCAAGAAACCAAGGGGCAGATTTACAAGAATGTGGTGCATCTGTCCCAATTCGCCACTTTTCTTGTGTCCTCCTTGCCCCACCTCACAACACCATGTTTGCGCTGTATTTACAATACGGTGCACCATGGCAGTCATTTTCACAACAGCGTCAAAATATTTGCTGCTGTTGTGTTGCTTTGCTGCACTAGTGTCAAACACAAGCAAACAAGCACTGGGCCTCAAGTTTCCCAAAGGGGCCCCCAAAATCCTTGTGGCAAATAAGTGTAACGTCAGTGTTGCTCTCTGGACTGCCCCACATGCAACAACCAGCATCAGAGTCCTGTCTTGTGTAGCCCTGCCACGGGCAAAACTGATTTCAAGCTGCACGTCAGCCCATAATTATACCATAGCTGGTGGTGTTGCCTCCTCTATGAGGCCGCAGGCTGCTCGTCGCGTTCAATGTTCCCCACACAGTTGAGGCAGATCTATGCAACCAGTGGTCCATTGAGTAGGCAATCGGGGAGATGGACAGCAGGGAGCAATGTATGTATGTTTAGGGTCCTGCCTCACTCTTTAGAACATAAATATCCCTAGTAGCAGCCCTACCACTGGGTATCCAAGGGCAGCCGAGACCAGAGATCACCAACCCCGAGCGGCAAGTCTGATCCCAACGAAGGCCACCACAATGCGGTGGGGTTCACCCCGTCATCACTGCTGTTCCAAGGCTGTCAGGGCCACTGCCAGGCCACAGGCAGCCCCAGCGAGCCCCAGGCGCCGCTGTCAGGTCTGCTGCGCCAGATAGTGGTTTGTGCAGCTCTTTAATCAGCATGGGCCCATGGGAGTCTTGAACAAGTTTGTCGGGTTCTGCACCGATGCGGCCGGTGCCGTCTGCTCGAACGCCATAGGCGGGAACAACAGCAGTACGGCAGAGTCTTCCAGGCATAGGACGATGCTGGTCAAAAGCTCCAGTGCCTCTGGCGAAGCTCTCGCATGGGGTCTCAGCTTCTCCTGTGTCAGTTCGGCCTACTTTTAGGCCAAAAGCAAGGCTGAGCCAATCAACAGGCTGCACGCCCAGCAACCACGCCGGGCTCCACGGGCAGACACACCCCAGGCCCCCGAAGCGCACCAGCCAAAAAGTGGTGCAGCGTTTTGCACCCCACACTGTCAGTCTCTGCCCCTTCCGGGCACGGCAATGGGCCACCCCAGACTGCTGTCTCCAGCGGTGTTTCAAAACACCTTGCCGAGGGTCCCGGCCCAGAGACAGCAGAGGTCTGCAGGAGGAGGCCCGCACAGCTCAAAATGCGGGATAAATGGCTGGAACAAAACAGGGTATTAATCGGGCTGGCACGGAGCTCCTTAATAAGCATCAGTTACGTTCGCAATCATTGGTGTCGTTGATATTGTAGACTATGTCCACTCTTGGATTGTAAATATTATGGAGTGAACATACAGAAGGCACTACTGGTGTTCCCATTCATTACATAAAGGAATGAGAAGTGAAAGTTATATAACACATATACACTGAACACAGCCCGGTTCCTGTTCCTTGGAAAATAGATATTTCTCCTTATTTTCCATAATATTGAGTCAATTAAAACACATTTCCATTAACGTAAGTACACATGGCATGTCACATGGAGGACTCCTTTTGGCAGCAGTATTCTCAAGCACCCAGAGCAGCTCCCTACCTTCATTTGCACCTCTTGCTAAACACTGTTGCTTCGCAGCTACATTTGTGCTGAACAAATAAAACACAGGTACACATTTATTCATAGAAAGGTTTCAAGATCTGCTAAAGACTGCTTCTTCCCAAAATGAGAGGCAAAAGAAAATGCACGTCTTTCCATGTGTGCTTCCATAGTAATTGTTCAGACAGATGATTAGAAGGGATGGGTACGTGGGTTCAAAATAAAAACGACATGAGAAAAAACATTGAACATGATTCTGTGTGCCACTGAACTTTTAAAAATCGGTCACATATGGTCCTTCTGCCCCATGTCAGATCATAAGATCCATGCAAATTCCTGTTGTTTCAAGACACAGTTTCCTCCAGATAGTAAATCCAAACATTTGTTCATAACTGTGCACACATTGGAATATTCTGCAGTTTTACCAGTCCATAGTCAGATAGCACACGTCATTTCCCTTTGGTTAGGGGACATTTTAGAACGATTGTAAAAAAAGACCTCATCGCACATGCACACACATGTGTGAAAGAGAGAGAGAGTCTCAGAATTAGCAGCAATATGTCTCCACTGAAAAAGAGCAGGACAAAACTAGTTCCATAGAACAAGTGAAAACCTTCAGCACATTTTTTTCATGTTGAAGTCACATCTGTGAGCCGTCAGAGACTCCAACAAGCTTTTTACAAACCCTTAAAAAACTATTTTTTTCAATGAAAAGGTATGGTGTGTCACAGCTATTATTAACAAAGCAAATTAACACAGAAAAAAACATACTTGTAGACAAAAAGCCGATTGTTGAGATGGAGGAAAGCGGGCTTGCATGAAAAAGGAGAATTGATTTTGCTCATCGTTCGCTGTGTATGGGAAATGCCAGCACTGAATAGGTACAAATGGCTGCGTTCTTTGACAGTTAATGTATCCCAGAGGGCAGCTGCAACCAGATTCCAATTTACAGCTGAGAAATTGCCACAGCGAGATAAGGACTAGGGACAAAGGACCTTCAGTGGCAAAGATAGTGTCTGGGTTTATGAAAACCAAAGAAGCTGCTTAACTATGAACATGTCACTAGAACATTAATTACAGAATCATGGGCTAGATGTATTATGAAGCAAAGATGTGCACTGACGTTTTGTAACCAGTAACATTTCACTAAAAGGCCAATTTGCAAAATAAGGAATGAGGGCCATATGTGCCAACACATTTTCCCATAGACACAGAATGGGTAAAACCCTTTGATACATCTGGCCCTGAGTCACTGACTTGGCCAGTGAACAATAATTAGGCAGGTCGCAATTTGCGAAACACTATGATTGGCTACAGTCACAGATCTGGTGGCCTCAAAAATGTTTTGCAAGCAGCCCAATTTCCTTTAAGGAAATTGGAATTCCTTTTTTTTAAAAGTGATCATTTTTGAAAAACTTCAATGAAAGTTTGTGAAAGTCGCCATAGGCAAAGGGGTCCAAAGGGAACTCCTTACCCTTTGAAAATTGGTACACAATTGCAATACAGAAGTGCCACCCACAACGAACCCCTTCCAAATTGCAATTTGGTATTTATTCCGAAATTCATATTTAGGAGTTGGTAAAGCTTTACCTACTCATATAATGTACTTAGTAAATAGCAAATAGCTTTTTAGTGGTGACAAACCTGATTTTGAGAATCAGAGGATTTGTGACCACTAAAAAGTTCGGTACATCTAGCCCCATAGTCGCTCTAACTGCGGTGGTATCTCAACTGCTAAACCGGTAGACTGCAGTCAGTATGTATGGGGAGAACGGGATGCATGTGTTCTAAAGCCTCTGAAATTGCCTTTAACCCACACAAACTGTCCCCATACTGGACCTTAACTTCTCCATAATCCTCTCTGGGAGGGCAGCACGATGTTCCAACTACAAAATACTCAGTGGGATAATGCCCGTTCTGCAGCGATCCGTTTGTAACCTCTAAATTACAAACTCCATTCCTGTGTGATGGACTCAGCCTTTCATTATCCTTGAGTCAATACACTGAATACCGTGTCTGGGCATTATTAGACTCCCTGCAAACTTAAAAAAGTTCCTAGATGTCCCAGAATGTTGTTTGCATGCTACATAAACACAACAGACATTTCAGGTTGACGACAATGGAAATTACAACAGCAGGGATGGAACTAGCAATTGTGAATGAATTACATGAGGACTGAGAGGGGTGCTGAGAGGAATGGGTAGTTGTGTTGAGCATGGGAAACGTTGGAGACTAGGTTGTATTAAGACAAAGTAGCAGCACATGATCAACATGAGACCTTTTTTACTTGACTGCTGCTATATTCTGTATCTCCTTACCCAATTCCTTCCTAGCAGTTGCTATCTGATGCAGAATTCCCTATGTCCACTTACTTCCATGACCCCCAGACAATTGGCCAGAGCTTGTTCTCATTTCAAACAATAACTGAGTTTAATGGCTGCAATGAAGAACTGCTGGGCTGAACATGGACCGCATCAGCTCTCAATGAGTGAATACGCCACCAGTGAAAAACTGCTAAATATTTAAAGTTGGATCCACTTTCATGTAAATGTTCAGCATTATTTTATTCTTTACTCCCTCCTAGTTCTGTTAGAGGTCAAATGCTTTGCCCCGGAAGAGCAAAGTGGTCAACTAGGAGACAGCCAGGATTCAAAAGCACCAGTGCTCTCAGTCTGAAATGTAATAAGTTGGCACTCAGTTAAACAGTGCTGAAGCGAAGCAGGTTATGCACATGTAGCAGAGAGATTTATATTGTTTGTTATTTACATGTTAATCTTCCCGCAATTTCATCTCAACATTTCATTCACATGCGGCAGATGAAATAAGCAATATTAAATTGGGTAATAAAAGATTGTGGAGTGTGTGATTGCGACAGCAATATCATCACAAGTGTTATGAACCTATTCACAGTAATTGAAGATCAGCTGTTGTTAGATGTATGCATTTTACAAAGCTGTTTCTACAGGTCTGCCCAAGCTCTGGAATTCCTGACTAAAACACATAATCCCTCAAAATCATGTCATGTCTCAGAAAAGATGAGAAACATAATTCCCAGAATGAGAAGATCTGCACACCTCCTCTACATTCCAAGTATTTTTGTATTATTAGAGTGCTTTGGAAACATCAAGAGGGAGAAGTAAGATGACAGACAGAGAGATGGGGCAGCAAGATGACAGATGGTGGAAGGAGAGTGGGACCAGGGTGGGAGAGGGCAGAAAGATGATGGATGGTGGTGCGGGAGAGGGCCTGCAAACATGTGCACTCTTCTGGAGTGATAGAAGTAAAGCAAAGAAAAGTACCACTGAAAATACAAGCCCAGTGGAAGGACTATGGGCGCTAAAATGAAGCTGTAGATGGTCCATGCTCCACTGAAAGGACCGACACACATAGAAAAATCTAATCTGGGACAGGTTGACCAATCAGAAGCAAGGAAATGGGAGTGACGATGAAGCAAACCAATGGTAGGTAATGGGCGCGATCTAAGCCCTTTTTATGTTTTATTATGTCAACAGAAGATCTTGCAGGCAACAACGAATATGCAGCCTCAGTCATGAGCTACAAATGTATTTAGATCTGCAGCACCATTCACTGGCTGACAAGCCTAGACTATTGTGCAACCATCCATAGAATTAGTGTATAGGTTGTATGTGGCAGTTTTCACCAATGAGAACTTCTTGTGCTGAGTTAACAACAAAAATGAGTTGCAAATGTTTTTTCGTGAAGTTCTATGGAGAACTGTACAGCTTCACAAAGTTATGAATTCTTATATTTTCCCAAAATGGTCTGAACATCATGCTTGTTGAAAACATTTATGTTGCAAAAAGATAAAATTGAATAGAAAAAATTATTTATTTCTAAATGAGCATTGAAAAAATGTAAAATTGCAGAGAAAACATTGCTTATCATTTTCAATCTTGGAAGTGTGTGACTTGTGTGAAGATTCTATCGCACTGTGAGAATAATTATATCTAACCAGAAAACTGAACATGGGTGTTAGACTTTTCATCCTTGGTGTGGTGTCCCTTAACATTTTGCCTCTGTTCCCCAGGTTGTTGATGTGTGCTGGACTCTGATGTTGCTGTTTTTGTTACTCTGGGTACTTTACCTCTGTAACCAGTGCAAGTGTGTATGTAATTGGCTTATTCATGATTGGCATATTTGATCTACTAGTAAGTCCCTAGTACAGTGCACTAGAGGTGCTGAGGACCTGTAAATCAAGTGCTACTAGTGGACCTGCAGCACTGGTTGTACCACCCACATAAGTAGCTCTGTAATCATGTCTCAGACCTGCCATTGCAGTGTCTGTGTGTGCAGTTTTAACTGTAAATTCGACTTGGCAAGTGTACACACTTGCCAGGTCTAAACCTTTCCTTTTCGTACATGTAAGGCACCCCTAAGGTAGACCCCAGGTAGCCCCAAGGGCAGGGTGCAGTGTATGGTTAAGGTACGACATATAGTAATGTGTTTTATATGTCCTGACAGTGAAATATTGCTAAATTGGTTTTTCACTGTTGCAAGGCCTGTCCCTCTCATAGGTTCACATGGGGGATACCTTTAAATCTGACTATAGTGTAGATTGCCTTTGAGAGCGGATGACCATGTGGAGTTTGGTGTCTCTGAGCTCACAATTTAAAAATACATCTTTTAGTAAAGTTGATTTTGAGGTTGTGTGTTTGAAAATGCCACTTTTAGAAAGTGAGCCTTTTCTTGCTTATACCATTTCTGTGACTCTGCCTGTTTGTGGATTCCGTGTCTGGGTCAGTTTGACAGTTGGGCTGGTTGCACCTCACAGTCAACAGTGACACAAAGGGAGCAGGGGTGCAGTCTGCATTTCCTGATGAGCCATCTGTGCTACGAGGGAGGGGAAGAGTGATCACTTACACCTAAAAGGGCTGTGCCTGCCCTCACACAATGCAGTCTCCAACCCCCTGGCGAGTGTCCGGGGCGTGGCCTGGGCAAGGCAGGATTTCTCAATCAAGAGAGACTTTGCTTTGAAGTAGGCCTACTTCAAAGGAGAAAATGGGTATAAGAAGGGCACCCAAAACCACAGATTTTAGAACACTTCTGGAACCAAGAGGAACCTCTGGCATAAAAGCTGTTTGCATAGTGTCTGATTGTTTTCTCTGTAAAGCAACCCTTTGCAATGTTAATAAGTTTGTTTTTAATTTTAACGAAATGGCTTCTTCATTAATTGGTGACTTTGGCCCTCAATGTGACATTGTCGGTAAATCCCACTTACCGCCATGCTGATGACCGACAACTTACCGCAGCGGCGGAAATCCGTTCACCATATTATGACACACACACACACACACCAATCCAACAGAATACACCCACACACACAAATCCACCAGACCAAAGGTCAGTGATAAAGTGGCAGAATCAAAAGCCACACCGTTACGCCAACAGAACAACGGCCACCACATTATGACCAACGAATCACCACAGGGGACATTCAACGGCGGTAAACCATTGGCGGTACATACCGCCACGCTCAGAATGGACACCCATAAACAAAGCAACACTACATTGGCCAATTCAAACAACACACACAACACCCATACACACACACCACACACCACACCAACATACCCACACCACTATAAAACACACACCCACATCACCCACAACCCTTTACGACTACAAACCATTGCCACCAGAGAGACACCAAGACCATTGACACAACTAGAGTCACACACTACTCACACCTATACACCACTCACGCACTCCACATCACACATCCCAACACATTACTCAACACACCCTCACCAACACACCTCACAGAACAACTAAGGCACCACAAAGACTCCCCCGTTTCACAGAGGATGAGTTAAGGGTCATGGTGGAGGAAATCGTCAGGGTAGGGCCACAGCTATTTGAAGCACAGGTGCAGCAGATATCAATAGCCAGGAAGATGGAGCTATGGCAGAGAATCGTGGACAGGGTCAATGCAGCGGGACAGCACCCAAGAACTAGGGATGACATCAGGAAGAGGTGGAATGGCCTACGGGGAAAGGTACGTTCCATAGCAGCAAGACACCAGCTCACTATCCAGAGGACTGGTGGTAGATCCCCACCTCCTCCCCCACAACTCACAGCATGGGAGGAGAAAGTCTAGGCAATACTGCATCCTGAGGGCCTGGCCAGAGTCGGAGGAGGACTGGACTCTGGTAAGTCAACTCTCTACTATTATCACCCGCCTACCTGTATGCCATCACATACCCACACCCTCACTCCAAACACTCCACTACATCCCACACACCACACCATCATATCTCACTCATCCCAATGCCAAGCCCTGCATGCTGTATCAATGCATGGACACCCCTCACAGCCCTGCATGGATACTCATCACTAAAGCATGTACACCATAGAGAACTAACAATCCCACCATACACTCACATAAACAAGTGAAAGCTTTCAGGGCAAATCCAGCCATAGAGAGGAAGCCACAGATGTACAATATGTCAGCCACATAAACCATAACATATCATTCACATCCCCACAGGTACCCCAGCCAATGTCAACGGAGAGGAGGTGCCAGCACTATCCAGTCCACCAACTGAAGAAGCCCACAATGATGACAGCAACTCTGGTCTTCAAGATCTGGATGACCTATCTGTCTCATCAGGTACCACAGGACAGCCGGTTACTGAGGCCCAGTCACACACCACGACAGAGCCTCCCCATCAGGAAACACCACCACAGCACCCAGTCAGCGTACCCACACCTCAGTCCCCAGGACATGTCAATCAGCAGTGTGTCCACCTCTACAGGGACCCCAGGCCACACCTTGCACACAGGACAATCAGGGACCTGGGGTCAGTGGCAGTGGGCACATGGTTCAGGGGACAGAGGCACAGGCCACCAGGGACACTGGGAGGACTGCTGTGCACCGGGGGAGGACAGGCCCAGAGAACAGACTCTCCAGGAGACACTCACCGAGATCCTGGGAGCCTACCAACATTCCCAGGACACAATGGGCCAGATCCTGGACAACTTGCAGGAGAACAGGCGGCTGCAGGAGGGACAGTACCAGGGGATCAGGGAGGACTTGCAGGCCATCAACAACACCCTGATCTCCATAGCAGGGGTGCTGGCAGACCTGGCCAACATTATGAGGGAGGCAGTCTCACACCAGTGGGCCCCTGCCACTAGCCAGGCATCTGAACAGCCTTCCACCTCCGCTGCCGGTAGTGGCCAGGAGGCCCCACCACAGGACTCACAGGCCACCAGCACCCCTCCCCTTGCAGAAAGTGAACCACCCCGCAATCTTTCCCTGCGATCCAGACAGAAGCCAGAAATACTTGCCAAGACCCCGCCAGGAAATGAGACACTCCTGATTGTCACTCTTGTGTCCCACTCAGTCACCCTGTCCACCTTGAACTGCCATTGCTCCCCTTCCTATGTCCCCATGGACACTGCACCTGTGCTACAAACAGACTGGAACAATACTCTAGCCTTTCCTCCATCATCACCCCATCCCGTTGCACTTTCCCCCTATATGTTAGCACTTCAATAAACACCCTTTGAAGAAAATGCATTTCGAGTATGTTATGTATATCAAACATGTATTCATTGAAACAGGTACAAACATTGCAAATTAACTGAACATAGAATGAGCATAGATTAATGACCTGTAGCTGGCTGTAGTGATCACACCAGGAGTAAATGTCAGGTCACCAACATCTGCAAAATGAATTGCCAGAGGGAACAGTAAGTGGGAATAGAAGTGGGAAGTATCAGCATGCCATTGCCGCACAGATTCCAACCAAAGTCATTGAAATGTAAAGTTACACTGTCCTACCTGTGTGTCATTGGAAGTATTGCTGGATCACAGCTGTTCTGTTGTCCTCATCTCCATCCTCTGCCTCCTCATCCTCACTGTCCACAGGGTCTACTGCTGGCACACAGGCATCTCCAGTCTCCTTCTCCTGCAGAAAAGAGACATGGCATCTGAGGGCCAGGTTAAGTAACATGCAGCCTGCCACTACTATCTGGCAGACCTTCTTGGGTGAGTAGCACAAGGATCCACCTGTTAGATGGAGGCACAGGAACCTGGCCTTCAGGAGACCAAAGGTCCTTTCAATGATCCTTCTGGTTCACCCATGTGCCTCATTATAATGTTCTTCTGTCCTTTTCCTGACATTCCTCACAGGGGTCAGCAGCCATGATAGGTTTGGGTAACCAGAGTCACCTGTAAATATTGAGGTACAACATTTAGCCACACACTATCCGATATGGCCCACACCATACCCATACACCAACATATACTCGGTGGGAACCAGGGCTCACCTATTAGCCACACCCTGTGCCTCTGTAGTTGGGCCATCACATTTGGGATGCTGCTATTCCTCAGGACAAAGGCATCAGGCACTGACCCACGATACTTAGAATTGACATTGGGGATACGTCCCATTGCATAAAACTCGGCCTTCACTGTGGCCAAATCCTCAACCTGGGGGAAAACAATGTAGCTGCATATGTGTTTTATGAGGGCAGACAACACTCTTGTCAGCACATTTGAGAACATTGGCTGTGACATTCCTACTGCCAAGCCCACTATCACTTGGAAAGAACTAGTTGCCAGGAAATGGAGTACTGATAGCACTTGCAAAAGAGGGGGGATCCCAGTGCGGTGACAGATAGCAGATATAAGATCAGGCTCTAATTGGGCACACAGCTCTGTGATTGTGGCCCTGTCAAGTCTATAGGTGAGGATAATGTGCTTGTCCTCCAGTGTAGCCAATTCCACCAGTGGTCTGCACACAGGAGTATGTCTCCATCTCCTATTCATCCGCAGTGGTAGGAATCTAAAGTACAAAAGAGTGAGGAGCCGGTCACAACCTGAACAATAGAGCTACAACAGTAGTTTGCATTCTGTAAACATGTAATGGGTCAGTGTGATTTGTCCAGTATGTGCTAATATCTCTTGTGATGCAGCATTATTCCAGAGGCCTTCCCCCCACGAAATGGCGTTCGCCTGTCCTGTGTGGAGAGACAGGTGGAATTGAGGTGATTCTGCTGACGTTGTGCGCCGTCGAGGGAGGCGGTCGGGAACCGCTGTGCAACTCCTCATTGGTTAACATTGGGCCCCATGGGGTACAGTTGCCAATGGTGATCTACGCCGGCGGTGACGGTATGCACCGCCGTGGATGTGACCACCATTTTCTATCACATTACTCACTTGCTACCTTCTCTTCCATAGGAAAAGAACTTCACTGCATGTGCTGATGTGACCTGTGTCTGGAACCTGCCAATGTCCGTGTGACCTAGGAAAGGGCCCCAGCCTTCACTTTGGAGGAGTTGGAGAGACTGGTGGATGGGGTGCGACCCCAGTACGGACTGCTGTATGGGCCTCCATGCCAACAGGTGAGTACACTGTGGGCACGATGCATGTGGGAAGGGTGCATGGAGTAGTGTGTGTCAAGGCCTCGTGTAAGGGGGGTGGGTGGATGTCCACTTGGCAGCATACAGGTTGTGTGCTGGACTATGTGTGTGCCAATGGTGATGGAAACAGGTATAGTGGGCCGTATGTGTAACAGGCTGGACTCGTTTTCTAATGGTATTTCCCTGTGTGTATTGCCTCTGCAGGTCAGTGCCCATCAAAAGAAGGGTGTATGGCATGCATCGCTAAGGCGGTGCGGAACCTGGAGGTCTATGGCAGGCAGAGCACCCACTGCTGAAAACGGGGGGAGGATCTGAGACGCTCGGCACGGAAGTTGGTGGAGGCCTAGCTGGGGATGGCCTCCCAATGAGGAAGGGGTGCACATCGAACCCTGACCCCCCTGATGGCCTGTATACTGGTGGTGGCCAATCCAGAGCTCAATGGGCGCTTGTGGGCATCACAGCAGCCACAAGGGGGTGAGTACAGTGCCCATCATTACAACTTACGCATGGTAGGGTGGTATCCGGGCGGTGGATGTGTGTCAGTGGGTGCCCCAGGCCAGGCCTGACTTTGCAGCGTAGGTCTCCTGGTGGCTAGGGTTCTGAAAGGATAATCCTGCTACCTAGCTCATACGCATCCACTATTGGTCAGGGCTGCGTGGGTCCCAGGTGTGCTGCATTTGCCAGTGTGTGCCCCTCCCCATGCCTTGGTGGCTAGCAATATCACTGGTAGTGCAATGCGTGTGAGGGTGCTGTGTACGTCAACGGTTGTGTTTATGCAGCCATTGACCCAGTATATCCTTTGCCTCTCTCCCCCCTTTCTTGTTTTGTCATCCTGTCCTTATGTGCATTAGCATCATCTGGCGAAAAAGCAGAGGAACCGGCGACAGAGGGAGCTGCATTCCACAGGACCCAGGAGGCAGAGTCCACCGATGCTGAGGGCACCAGTTGAATGGAGGGAGAGGGGAGCATCACAGCAGAGACTGGAGGGGACACTTCAGACACAGATACTTCCTCCGATGGAAGCTCCCTTGTGGTGGCAGACATTTCTGTGACCACCCCTGCTATAGGTACAGCCACCACCCCTGTACCAGCACTGCCCTCCCAGCAGCCCCTCATCGAGTTGCCCGTGCCCCATCACCGAGGAGGGTGGGCATCTCCTTCACCCAGGCACCTCAAGCCCTGCCCCAGTAAGCCCTGCTGCCCTGAGAGAGGAGGCTATTGACCTCCTCAGATCCATCTCTGTAGGCCAGTCACCCTTGTGAATGCCATCCAGGGGCTGGCAGCCCAGATGCAACAATCTAATGCATTCCTGGAGGGCATTCACACTGGATTGGAGGCCCAACAGAGATCGATTCAGGCTCTGGCCTCCTATCTGATGTAGCCATTGTCCCTGTTTCTACTGCCCCCCTCCAATTTCCACTGCCCAGTCCCATTCCCCTCAACCCCAACCCATCCCAGGCACACATACAGATGAGCATGCACACAAGACAACACACAAGAGTGTCACAGGCAAACACAAGCACCACACTTCATCCCACAGGCACCCATCCAGTTGCAGACACAACAACATCCACTACTTCCACTGTCTCCCCTCTTCCTCATCCTCCACCTCCCACCTGGTTACTTCCACACTCACACCTGCAAGTACTACATCATCTTCCACTACCAGCATCATCACCACACCAAGCAGAACACACACCTCACTGGCAGACACCTCCACAACATCCATGCACATGTCCCCTGTGTCCTCTCCCACTGTGTCTGTCCTCCCTTCCTAAAGTACACAAATGCAAGCACTCAGACACCCAAAAGCAACCCACCTCACAACAGCATACAGCCCGTGCTCCTGAATCGAAATCGAGCAGAGACCTCCAACAACCAGTCCCTCATCCTCCACTCCCACTCCTTCTCCCTCTTCCAGCCCCAATTGTCCCTAAAAATCTGTTCTTATCCACAATTGACCTCTTTCCTACTCCTACCCCCGTCCTGCACGTATGGTCAGGGTATCACGAACCCAGCCAGGCACCTCAGCCACACAGTCCACGGGCCCAGTTCCATCCGCAACCACTTGCGGTGGAAAGGAATCCAGGCCACATTTACTGAAGGGGAAGGAGCCTACACTAGCCAGCCTAAAGGGGAAGGAGCCTGCACCAGCAGGCAAGAAGGAAAAGGAGCCTGCACCAGTCACCCCAAAGGCCAAGGAGCCTGCACTAGCAGGGAGAAAGGCCAAGGAGCCTGCACCAGCAGGCAGGAAGTCCAAGGAGCCTGCACCAGCAGGCAAGAAGGGCAAGGAGCCTGCACCAGCAGGCAAGAAGGGCAAGGAGCCTGGCCCAGCAGCTGTGAGGGAGCCCCCACCACCAAGCATGGTTCTGCATCCATCTGAGGGTGAGGGGATGTGCAGGAGCCTCCCACCACCAGCAGCACCACCAAATTGCATCCATCCGTGGTGTGCGGCATGTCCACTCCAGAACCAGTGGGGTATTTACCCACTCGAGAGACTGTGGCCTTGCACTCCCCAGGACCAAGCACGGGGCATATTGCCCCCTCCAGAACCAGTGGGGTATTCACCCACTCGAGAGACTTTGGCCTTGCACTTCCCAGGGCCAGGCACAGGGCATGTTGCCCCCTTCAGAACCAGTGGGCAAGACACCCACTCGAGAAACTGTGGCCTTACACTCCCCAGGACCAAGCACAGGGTATGTTGCCCCCTCCAGAACCAGTAGTCTTGTTTCAGCTCCTGGCTGAGGTGCCCTCTCCATCTCCCTGAGGTGCCTGCCTATTTACCAACTGATACCCCTGCAGTGGTCTCTCCGTATTGTTGCAGGTGGCAAGTGGGGCCTTGGACTTTGGCCTGTGGCCATGTGGCCCACGCAAAATGATGACTGTGGTGTGTCCCTTGTTCTGTACATTTGTACATATCTGTTACATTGCCTAAATTGTTATTTATACTGTGTTGATCTTATTACATTCAGATTTCAGATTTCAGAGATGGGCCATTCATATCACTAACACGAATTTGGGCTGGCATCTGTGAGAACGGGCTAACACATGTAGGCAAATGTAAAAACAAAAGAAAGACAAAAAAAATCTGGAAACTATGGCAACACACTAAAAAAAATTACACTGGTGTAAGTACCTAACTGAAGAAAAAGAAAATACATTTAGTTATACCTCTCCTCGAGGGAAAGTATTGTTTCGTCAGGAAGGACGGTCACCCTCTTCTTGCGTCAGTTGTCAGCATCATCTGGACAGTGCAGAAAACGAGCTGCACATAGGACAAATCAGCAGTTTATGATTAGTTAGGCATATTAGTACTGAACCCCAAAACAGACTGGAGCAGTTAAGACTAAAATGAGAAAACACATCTGGGGACCTAAAGAAACAGAGTGTGACAGCAAACTCAAGCAGGGTTCTGGACAGCTTTGAGGCAGGAGACAAGACTAACTAGGACTGACTTCAACAAAAACTAACTCAAGACTGACTCAAGACTGGCTTCAATTTCAAAGTTCCTCACTACTTAAAAGTATGCACAATCCATTCATTGGTCCTTCAGGTAGGAACACTTCGGACATCAGATTCAACATCCAATGGCTGAGGATGGCACCATTGAATCTGCTACTATTCCAAATTTTCTCAACAAAAGTGCATTGCCATCCATATGATTTTACACATTTCCTGACAAAATATTGCATTCTCTACTTATTTGTTACTTGAGATCCTTTCTCACGACGTCTTGTTAGACAGCTAGAACAAAAATGCAACACTGTTATGTCTGAAACATGTTTCTTGCCTTCAATACAACAGGACCTTTAACATGACATAACAACCTAGACAAACAATTCAGGTCAGAGTGGACTGAATAAACAAGTGATTTTCCATTACTGCTGCAAAATTAATCTTTCAGGCCAAGTCAAGCCAAAAAAGCCCTAATACACATTAAGAGATTAATAAACCTGTTGTGCACCTTACAATTCAAATCTCATATGCAAAGCAAAATATTTTAATTGCAAACAATATTTATGACTGATTTTAAATGTGCATGTCTTTTTCTGCACAAAGTAACTCGCATTAATTAAATAAATCTTTCAATATAAGTACATTTAGTTCATATTCATTTAATCTTAATAAAACGTTCTTAACATTAATTCACATTATTACTTCATTTAATAAGAATGCAAAATTCTCATGTTAAAACGTAGGAGGCATTATGACCATGGGGGTCTTGAGACCGCCAGGGTCACAGTAGCAGTCAGACCGCTGATCGCTTTGGAGGCGGTCTGACAGCCACAATATTACTGAACCGCCATTACTGCCAGCTTCCCTCCACAGGAGGGACTGATGATGCTGGTAGTGTGAATTCTCCAAGGCAGCACCGCCCTGGGGATTACAACCCTACACACTGCAGTGTTGCGGTTGGCTCTATTATGATCTGGCATCAATATTGTGAGCTGTTTCCCGCTGGGTCAGCAGGTGGAAACAATGTTTCTGCTCGTTGACCCAGTGGAAAACGTCTAATGGGGCCGGCGGGAAGGCGAAAACACTGGTGGCAACGGAGAAAACTGTCCGCCGAAGTCAAAATGACCCCCATAGTGTTTAATACAAATAGTGGCCACATGATTCACCATATTTCAAATGTGCACATTTTACAACTCATGCTATTTTCTCTGTTAGGTTTTTAAATGTAGGTTAATCCATCACCATATGCTAACTTCTATGCCACTAACATATAAAAAAAGTAATCTCTCTCAAGGGCACATACAAATACACACACAGCTTCAATTATGCCCACACATCCCAAAACACGCAGGAGACACTGCACTGTATTACAGCTTGGTGTTAAACATGTTGCTGAGTGAATTCTGCGCTATGGGTATCTAGACACAGAGCCAAGCAACAAAGCATTATTTTGAAATATGAAATATACTACATCAGGGGCCATTTTATACATTGTACCCCTGGGACACAAGGGGCATGTACACCAGCTCTGTGTTCCCCTGGGGCCAATGGTATTACGGAAGGGGCTGCAGATTCTTGTGAGTCTCCTTCTCTAATACAAATATTGCTGGAACATGTTGCATCAGTGCTATCATAAGAGGGTGTATCCTCATTTGCATGGGAGGGATTCAATTTACCTCTGCACCCACACCATATTATGGATGCAGACACAGAGGAAAATGCCTTTAAGAGGTGCCCTGACAGGGCACCACAAAAAGGTGGCACAATTTTAATGTACCTCCTAACCCTCCTGACTAGCCCTTTGGAGTAAACAAAGGGAGTCCCAAGGACCCCTCAGACATCCTCTTGCAGGCAGGTACAGTCAATCACTGTACCCGCCTGCAAGGGGATCTCTCTCCCCTCTTGAAAAAGCAGCTTGGTTACTGCCTGCACTGTGAAACACGGAGGAGCTCTTAAAATAGCTACTTTCTATTTCACATGAATGCATTGCCCTGAGAGCAGTGCTATGTTTCGGGTTGCACGGGGGCCAGCACATTCTTGCTAATAAAGCACACTGTCGCTGTTTGCTCCCGGCACAACTTTTGAAAGGTGTGCCATGGTGGAAACAGGGAAAGTGCACCATATTCATAATACGGCCCCGGATACACATTCATCAAAAATAGCTTTCACATATTTAGAAATTATTATTCTCCATACTGACGTGAAACAATCAACTCTAAAAACTGAATCTGAAAATTGAAATTACTATAAAGAATGTTGCTAGGGTTTCCTGTGCAGACTTTTCCACTGCTTACCATCAGCAACCAGCTATCCTAAAATGTGACTGTCTATGCAAAGTGGTAAAAATTCAGCCTAGGGATACTCAGGGCAAAGTAGGTCATCATCCTAAGGTGTGATTGATTACTATTAGTGCAAAAACATAAAATCTTGTAAAAAATTGTGAGTTATTCTTCACCTTAGAAGCACAAAATCTGCAATTCTGGAAAGAGGTGTTTTAGGTCGTTAGAAATATTGTATTCTGCATTTAATTGTAATGTTTTTTGAAGAAAGTTTGTAAGGCTATTGCTTAGAGTGCATGGATCTACCAGATAGGAAAACTAAAATTAACCCCAAGAAGGAAATCTTCACTCTCCAGGACTAGCCTCAACTGTACTTGCAGACTTTAAACTCTGCAATTCTGAAACAAAAATGAATATTCACCCTCACCAGAGTCAACTGGTTAAGGACGGCTGACTGCTTGGAAAACTGAGACACAAGGTTCTCCCAGCCAGAAGATCTAAGCAAGAAAATAGTTACATTATTAGGCAACCACAAAGCATGGGTGCTAACAAAAGTTGTTACAATTTTTATAGGGTTAGAAAAATAATAAAGATAAAAATGATTGTGGATAGTGATGTAAGTGGTTTACAGACTCCCTGGTATTCCATAAGGATAGTTTAATTCTTGCATGCTCTTATGATGGATTAATGTGACTGATTAGTTAATTATTTGAATATCAGCACCTTTCGAAAACACAAGTGCCAGAACCTTAAATACAAAGTGCATTCTTAGGACATCCATAAAAATTGTGCTTCTCAAATAATATCCACGTGGGACAAGTAACCCAAATTAGGCATCAAACAATCTATGTAATATTTATCGAAGTATTGCCAAACAAAGACAAAGGACTTTCAGGATTACATAAGGATCCAGAAGAAAGGTTCCATTCTGGACCTTGGTGTCTAAGGGGCTCCGACAAGTAACCTGATCTGGGCATTCATACTAAATCCCAGTGGAGATATTTTGATGGCTAAGAGATTTTGTTTGATATCTAAAAGCATTTTGATACCAATATATGTCTTACTTTGAGCTGTCCACGCTTTTAAACACTGCAATGTTGGAAAGTATGTGGTTGAGATGGAGCAAGAGAAATTGATGTGGCCTGAATCGCTGCAGCACAGGGATGAACCTTATGTGCCTTTTTGCCCCATTTCTACATCCATCTGTTGGTGCACCAAGTGGTCTCCTTGCGAATATGTAAACATTCTGCTCAAGATGATTGAAAGCAAGAACACAGCATATGTTCAATTACTAGCTTTGATATGTGAAGCCAAGTAAAAATGAGAAGGCCCTCATTACAACCCTAGTGTAAGAAAAATAAATTACTAACAGCTGCCATCTGTCAGAGACTAGCGCCACTGCCAGCTCTCTAACTTCGAAGTTCAAGCTGAACTAGGAAGATGCACACCTGTCAAGGTATGCATTATTTACTGTAGGATTTAATGATCCTAAGTAAAACACAATTCTTTCCTTGCAAACATCCTTCGAAGAAGCACTTATCAAGTTAACAATTTTATTTCACAGTGCCAGAATATTACCAATTTGAACGAGCATCCTTACAGTATGACACTAGAATATCATAATCAAAAATGTTGTTTCTAAAAATATTGTCTAGCCTGCTGCTGATGAGTGCATGGGTGACGGTCTTTCTAGTCTCTATGGAATCCATTTGAAGGTTTTTGGCAGTATGCGAAGGGTGTTGAAACAGGAGGAGGTGATGGCGTTGATTTGCTGGGTCATGCAGAGGGAAGGGTCCAGGATGATGCTGAGGTTGCATGCGTGGTTTGAGGGTGTTGGTGGGGAGCCTAGGGCGGGTGGCCACCAGGAGTTGTCCCATATTGTTTTGTTGGGGCCGAAGATGATGATTTTGGTCTTGTTGGAGTTGAGTTTGAGGTGGTTTGCTGTCATCCATTTGGCGGTGTCAAGGAGTCCAGCGTGAAGGTTGGTTTTGGCGGTGGGAGGGTTTCAGGTGAGGGTGATGATGAGCTGGGTGTCGTCTGCATAGGATAAGATGGTGATTCCGTGTGGTCGGAGGATGTTGGCGAGCGGGCCATGTAAATGTTGAAGAGGGTGGGGCTGAGGGAGGACCCTTGGGGGACTCCGCAGATGATTTTGGTGGCTGTGGAGTGGAAGGGAGGGAGGCAGAATTTCTGGGTTCTTTCGGTGAGGAAGGAGATCAGCCAATCTAGGGCCTTGTGTCGAATACCTGAGTTGTGGAGGCGTGTGAGGAGTGTTTGGTGGCAGACAGTGTCGAAGGCAGCGGAGAGGTCCAGCAGGATGAGTGCGACGGTCTCGCCCTTGTCGACTCTGGTTCTGATGTCGTCAGTACATGCGATGAGGGCGGTCTCAGTGCTATGGTTCTTGTGGAATCAAGACTGGGAGGTGTCGAGTGCGTTGCTTTCCTCTAGGTAGTGAGACAGGCGGGTGTTCACAAGTTTTTCAGGGACCTTGGCGGGGAAAGGGATAAGCGAAATTGGGTGGTAGTTGGTGAGGTCATCAGGGTCTGCTTTGGGCTTTTTTAGGAGTGCGGTGACTTCTGCGTGCTTCCAGGGGTCTGGGCAGGTGACAGCGTCAAAAGAGTTATTGATTATGTCATGAAGCTTGGGAGCGAAGGTTGTGCTGGATTTGATGAAAATGCAGTGGGGGCAGAGGTCCGAGGGGGAGCCTGAGTGGATGGAATTCATCATTTTTTTCAGTTTCTTTGTTGTTGGTAGGGGCCCAGGTGAGTAGTAGGTTGGGGAGGGGGATGGGTCTTTGCTGATCGTGTCGGTGGTGTTGGTGGCGGGTGCGTGTGGTGTGAAGCTGTTGTGTATGTCTAAGATTTTGCTGTGGAAGTGGTTGGAGAGGGAGTCGCAGAGGAGTTGTGTGTGTGTGGGGTCGATGTTGCTGGCTTTGGGTTTGGAGAGGTCTTTGATGATGGTAAAGAGTTCCTTGCTGTTGTGTGAGTTGCTTTCTATGCATTCCTTGTAGTATGCTCTTTTGGTGGTGCGTATGAGTTGGTGGTGTTGAGGGTGGAGAAGTTGGTGGTTGAGGGTTCCTGTCACCAAGCTTTCTCTGTTTTGCGGCATTCACGTTTGGACGCTTGGAGTTCAGTTGTAAACCTGAGGGCGTTTCTTGATGTAGCGGGTGGTGATGTTTCTTCTAAGAGGGGTGGGTGAGTCTGCGCAGGTTGTGATCCATTGTGTGAGGTTATGGGCTGCAAAGTTGGGGTCGTTGTTGTTGGGGGGGTTCTGAGGGAGTTGGGTGTTCAAGTGTTCTGTGGGGATCTTGTCCCACATTCAGTAGGGTGTGGTGTGTTGGTGGTGGTGTGTGGGGGGTTTGGAGAACCCTCCACACTGGAAATAAAGACGTGCTAATAATATCAGAGCACTTGTAGTTGTGAATTGTGCGTTTTATTCTCAGTTGATCAACAGTGGCCTTAAATATGAATACTGCTTCAATTGATGAATTGTATATCACAATGTGATTTTAATGCTGTTAGCAGGACCCCATGATCGTTCCCACTTGGCTTAGTGTGACAGTAAATATCAGAGAAGCTACCTTATGCCTGCTGCCTTGTTATGCATGAAGGATCAGTCTAAAAAGTCCAGGGCACCATCTTGTCCACTGTCTGGCTGTCTAATTGACCACAGTACATGGTTTCAATTTGGACATCCGGGGTCTGCTATCAAGAGACAAGCTGGTGTGTCATCTTCTGAAGGAAGATTGCTGAGATCATGATTTTGTGAGCAAGTAATAGTGACTCACTCAATTGATCCCAAGATTGTAGAATAATTTTTCCGGAATTTAGGTGGGACCCAAAATAAGTATATATAGGGCACAGGCATCATGGCAAAATAAACGTCAGAAACAGTATGGCTCCTCTTACAAGAAAAGTCAATCTGTCATGAGGGGACTTGAGGGAGACGCTTGAATTCATTCAATCATGAAGCAATCAATCATGGGGTTTTTGTGTCTTGCATTTTAGACAAAGGCATCCAAAGTGGATAGCCACCATTGCCTTACTCTAAAAGGTAGGTTTTCAGCACACTTCTGAATTGGTTTGGGTTGACAAAGTCATAGGATTTCAAGCAAATTATTCCAGAGGGTCGTTGTTTTGTTGTGAAATCGTCTTCCTCCAGATCTTTCCTTTGGATTCTGTTTTTTTAGAAGATTTTTGTCCCTGGACCACAAAAGTCTGCCTCTGATGAAAGCTGTATCTCTCTTTTAGATACTAACATCAAGTCTGGGGTATTAGTATGTGAACCATGGTTATTGATTTAAAAAGGCTTCTTTCCAGAACTGAATGGCCATGCAGACTGGGCAAAATCAGTGAGAAAGAATTTTTTTTGAGATGTGGAAAGGATTTAGAATCACTTTAAATAAAATGGTCCCTCCCTTGGACTGACGATTTTTAAATTCCTTTTGATGTATGAGTAGTTCAACTGTCTACAGTGCTGCCACTAAAATGTGAACTATCCTATAGATATGGAATCCTACAAAGGGCTCAGTCTGGGCTACCGTGCTTTATGATATATCTCTGCCACTATGCAACAGGGATCCTAATAGCAACGTTCAGCAAATGGTCAATTGAAATCAACTCCATAGGGTCATTAGCCCCAATGGTAAAAAGCCATCTAAAAGATAATCAACATCCGCTCTATTGTATAGTGTCAAACTAAAGGGGTTGAAACTCAATTGCAAAAGGGCAGAAAGAAAATGGAGACAAGGCTAAAGGATGGAGGATAAAGCCTCCCATAAAACTAAACTGCAGGATTACTATAGAATGGTGAAATAACAAAAGCTAATTTCTCCCTCAAAAAAATGTGAATGCCTCAAATCCAACTTGTAAGGTCTTTTAAATATATAAGAGCTTCTCACAACCTACACCTCAAAATAACTCGACACTCCACCATAAGAGCTCCCTAATGGCATATCTATTTTTTCCATGAAAAAAATATCACTTTATTTAGCAACCCCCAACCACACACATTTAGAGACGAAGATATTATCAGTCAAATAATGTACCATTTGCAAGGAAGTCTAATGTTTTATATCGGCCATCCCCTCCTCCTCTGCCACTGATGTGGCCCTGATTAAGCAATTAAACAGTCTTAGACACTGTTTTCCCAGCACTTTCACAACTGCATAACTATTCCCTCTCCTTGGATTTCATCTCTGACAAATGGAAAGTGACAACAGTGTCACCTTTGATAAAATAATCATGCCTAATTCCTATGGTTCTATCAAATAAGCAGCCAATATCTTAGCTAACCACCTAAGCCAATTGACTAGCAGACAACGGTTAAACCATCTGAAATTCAACTATGCATTTCTTCCCATACAGTCTGGTTTGCATAAAGGTTTCAGTACAGAAACTATTTGGGTCAAGATGATCTGCGACATCAGACTGAAAAGAGATGCAGATGGTGTCTGCACCCTAATTTTATTAGATTTATTGGTGATATTTGACACATCTCTTATTCCATTCTAATTGAGAGTCACAAAGCTTGTGGCATAAGTGGTATGGTTTTGAAGTGGGTTCAGTCCTTTCTGTAAGGGAGAACAAACACAGTGCAGCTAAAGGGTTATAGATCACCACTCATGCATGTTACTGCAGGAATCCTACAAGGCTCAGTCTTGAGTCCAAACCTTTTTAATCTCTACATGACCCCATTGACTTGGTCAATAGAATTCCTCTAGATTTTCTTTCATATCTGTGTGGCTGACATCCAATTAGTTTTTATACTAGATGGAAAATCAGAGGCGCCAACCAACAATTTCAGCAGGTGTCTAAGGAAGGGTGCTGGATGCATATAAACTCTCTCACTTTCAATGGAGGGAAAATCGAGGATGTAGCCTTTTGGCTTGACTCTTAGGTGGTCCACTGAATAGTGACCAAAGGAGGTTGGAAAGATACCTGTGGCAGTGCCTAAGTTAGGTAATTTGGCAGTGTTAATGTTAATAGAAAAGGACTTCAACTTTGAGGACCACATAAAATCTGTATGCACAACTGGATTCAGATTACTGTATGTACTTAAGATGATCTTGTCTTACATAACTAGGTCTACAAAAAGAGATATGATCCAGACTCTCATTATCTCTTGCATTGGCTACTGTAACTCTTTTTTGGTGGGAGCTCCCAAATATCTTATCCACTACATATACCTTATCCAGAATGCAGCAACAAGAATGAATCTAGGACCTAAATGAAACATGCCTATCTCTGCTCATCTTGACAAACTACACTGGCTAGCTGAACACAAATGATGCCTCTTTAAAGCGCTCTGTCTTTGTCATAAAACCATATATCAGAATAATCAAAAGACATGCATGAATTCCATCTTTTCACTGTATACTCCTAGCAGACCACTGAGATCTTCTAACAGTGGCCTAATCGTGTTGCTCAGATTTAAGAAAGCCAGGCAGGGAGGACCTTGCTTGGGAGTGATGACAGCAAAAAATTGGATTTGTTTTCCTGCTGATCGTCAGGTTAAAACCTGATCTAATGAAATTTCGGAATTAATCAAAACTTATTTGCTTGGCTTTAAATTTAGAAATTGGTCCAGAGCCTTATTATGGCCCAGTCCTGAAGGTCAGCTAATGTGTTTTTTCTTTTTCAAGTTTACCTCTTCCTCTGGGACACTTATCTGGAAGAAGCTGTTTGTACTCTATAAATACTAAAAATCAAATCAATCAGTTGATCATTAGTTTCTTTTCAGCATTCAGCTTTCTGTGGAATGTACGTAAGGTGTTTCCCTGAAACATAGAAAGGAGATACCCATTAAAACTGACTCCTAACTGAATGCACTAGCAGAATGAATTAGCATTCACTGAGGAGTGTCTCTGTGGTCACAGTCTGCTATTCAGGGATACTTTCATGTAAGAGATGGGTGTTAGACTTGGAATCCTTGGTGTGGTATCCCCTAACTTTTTGCCTCTGCTTCCCAGGTTGTTGATGTGTGCTGAACTCTGTTTTTGCTGTTTTTGATACTCTGGGCACTTTACCACTGCTAACCAGTGCTAAAGTGCAGGCATATTTGATTTACTAGTAAGTCCCTAGCACAGTGCACTAGAGGTTCCCAGGGCCTGTAAATCAAATGCTACTAGTAGGCCTGCAGCACTGGTTGTGCTACCCACATTAGCTGCCCTGTAACATGGCTCAGACCTGCCACTGCAGGTGCAGTTTTAAACCACTTGCCAACCCTAAACCCTCCCCTTTTTATACATGTAAGAAACCCGTAAGATAGGCCCTGGGTAGCCCCATGGCCAGGGTGCAGTGTATGTGGAAGGTACGACATGTACTGATGTGTTTTAGATGTCCTAACAGTGAAATCCTGCCAAATTCAGTTTTCACTGTGCAAGGCCCATCTCTCTCATAGGTTAACATGGGGGCTGGCTTTCAATATTATTGAAGTGCAGATTCCCTTTGAGAGCAGATAGAAATGTGCAGTTTGGGGTCTTCGAACTCACAATTTAAAAATACATCTGTTCATGCAGTTGGTTTTTAGATTGCTAGTTTGAAAATGCCACTTTTAGAAAGTAGGCATTTTCTTGCTTAAACCATTCTGTGACTCTGCCTGTTGGGGGAGGGAGGGGTTCCCTGTCTGGGGCAGTTTGACAGTTGGGGTGTTTGTGAATCCGCTCCAGACAGTGAGACAAAGGGAGCTGGGGGGTAGCCTGCACATCCTCATGAGCAATCTATGCTAGAGTGGAGGGAGGAGTGGTCACTTACACCTGAATGGGCTGTGCCTGCCCTCTCTCAATGCAGTCTCCAACCCCTTGGTGTGTGTCTGGAGCCTGGTCAGGGCAAGGCAGGATTTTGCAAACAAGAGAGATGTCGTTTTGAAGTTTACCAACTTCAAAGGCAGAAAGGGGGAATAAGTATTTGACCTAAAACCCTGAAAATTAGATCACTTCTGGAATCAATAGGAGGCTGTGCAATAAGAAGAGCTGAAGAGCTGAGGAGAAGTGCCGCCCCTGTCTGTGACTATGCTTTGTTGGGCTATCCTGTAGTTGCTACTTCTGCCTGTGAAAAGGGACAAAGACTGGACTTTTTTGTGCATTCCTGCATGAGAAGAATCTCCAAGGGCTTAAACTGAGCATGCCTCCTGTTATGAAGTCCAAGTGCCATCAAAGACTTCCTCTTCTAGCACTTGGACTCTCTGCTGAGGCTCCTTCCCTGCCAAGTGGAATCCTATCCAGTCCCTGGGCCCTTGAAAGGTGAGGTTCGCAGAACAAGAGTTAAAATCCACCCGCAGAGCACCGTGCGGGGAAATTTCCGATGCACCATCTGCAACGCAGCTGATAAATGACCTGCCGCCGGCTTCGTGGCTGAAAGCGATGCTCCACCTGCATTGAGGCTGGAATATCCACGCATCGTGGCTGGAAAAACGACGCGCAACACCCGCTTGTGGCTGCTGATAATGTCGCAAACCCCACACAGCGCAGTTTTTTAACGCCATGTGACTGGATTTCTCACGCATCGTCCTGGGTGTCAAAGTCATCACAATCCTGCACGGATCCAAGGTGCCCGGTCTGGAAATCAACGCATCATTCTCTTGCGAGGGAGAAAAAAAACGCATCGTCGACCTGACTGGAGAAGAAACGATGCACAGCCTCACCTGTGAGTAAGGAAGGAGTAAGCATTGTTGACCTTTCCGACGCACGCTCGCCTGTGCACCTTTATTTTTGGATGCAAACCGTTTCCATTGTTTTCTACGCAGTAAGACTCTTAATATTTTGAAAATTCATACCTTGACTTGTGTATGTTGGATTTTTGTCACTTTGGTCTTGTTTGATTTCGATAAATATTGCCTATTTTTCGAAACTTGTGTGGTGTCAATTTTGTAGTGTTTTCACTGTATTACTGTGTGTTGCTCATGCCAAGCTACCAAATGGGAGAGTGGGGCTTAACTAGGTGTGTTGCCCTGACTAGAGTAAGGGTCCTTGTTTGGACAGGGGTAACCTGAGTGCCCACCAAAGACCCCATTTCTATCAATGGGCATATACGTATCTGCATTTTCTTTTGTAAACAAAGAGAAAGACAAGACTGTTGCAATTGTTCAGGCAATTTTTGTTCTTTTCTTCACTTCTGACCCTTTTACGGAGAACTGTTCGACTTCTAACAGACTAGCACAACCTTTGGCTCTGGACATCAACTTACTAATTTTGCTGTAAAATTCTCTTTAACCAAAATTATTCTTTCTTTAACAATATTATTTTCAGAAAAAGAAACGCAAACTGAGGTGACCAGGTAACATGCATTACTAAACACACTAGATTTTCTGAGCTCCATGTTTCTAGCTCGAAGAAAAAATAAAAAAGTTGTTCAATGAGCAACTTGAGAGATTTCAACAGGTTTTTACTATCATCGAATTCCATAATACAAAGAATTAAATTCCAATCAGGACTCCCTTTTATTTTTCAAATAGATCTCCCCAAGTTTTGCATGATAGCATACAGAAGTGGGATCAGCAGTACGCCAGTTACAACTTTGAAGCCAACAGGCAAAAGATCACTTCTTGAGTGATCACAGAATTACTAGTATACTTGAGAACTAAAAGTGAATGACTTACATCGACTAGATGGTCCTAATGAAGCGATAAATTTCACGAAACACGTGCCAGCCTTTCATGGGGTTAATATTTTGGACTAAATAAATATTTATTCTTCCCCCAATTAATGACTCAAAGAAAAACCTTACTACACTTATCCTTTAATCACTTGGGAGTTAGAACAGTCAACCAACCAATTAGGAAATGAACATTAGTTGATGATAGGCAATTGGCCAGTGTTAAATTAATCGATCTTGTAATTTATGACTTGGAAAGGATAGAGCCAGTTTGACATTTTAAAGAATGTAAATTAAGCGATTTTTATGCGAGTCTCTTAAAGATTGCCACATTAAAAGTACTACCTTTTTGCACAAAAAGGATGTTTTATACAAAGTAATGCAATTACTTCATTTAATAGTACTAGATAAATTCCTATTTCCGTTATTTATCGCATAAATTGTATTTTTGTACATATTGAGATTGTTTTAATCAACATCCATATTTCAATTATGAACTATTTAGGTCTCAGCTCAAGCTAGAGTTACTATCTTCTAGGAGGCCCAGTTTCAGCCAATAAGGCAAACTAAAGACATAAGGACATCAAATGATTTTCCGGGATTGCAGAACCCGGTCACATGGTAGAGCTGGGATTGTAATTCAAGCAGCCTTCAATTTTGACACCTTTCCTTCCACTACCAGGTGAAGAATAATAGTGATGTGAACACAGTACGATCTGCATGAGCATGTGAACCTAAGCGCTGCTAGTGAAGATGTGCACTAGTAGTTATGTTGTCAATTGTCAAAAATGTTAACCTGGTGTCAGACCGCATTTAGTTTCAGCTGTATTTGAAGTTGATACTGGAAAAATCCATCGATCCATCCTGGATTCACTGTGCATAATTTTATTTATTGAAATACCACTGACAACAATGAATAATATGCTGTATGTTGCAACCCAGTGCTTAATTTGTAAATAAAAAGGAGCCGGTGCCCACAGTCCTCCTCTTAAACACACGGCTGCTACAATTAAATGTGTGAACACGGACTACTGAGGCGGTGTAATCCTGAAGCCATCTCGGGCCTCTACAATCCACATAAAGCCACTTCCTGCCCCTTCAGCTCACTCTTGCAGCTTTCTACTTTCTCCCTTTATGACGCTTTTTCGTTTTTCCCTTCCTCCATTTTTCCGATATGTGTCTTTTGCTGGCAGCAAATGTTTGAGGAAGAAGAAAATGCCTCGGCCCCCAAAAAATAAGTGCCGGTGCTCAGCACCGGAAACAACAAGCACAAATTAAGCACTGGTGCAACCCGGTGCTAAAATCAAACACTGCTCTATATTTCACCAAAAATTCAAATATGGCTGTCAGCTTAAAACATCGCTCATGCAAATAATTTTCAGTGAACCAACAACAAAATGTATGTGAGCTTGTCCCTGGCTTTTGCTTTTGGCTCTAGTTTGCTAAATTGTGTTCTCAGGACAAATAGTATCTCTCAATATGCCTCAATCCCCTTGTTAGTCGGCACTGGGGTAGATTTCAGCTGTCTGATTTACTGCAAAAGGGAAACATTAAAATCTGGCGTGGACTGGTGTTTGCCCTTTGGTCACCTGTGGTAAAAAATCATCATGGGCACAGCTTGCTTGGCGCCTTACACGCGGCATCACAGGAGACGCATACAGTCTGATTTAATCACGCGCTGCCTTGCGAAAATCTGCCACGCTGTCACAAGGCGGACTGCCTGGGACTATTTTTATAAACATGTTACCATTATTAAGACGATGGAAGTCAGGAAAGTGGTGTCAAGCACGCCTCGGCATCGCGTGGAATCTGTAAAAATGAATTTGTGTGAGCGCCTGACTCGGGGCATCTGCAATCACAGTTAGTTTTAAATGAAATAAGATTTCGGTTATCAGTAGTTACAGTACTGCCCTCATTGTACAACAGATTCGAAGCTAAAAGAACATTTCTTCCAATTAGCGTGCTTCTTAAAGCAAAGTCAATGGAGCTCTGGTAGCCAAGCTTTAATTAGATAATGGCTGGAACATTTGTGTAATGATGTTACAGTAGACTATAGTGCCGAATTACTTTTAGATTAAATTGTAAATACTAGAGAGAGAAGGCGTTTCTTGGATGTCACCATACTGCAAGCATGTTAAACAATGTCATTTTAAGAATTTTTGGTCCCTGGGCCAGGAATTTTTGCCGTTACCCCGTTTGGAACAAATTCAAATTGTATTACATATTTTCTGATAACTCAAACCAAGATGATGCCAAACAATATTGAACTATACTTTAACTTACACACAACAACAGCTGAAAAAAACCTTCACTGGGACCCTAAAATTCCTAAAAGCTACATTGGGTATTGAAAGTATGAGGTACAGATAGAGAGAGGTCCTGATAGAGTTGGGAAAATATCCCTTTCCGCAGGACCCCTTGAAAAGATAGTGCCCTGGACAATTGCCCACTTTGCCCATGACTTAAAACGTCTCTCATATTAATAGAACTTTACATACACAATTTAACTCCACATCTACTTATCTTGATGAGATGAAGATTGATATTAAAAGTTTGATATTGTGACTTACCGCGTTATGTTATGATTCACCCTTGGATTAAAAATGAGATCAGCAATGACATGAAAGGGGTGCAGTAGAGAGAGAGGACTGGCTCAATTGGCAGGTGGAGTGGAAGGGATTGGAAGGATTGCGGCACTAAATATATTTGTATCACACTGCGTCCCTTGAAGTGAAGAAGAAAGACTTGAGCATTCCTGCAGAGTCAGAAACCGAAACGCATATTGCATACTTAAAAAGCTCAATTAAATTATATCAAATAGATGTCCCAAGAGAGTAGCAAAATAAGAGGTAAGTACAGGAAACGCTGAGAAGTTCATACATTATTCTTTAATAGCCTTTTAAACAAACGGGGAAGGCTCTATGCCAAATATTTTGTGGACTCTTTGGGGTGCAGTTTTAAAAAAAGATTTCAATTATTTTGCACCTTCACTCATCTTCCCTACTACAACCAAAAAGCAAACTCATCTTGGCATCAGGGCCTGTGCTACAATGAACGTGCGGTGTCATGAGAGGTGCCATTCAATGAAATACATGTTTTTCTGCGCAGGTGGCATCCATCTGGCACTTTAAAGATGTGTAGGGCTGGAGATTCCCCTGCAGACAGGTTTAGTGAGTCACTGTACCTGGCTACAAAGGGATATCTGAGGGTCCATGTGTGCCCGCGTGATCAGTATTGCAGAAGAGGCTGCACGGCTGGGTGAGGTCCCTTCGGTAGTACCATAGAGCCCCAGGGGCACACACACTCGTTGCAACCCAGGGGCGCAATGTGTAATAGAGCCCATAGTGCAGTATCTATTAAGGGTCTGAAAGTGTTATTCTACGAAGCTGTGTGTATATTTAAGAACAATAAAAGAAAAGCACACTGGAGCAGCCAACAGGTTTGAGAATTCTGAGAAGTGAAGGAATGGAGGAAGCAGATGAAGGACATGGAGAAGAGAAGAAATAAACACAAGGAATGAAGGAGGGATAAACAGAGAAAAGGAGAAGGAAAGGAATGGAAATCTGCATCTTGACAATAAACCCAATTTCTCTTATTGTAGTTACATATGCATGAGAGATGGACTCTTTGCAGCTTAACAGTTTCTCAAGAAAGAATAATTATCCTGTGTTTCGGCTGCCCATAAAGCCTTTGAGTCCCTTCCCTGGAAATACAATTCCTCCGTACCGCTGGAGACTCGCTGCTTTGGTAGTTCTGATCATTCACAATATGCAGGGCCTCTATTGCCTAGATTTTTAGATGGAATGTTGGAGTCTTAAAGGTAACCCCTACTGAAGAAACGATTAAGGCACCTAACATTTTGTGAATGTGCCATCCTGTATCTATTTTGACTGTCTCTAACAATATTTCGAAAACAGAGGCACTTCTGTACCTTCATGTCCCTCTGAGAGAACTCACCATTTACCCACCACAGATCAGGCTTTTGCATCAGGCCAAGGCTATTGTGAGTGGTGTATGGGACAAACGAGTGACTTCTTATAAAGGGGGAGGATTATATGGCTGTGATCAGGGTCGAGGCTTTCAATACCAAAAAACAGTCTTTCTGCAAAGTAAATCTTGCAGCTTAATGCCTACTTCCCATGTAGAACCCAGCATTTCTTTAAAAAACTGATTGACTCTTTGGGCTCGGTTGTTGAGGCCATGTGGGGGCTCCCTTCAAGACTGTGGCCTCTTTCATGGCTTCATATTTTGACTTAGCTCAGTTAACTTCTTCAACTGATAGGACCATCTGACGTGGCTGATGTTGGTGTGGCCTTACAGATAGTTATGAAGCGTATTGGTTGTACAATATGAACTGTTCATATTCATATTTTAACAGTTCATTTGGCCAAAATGTTGAAAAAGTATTCAGAACTCACATTATGCCAATCCTGTGTCTAACACTGT